>NC_067414.1:87620243-87930583 GCF_009764475.1 Pristis pectinata
AACTGCGGGCTCTGATTTCAGCTGCACACCCAGCATACATGCTGAACCCTTTCTTTTCTTTTTCAATCTTTTTATTAGTTTTCAAATTAATAGCATCAATATTTATACATGTAATACAAAGAGATCAGGATAACAATCATAAAGAACAATAAAATGTAAAAAAAAATCTGTAGATCCCACGATCTCTTAGTAAATGAATATAATATAAAAGAAAGGAAAGAAAAAGATTTATTATATAAATTAAAAGAAAAAAAACAAATAAGAAAAATTGTAAACAGTATAAACTAAACTGAACAAAAAAATTTCAAAAAAAAAACAAACAACAAAAAAAGAAAAAAGACTGGGCTAAAATTTCTCAGTAGAAACAGAGCAATATTATGTCGTCAACTCCGTTCCTCTAAGTTGGAAAGTTATTGAAAGGGGATCTACATCATGTGAAAATATTGAATAAATGGACTCCAAATATCTTCAAATTTAAGTGAAGGATCAACAGTACCACTCCTAATTTTTTCCAAGTTTAAACATGATATAGTTTGAGAGAACCATTGAAAAGTAGTAGGGGGTATTAGATCCTTCCATTTAAGCAAAATGGATCGTTTGGCCATTAATGTAACAAAAGCAATCATACGGTTAGCAGAAGCAGATAAATGGCCAGTCTCTATCCTTGGTAATCCAAAAATTGCAGTGATAGGGTGAGGTTGTAAATCAATCTTCAATACGCTTAAAATAATGTTAAAAATGTCTTTCCAATATTTTTCCAAAAGAGGACAGGACCAAAACATATGTGTCAAGGAAGCCGCATTTGATTTACATCTATCACATATAGGATTTATATGGTTATAAAAATGAGCTAACTTATCTTTTGACATATGGGTCCTGTGGACTACCTTAAACTGTATCAACGAGTGTCTGGCACACATTGAAGATGTATTGACTAAATGAAGAATTTTCTTCCAAGTCTCTATAGGTATAGATGCCTGGAGTTCGCTTTCGCATTCATTCTTAATTTTGTCCAATGATTCTAGATGTATTTTCATAATTAAGTCATAAATTATTGCTATCAAGCCCTTCTGATAAGGATTAAGACCTAAAATTTTTTCCATAGTTTCAATTTTGTAAGGTGTTGGAAAAGAGGTTATAGTAGTTTTTAAAAACATTTCTAATCTGCAAATATCGAAAAAAGTGTGATCTAGGCAAATTATATTTATTAGACAATTGTTCAAAAGATGAAAAACAGTTATCAATGAATAGATCACGAAAACATACTATTCCCTTCCTTTTCCATATGGAAAAAGCTGAGTCAACTCTGGATGGATGAAAGAAAAAAGTAGATTGAATGGGACTTGACAAGTTAAATTTATTCAATCCTAAAAATTTACGAAATTGAAACCATATTGGTATTGTATGTTTAACAATTGGGTTAGTCGTATGTTAATAAATATAATTTGCCTAGATCACACTTTTTTCGATATTTGCAGATTAGAAATTTTTTAAAAACTACTATAACCTCTTTTCCAACACCTTACAAAATTGAAACTACGGAAAAAATTTTAGGTCTTAATCCTTATCAGAAGGGCTTGATAGCAATAATTTATGACTTAATTATGAAAATACATCTAGAATCATTGGACAAAATTAAGAATGAATGCGAAAGCGAACTCCAGACATCTATACCTATAGACACTTGGAAGAAAATTCTTCATTTAGTGAAGCTCCTAAAATAGAAACTAATGAAAATTCAAGTACTGATTGGTGCTCAAGGTATACCCATTTGGGGCATTGAATTACATCTAAACCTTGTATCCAAAAAATTAAATATCTGATATTAATTGTCCAATAATATAATCTAAAGTTAGGTAAGGCCAAACCACCATCCTTGCTGAACTCTTGGCTCACACTCTGGACTAACAAGTGAGCCAGATGCCAAACTGTCAGGATTTCTGAACAATTGAACAGCAGATTATTGGAGTTTTACTGTACACGCACTGTGGACATCCTGGAAATAAGAAGGGACTTGCATGAGTCCCGGTGAGTATTACGAACTACTGTCAGGAGTGACTTGGTAGCACTGTCACCTGTGAGTTGGGTGCTTTGCTCAAGTGTGCCTTCAGCTGTGGGACACTTGCTTGCTCTGTTTGAGTTCAAATTTTATCTCCTTATGTCCAGCCTAAGTCATCATCTCCTGACTGCCTTGTTAATAAAATGAACTTGGTTTGTGATTGTTCTTTTTAATAAAGTAAGTCTCATTGGCTGTTCTTTCAGATAGAAAAGAAAAAGCACTGCATCAATAAAAGTCTGGCTATTGGAGAAGTACTTTCCACAGCTGATCTTACAACTGGAGTAAAGGTAAGGCAAAAGTTGTATTCTTCAGACTTGAGGGATTACTTCTACAATGTAACTGGAATGTAGAGTGCAATTTGCCACGATGTGGATTATTTGAGGCAAATTACATGGTTATACTTAAGGCAAAGCTGGATAAATACATGAGGGAGAAATAAATTTAAGGTTATGCTGATAGGGTGAGAAGAGGAGAAAATGGAAGAAGGCCCACGAATGTTGGCATCAACAATTTGGGCCAAAGTCCTTTTTCCCTGCTGTATATTCTGTGTAATTCCATTCTCTAATCCAAGAAACTGTATTTTGCTACGGTTGCAATTCAGCTGGTGATTGGTCCAGCTTTCTCCACCTATCCCTACTCAAGGATTGTTTGTTTTTGGCTGAATGGGTAGGGTGGGAGGAAGGTGCAGGCATCTAAGTACGTTTACATCAGCTGACCTCCGACCCTAAGCTCTAATAACTTCTTTAGCCAGATTATGGTTTGGGTGTGGGACATGGTACCTCTGGCAATTGTTCAAGCAAATTATGTGCATAAATTTTAAGAGGAAACTAGAAGGAATAGGAACGTTCTGATAAATGAAGGACCATATGGAACATGAACACCGGCATGGGCTTGTTGGGCCAAATGGCTTTTTAATGAGCTTAAATTCAATGTTTAATATTTTTTAATGGTACTTGGAAAATTCTATCTCAGTGGAAATGTCACAAAGCTTTAAAACCAGTGTGTGTAAGTTGCAGTAAAGGAGCACAACTTTTCTGTTCTCAAGGAAGAGAGAAAAGAAATGGGGATTTAAAGATGAGAATGATGAGGGATACGGGATGGTTCAGGGGTGGCAGGGAAAAGCTCTCCAGGTGTATTGGGAGAGGTGACGAGTAAATGTCTGGACGTAAGCCTGATTTTTGTTTGTCGGTCCTGAGATGACTGTGACAAACAGTTCCATAAATGTGGGAAGAAGCTTGGAGGTTGCTTTCAAAAGGGAAGGGTACCAAAGGGATGCAAATCTGATTCTCCAGGAAGGTAGGGTAGGGTTGTCTGTAGGCAGTCTTAGTGACCGGGTGCTTGAATTTCACATGAACCGTGTTGTCCAAACTGCACACTCTTCAAGGCCCACAGCTACAGCTCTAATATCAGATTAAGAATGACACCTGCTTAAATGAATTTCTGTTCTATGTTATAATTTTAAAAGGAAGATGCTTATTTTGTGAAAGAGTAATGCGTTATGTCTGTCAGTTTCCATTTAGTTTTTCTTAAAATAAAGGAACAACATTTGTCTGTTCTGCCATTCAATAGATTCATGACTAAGTCCTGGTCAAACTCCCATCTATCTTCCTTTCCATCATCCCTTAATACTAGAGCTAACTGATCCAAGCCTGATGGGACCTGACCATCTATGTCCAGTTTGGGTTGGCTCTGTTGTGCCTAAACATTCAGGTTTGGCACATGTTGGGTTGTGCTGTGCTGACCTGGTTCAGTATCCCAGTCCATTGGATTTGTTGTTAGTAGGTGGTGGCTTTGTTATATAGACAGTTGGCTTGGGAGCAGATGAAGGACTTGACCTAGGACAGGAGAATAATTTTTAAGTGTTGATTTCAAGATTGGCTAATTATCAGTGTGGATATCCACCCTGGCACTGGTCAGGGAGCTTTTCTCAGAATCAAGAAGCATTTTTCCAGGCATTGGCACCAAGTTTGCCTCTGTACCATGTCAGGCAGACAGGAGACAGGATGATTGCTTTGCAGAGCACCTGCGTTCAGTCCACAGGACTGACCCTGAGTTTCTGGTTGCTTGTCACTTTAATTCGTTATCCTGTGTCTATGCAAGTCATTGCTGACAGGTTAGCCATTTCATGTACATTAATCACAGAGCCTTATGCTGAAAATGTGTTGACTTTATTACTCTTGCTGTTCTTAACCTGTAGATGGGTGTGGTCTGCTGGTTGTTCGGTGGGGCAGTTATCAACCTTGGCAGCCAGATACACATTGAAAAGTGGCTTCTGCCTCTAAAGGTATGTGTCACCGTATCTACCCATGCACAATATTGCAATTGTATATTCATTTCACACAAGAGTAGTCATATGTGGGTTCTTCTATTGTATCAAGTCTTTTTAATGTTTTCTTACTAGACTGATATAGTTCAGCGTTTAAAGATTTTATTGATCCTATATATTTGGAGTGATTTATTTAACTTGTGGCCTTGCATTTCTAATGTGTTGTTTTTCACTGCTGATCTGGAGTTGTGCGACGGTTTTTCAATCCATTTAATCAAGGCAAAGGGCCATTTTATCTTCTTGTAATTTTGATTTATTTTCTCGTTTAGTACTGTTGTCCTGAGCCTTTGCTTTTCCTGCTTCTGATCTCGACAGAGCTCAATTATATTGTGGCAGCTGCTTCCTCAAAGTTGCCCTTCTTTAAGGTCATTTGGCTGAACAGAAACAAGTCAGATAACACTTCATTCCCTTTGTAGATTAGTGATATGTAGGCTGAGAAAACAATCCTGAAAACTCCACAAATCGCTTGATGGCCTATTATAAACTCTCAGTGGTGTGACATTCACTTTTGTTAGTTCAATCTTAGGGATTCAGTTTCTCTTCTTTGCTCTGTATCCATTTTAAATCAACATTATTAAAGCAGATTATTTGATCATTTTGCAGTTTGCTATTTCTGCTGTGTAGGAATTGGCTACAGCGTTTGAAACCTCAGTGACTGCCCTTCAAAAGCAACTGACTGGCTGTAAAGTGTATGGGACTTTCAGAGGTTGTGTAAGGTGCTACTGAAATGAAAACTTTTTCTTTGTTTTACAAATAGGATGAAGGAAAGATTTGGATTTCAATGGGTTTTGCGATCCTGATTGTTTCTTGCCAATTCTAACCCAAAAATAGCCACATGTTGGTTCTTCCTATTGTATCAGGTCTTTTTTAAGTTTAACCAATGCACCCCATTCAGGAATAATGAACACAAAGTGCTGAAGGAACTCAGCAGGTCAGGCAGCATCTGTGGAGGAAATAAACAGTCAATGTTTTGGGTTGAGACCCTTCATCTGGACTGGAAAGGAAGAGGGCAGAAGACAGAATAAAAGGGTAGGGGGAGGAGGAGGAGCATAATGGTAGGTGATAGGTGAGTCCAAGTGAGAGGGGGAAGGTAGGTAGGTGGGGGGGGGGAGGGTAAATGGGAATGATGTGAGAAGCTGAGAGGTGATGGGTGGAAGAGATATTGGTATGGTTTTGTTATTTTCACTTGTACCGAGAAAGAGGCAAAGGGCTGAAGAAGAAAGAATCTGTTATGACAGTAGGCCATGGAATAAAGGGAAGGAGGTGGGCAGGTCATGAGGGCGAGGGAGGAGAAAGAGAAGGGGTCACAGGAATGAGGGAAAACAAAGGAGAGGGGTGAAGGAAAATAAAGGGAAGGAGTTCCCAGAAGTTAGAGAAATCAATGTTGATGCCATCAAGTTGGAGACTACCAAGACGGAATATGGAGGTGTTCTTCCGCCAAACTGCGTCTGACCTCAACGTGGCAGTAGAGGAGGCTGTGGACAGACGTGTCAGCATGGGAGTGGGAAGTGGAACTGAAGTGGCTGGCCACCGGGAGATCCTGGTTTTTGCGGCAGATGGAACGAAGGTGCTTGATGAAGCAATTTTTTTTAATCCCACAATCTGGTTTGGGTCTCACTGATGTAGAGAAAGCTGCACCAGGAGCACCGCATGCAATAAATGACCCCGATGGATTCACATGTGAAGCGCTGCCTCACCTGGAAGGACTATTTGGGGCCCTGAATGAGGGAGGAGGTGTAGCACTTTGCACAGTTGTAGGGATAAGTGCCTGAAGGGTGGTCGGTGGGGAGGAACGAGCAGACAAGGGAGTCGATCCCTTGTGGAGACGGGAGAGGGGAGGGGAGGGGAAGATGTGCCGGGGGTGGGATCCCGTTGGAGATGGTGGAAGTTATGGAGAATGATGTGTTGGATGCAGAGGCTCATAGGGTGGTAAGGTGAGAATGAGTGGAACCCTGTCCCTGTTGTGTCAGGTGGGGATGGGATGGACTGCGGGGAAACTGAGGAGATGCGGGTGAGGGCAGCATTGAGGGTGGTGGAAGGGAAACCCCTGTTTACTGAAAAAAAAAGACATCTCGGATGTCCTGGAATGGAAAGTCTCATCATGAGGGCAGATGCAGCGGAGGAACTGAGAGAAGGTTTCCTTTGAATGGTGGTGAGGGAGGAGGTGTAGTTGCTTTCCAGCAAGTGCAACCCATGAGGCTGGACCTTGTGTGCAGTAGAATAACCGAGCACAGACATCTACAGTCTCTCTTGTGTCTCAGTCCAGGAATAAGCAAGGTATGGATCTGTCTTGCAGCAGCTCTTGGCCGGGAATACCTCCTGTGCTCAGTTATTCTACTGCACACAAGGTCCAGCCTCATAGGTTGCACTTGCTGAAAATGGAAATTTGTGGAAAAGTTTAGGGGAAGTGGATTATGGAAGATGGATAGAGGAAAGAGATCTGGAATA
Organism: Pristis pectinata; assembly: GCF_009764475.1. NCBI lineage: Eukaryota > Metazoa > Chordata > Chondrichthyes > Rhinopristiformes > Pristidae > Pristis > Pristis pectinata. Next base: position 87,627,077 of record NC_067414.1, read on the forward strand.
GAAAAGTGGTTTGGGAGAGCATTGGTGCCAGGGGTGATCATTTTGGAGGCAGGTCATTACCTGAAATAGGTGTTGAGGGTGGGATGGGTGCAGCAGGGTAGGGTGTTGGTGTTGGCTTGGTCAGGATGGTGAGAGGATCAAGACCTGGAATAGGTGGGCAGCCTATTGGGTGTAGTCAGTGGGAAGGGGTTAGAGCTGGTGGTCAGAATGGAGTGAGGATTGAGACCTGGAATAGATGGAGGGGTTGATGATGATACCTGGAACAGATGGGGTAACTGGAGGGGTCAGGCAATTGGGGCAAGGATAGGGAGGGTTGAGGTGGTGAGGAGTTGGATTATCATTTGTGGGTGGTGGGGAGGTAGTTTCTGCAGAAATTGGTAATTTGGATTGTGAGTGAGCTTTTTTGTGAGAAAAGTTTGAAGGAAGCCCTGGTATGGAGGAAGACGGACTCCTGGTATTCCCAACAGCAGCCAAATAAGACCATGACCTTTAACTAATATGGAAGCAGACTCAATCCCTTTTGGCACGTAACATCAAATGAGCACCTTGTGCCAGTGTAACATCACCATGTATATCCAGTGGCCTCTATGTTCAGGCATCACGTACACTAGAGTGCTGGCATAAGTCTGGCCTGCTCTCCTCTGCTCTGACGTGAATATGGACCCTCAAACTCCAGTTTGAGTATCCCTAGTCTGGTCCCATTCTGTTAAATTCTATACAATAATCCACCTGTTAGTTTGGATTCTTCCTTTTGATTCCTCTTAAATTTTCTTGTTTCTTCACAACAATTTTTACTCTGTCCAGTATAGCCTCTGCCATCCTCTCTCCCTTCTGTAACTAGATGGATTGCTGCTGCATGTATCTGGCAGAAACTCCTAATAAAAGACATTTGGATAAGTATGTGGATAGGAAGGGTTTAGAGGGATGTGGGCCAAACCCAGGCAAACGGGACTAGTTTGGTGGGCACTGTTGTCGGCATAGATGAGTTGGGCTGAAGGGCCTGTCTCCATGCTGTATTACACTATAACTGTAAACTCAGGGGGCCAAATGACATCCTTCCATGCTGTAACCTTCCTGCTTTGCTGAGATTGTGTGTTTACCATCCTAGCCGAAGCTGACTTTCCTTCTCTTTTGTTTGACCTCTCCCCTTTACTATGTCACATTAAATAGTAATTGTGCAACAGCTGGTACCTTGTTACAGAATTTTGCTTTGAGTACGCTTGTTACTCATTTCTTATATTCTTTTAAGTGGAAGGAGGCCATTTGGAGCATTCCCATCAGTTCCACTCCCCCACTTATTTCCCTTGACCTTGCAATTACCTCATTATGACCTTGCACCTTATCGTCTGCCTGCACTGCACTTTCTCTGTAACTGTAACATTTTATTCTGCATTCTGTTATTGCTTTTCTTTTTGTACTACCTCAATGTACTTATGTTTTGAAATGATCTGTATGGATGGTATGCAAAACAAAGTTTTTCACTATCTTTTCACTGTGACAATAATAGACTAATTACCAATTAAGCAATTCCCTCTCACATAACCCATTATCTCTCCACTCGTTCTCCTGCCATCCACCTATGCTAGGGGCAATTTTCAGTGGTCAGTTGAACGACTGATCTTAGCATGTCTTGGGATATAGGAGGACATCAGAGCACCCAGGGGAAACCCATGCAGTCACAGGGATAACGTAGAAATTCCACACAGACAGCATCCAAGGTCAGGATTGAACCTGGGACACTGAACTGAGCACAGCAACACTAACTGATGCACCAAACAATCTGCTGGAGGAACTCAGCGGGTCAAGCTGCATCTGTCGAGACCCTGCCGGAAACGTCGACAATTCCACCCCCCCCCAACGGATGCTTCTTGACCCACTGAATTCTTCCAGCAGATTGTTTGTTGCACCAGATTCCAGCACCTGGTAAATAATGGAAGTAATGAGTCGATCTGCAGAGAGCAGCTTGCAATAAGTTGTCACACTCCAGCACCATCAGCAGTCTCTTGTGTCTCCCCTGACTGAAGCGTCAATGTCTCATATTCTTTTGAGTTTTGTTCATTACTCTTTTAGTTCACATTGGCAAAAAATTGCTTAAATAAAGGAGCAGTCCTCCCCTGTTGTGAGCTTGGTCTGGTAACCATGACTCCTGTGTTGCCAAGAGGTGAATCAGAATCAGGTTTATTATCGCTGACATATGGTGTGAAATTTGTTGTTTTGTGGCAGCAGTACAGTGCAAAGACATAAAATCTATAAATTACAAAAATAAATAAAATAGTGCAAAAAAAGGAATAATGAGGTAGCGTTTGGACCATTCAGAAATCTGACGGCGGAGGGGAAGAAGCTGTTCCTAAGACGTTGAGTGTGGGTCTTCAGGCTCCTGTACCTCCTCCCTGAGGGTAATGACGAGAAGAGGGCATGTCTTGGATGATGAGGGTCGTTAGTGGTGGATACCGCCGCCTTAAGGCACCGCCTCTTGAAGATGTCCTTGATGGTGGGGAGGGTTGTGTCTGTGATGGAGCTGGCTGAGTCTATAACCCTTTGCAGCCTCTTGCGATCCTGTGCATTGGAGGCTCCATACCAGTCGGGGTGCTCTCCATCATACATCTGTAGAAGTTTATAGAAGGTAAGCCAGTTTGGTGTTCTGGTAAGGAAGAGGCTGAAGCATTCAGTGCAACCTGGCTAAAATAGGCTGTGTTTACCCCGTGACTCTCCAGCAAGAAGTTTGTTACTTTCATCGCTGTGGGTTTAAGTACGAGTACTCAGCAGCCGAGTTGTTGGTGCTGGTTAGTGGAAGTCAGGAATGATGTGTACGAAATGTCAGAGTTTGTTGGGAGGGGTACCCAGAAATCTGGAGGGGAAAGGTCAAGAAGGAATTCAACCATGAAGATGGAAAATTTAAATTTGCTATTGCAGCAGACTGGAAACCCTAGCCACAAATCACGGTGCATTTTTCCTCTGACAGACCACAGGAGGAAGTTACATAACCTGGCAGGGAAAGGTTAAAGAGAAGTCAACTGCCTTTTATTCATGACAGTTCCCCCTCAATCACCTCACAGGACTTAAAATTTACCGGGATGTTTGCGATGACGGAACGTGGACATGGCAGTAACGTGAGAGGCATCCAGACTCGAGCAACATACGATCCAGCATCCCAGGTAAACGACTGAAGGATATGTGGACCTTTTTATAGGAAACCAAGAAATGCATCGGTAACTGTTTCTCAGAGTTGCACGTTGCTGAGCAGTGCATATAGATTTGTGAAAGAATTGTATTGCAGTGAAGGAAAAAGGAGTGGGCAAGTTTTTAAAAAGCCAGCTGATTTGCTGGGCAGGATGTGTGAGTGTGGGCGTGTATGTGTGTAAAAGGGCGAGAGATAGTGGCCCCTGCTGGCAAGAAAACACTTGCTGGTCTCCCATCCACGTACTAACCAGGCCTGAGCCTGCTTAGCTTCTGAATTATGGAAGGTTTTGACACCCCGTGATTGTCTGCCAGTTGCTTCTGTGTCTACATATCCAATTTACAATCCAGTGATTTCAGTTTTTTTTTTGCTGCAACTTGCCACATTCTAGCTTCTGCGGCTGAAGCCAACAGCCCAACACAAGCAGAATTTTGTTTTTTTTAAATCTTGCATACCTCCCTTTTTTTGCCCCTTCCTCTTCACCTGCCCTCCTCGCTGTCCTCCGCTGCAAGCGCTCTGCTACACTGCTCGCTGCTGCTGCCACCGACACCAAGCCCTCTGTGCCTGCTCTGCCCACGCACACTCAGCCTGCTTAGCCGCCCACATCGCACCCCATGTTGCACACTCACCCTGCTCTGCCTCCACACACTTGCTGACTGCTTCCCTCCTGAGTCAACAAGCTGCCAGGCAGTCCCGTCCCTCCTCCCCACCCCCCCCCCCCCCCCCTCCCACCTGCTAAGGCCAGCTGTTGCAAGCCCAGGCTTTGGAGGCCACCGTCCCTGCTCCCCACCTCCCCTGCTGTCTGCCCCCAGCTCCGCACCCAAACAGCCTTGGTTGCTTGAACCAAGGAATATGAAAGAAAGAAATGGGAGGCACTTAAAAGGCAGCGCCAGCGACCACTGGTCACAAACTGCTTGCAGCGGTCAGGCATCAAGCTGCATTTGCGTAATTCAGTGGCTGCCAAAGAGGATGGCTAAAACACACGCTTGGACAGTGTGGGGATTGAACCCACGGCCTTGGCGTTATTAGCACCACGCTCTGACTAGCTGAGCTCATTGTCCCGCAAAGGACGCAGTGCATGGCATTGCCAATTGGTATCCCACCTAAGAATTAATTGCGGTGAAGCTCCACCATCTGACCATTCAGACGTCTTGATAGATCGGTATTTGGCTCACCAGGTAGTGTGTCCTGTGCTCTCTTTCCACTCACAGGAGCCCCGGTTCTCTCACCCCTCTCCATTCAGCAGGAACCCAGTTCCTACACTCACTTGGTTCACTGGAAAATGCATCTTTTATATAAAAAAAAGGCGATTAAGATTATATTGGTGTAACACCCAATAATCTGGGAAATGTAGTCCAAAGACCCGAGCATGGTGCATTACAGAGCTTAACTGTATTTAACAGTTTTAAAATATTAAATGGGTGAGCTTCTGCTAGTTTTATAATCTGCAGTCGTGCAAAAATCATTGAATCTTAAAGGAGCGACCAAAACCTCTGCATTTTTCACTATTGTCTGGACCAAGTCATCCCCACAAACTGACTGCCAGCCTGGGTTGAAATAATGACTAGGCTCACCTGGGGAAGAGGAACAGGTCATCAGATTCCAAGGGTGGGGGCATAGTGGTTTTGTCTTGGGTACCTGTGGTTGAGGCTTCACTGAAGTAACCGGCTGTCATTTCAAGAAAATTACAGGGTTGCTGAAAATACTATGAGGAGAAAGTTAAATTGTCTCGATAACCTTATCGTGTGGCAGAACCGCATCCCATGAGGGATATAGACCATAGAGTCACACAGCACAGAAACAGGACCTTCGGCCCAACTGGTCCATGCCGACCAAGATTCCCATCTATGCTAGTCTCATTTACCACGTTTGGCCCATTTCCCTCTAAACCTTTCCTATCCATGTGCCTGTCCAAGTACCTTTTTAAATGTTGTTAATTTATCTGCCTCAACCAATTCCTCTGGCAGCTTATTCCACAAACTGGCCATGCTCTGGGTGAAAAAGTTGCCCCTCGGGTTCCTATTAAATCTCTCCTCTCTCATCTTAAACCTATGCCCTCTAGTCCTTGGAAAAAGACTGTCTGCATTCACCTTATCTATGCCCCTCATAATTTTGTACATCTCCATAAGATCACCTGTTATTCTCCAATTCCTTATTCTGCATTCCGTTATTGTTTTCCCTTGTGCTGCCTCAATGCACTGATGTGATGAAATGATCTGTATGGATGGCATGCAAAACAAAGTTTTTCACTGTACCTCAGTACACGTGACAATAATAAACCAATTTACACTCCAATGAAAAAAGACCCACATGCAGGCAGACATCCAGTTTAAATTTGCATTATGGTCAGCACAGACATTGTGGGCCGAAGGTCCTGTTCCTGTGCTGTTCTATGTTCTAATATACAACAACAATTTGCTTTTTGCTGAGAGGTGTTCAATATACCACCCATTTTATACAATTGTGCTGCGCAAATCTACCCTTAGTTAATCCATGAACTGACCAAGCCCTTCCCTTCATTCTCGAGCTCGGACAGGAATGCAAGTGATGGTGTTATACTAGGTATCCGCACCTGCCAGTATTCCCGCTCTTTCATCCTTGTCCAGTGATCCCTGAAGGAAGTAGGTTTATGGGTCTATGGTTAGTGTCTTTCTGGGATGCTGTCAACATGGCCAGATTGGTAAGATGGCAGAGGGTAACCACGCTCTTAAAATAAACCTATGAAATTTGCAAAAGAGAGATGAAAAATAGTAATAAAATGAAATTTCATGCACCTTACAGGAATTTATTATTCACACGCCGTGTGAAGATGCGGCGAAGATGTACATTGGGAATGCAATGAAGGGAAACTACGCTGCTGTGTTTGCGCAACTGATTGTCAATGGAGCATTGCTAGGTTTGTATATCTCCTGTTGTTTCTGTATCGCATTTACTATGAAATGGTGAAAAAACTGAGGACCAGCCATATTTTCATGTATAGTAAATGGAGCTGATTTCACTCTCAGTGTGAAGTGATGAGATTGCAAATCAGTTCCTGCTGCCTAGCCTTTAGTTAACAGATTCAAAAACCTGTGAGCAAACCTATGGTGGATGATTAGATTTATTTAACAGCACAGTGACTGCTGCATCTTTATAATATCTCCAAGTAGGAGAGCGACTTGGGACTGCATGCTGGCTCCTAATGTTCGTAGTTTTGGATTCAGCACAGGAGCATTTTGTATCCCACTTTTGCATCCCACCCTTAAACTGTTAAGAACGTATTAACATTGGATCTGATATCATTTATGACTTATCTGGGTACTTTCCACTTCCTTACCTGTAGTCTCTGTCAAATTTTGTATATACTGCAGAGCAAATTTGTCCATGATAGTATACTAACCCTTAAACTGCCAAAATCATATGACCTGCTATCGAAACTACTCTAAATATTATGAACAATTTTATTTAAATAGTTACGTAATTGCTGTTGTTTTTAACTCTCCTTTGTTGTTCAAATAGCTTTTCTGTAAAGCACATTTCAGTTAGCATGTCCTGCAGGGAAGCAGGTTGCAAGTCCTGGACTGAACTGGCCAACAGCAATGAATGGATCTTTTGTCCTGATGTCTCTTTTGTCTCTGCCATTCAGATAACTGGTGATGTGCCCCTGGAAGCATTAGATCAATCAAACTGAGTGAAAACCCAGACACTTGCATATTGGCACTTGTATAATAATATCCCCCTTAGTGAGCAATTAAGGAGCATTTTCACTCTTAATTGTATCTAAAATTGATTCTCAGGACTTTGTATTTTGGAACCAACATTGTATCACCTGATTCTTAGGAGTCTTATTTGCAAGCTAGAGCCTGATTAGTATGACAGCTGTACCTGACTTTAAACAATCTTCAGTTTCTGACTTAGAAATAAGAATTGCTAGTTTTCTTTAACTACTGCAACTTCCTTCCTCTAGTTAAAGGCAACCCCAGGTGGAATGATTATACTAAAGCAACACACACAAAATGCTGGAGGAACTTAGCAGGTCAGGCAGCATCTATGGAGGGAAATAAACACTTGACGTTTCGGGCCGAGACCCTTCATCAGGACTGGAAAGGAAGAGGGCAGAAGCCAGAAATAGAAGGTTGGGGTAGGGGGAGGGGCACAGGCTGGCAGGTGATGGGTGAGTCCAGGTGAGAGGGGGAGGGGGGATGAAAGGGAGTGATGCGAGAAGCTGAGAGGTGATAGGCAGAAGAGCCAAAGGCTGAAGGAGGAGGAATCCGGTAGGAGAGGACAGTAGACCATGGAATAAAGGGAAGGAAGTGGGAATTGATGGTAGGTCACGAGGGCAGGGGAGGGGAAAGAGAAGGGTGAGGGGGCCCACAGGAAAGAAGGCAGATAATGGCGGGGTGGGGGAAGGTGGGGTGGGGGGGGAGGGGAGAAAGGGAGGGGTTACCAGAAGTTAGAGAAATCGATGTTGAGGCCATCAGGTTGGAGACAACCAAGGGCGAATACGAGGCGTTGTTCCTCCAACCTGCGACTGGCTTCAACGTGCAGTAGAGGAGGCCATGGATAGACATGGGAAGTGGCATGTGGAATTGAAGTGGGTGGCCACCGGGAGGTCCTGGCTGTTGCGGCGGATGGAGTGAAGGTGGCTTGACGAAGCGGTCACCCAATCTGCGTTGGGTCTCACCGATGTAGAGGAGACTGCACCAGGAGCACCAGATGCAATAAATGACACCCTCGGATTCACAGGTGAAGCATTGCCTCACCTGGAAGGACTGTCTGGAGCAATACTAAAATCCAGTTTAAATCTTGAACTTGCAGTCCATTAGTACTTTTGATTGTATCTGTTGAGTGAGTATGAATCCCACATGTGTATTTAATCTGTGACCCAGGTAAATGGATATGTCTGGCTGAGGCCAATTGTTTTATTCCACTCATTCTGTGATTAAAAACCAGTTTACCCCAATCGCAGCTGGTCACTGTCTATGAATTTAGAGTCATAAAGTCACAGATATTCAGCATAGAAACAGACCCTTCGGCCTACCACATCCATGCTGATCACTGTACCCACATTAGGTCCAAAGATGTCTATGTCTTGGTGATTTAAGTCCTTGTCTAGGTTCTTCTGAAACGTCCTGATCGTGGTTTTTTTTTTGCACTAATGTCTTGCTTTGCACAGTTTTTTTTCTCTTCACTGTCTTGTATAATTTATATTCTGTTCTTTGTCTGAACCTATGTATCTGTGATGCTGTGCAAGCAATTTTTTCATTGTACCTGTACCTTTCTGGTGCTTGTGCACATGACAATAAACTTGACTTGACTTACCTGCCTCCACCACCTTCTCGGGCAACACATTCCAGATCCCAGCCACTCTCTGCCTAAAAGATTTCCCCCTCCCATCCCATGTAAACCTCCTAGCTCTCACCTTAAGCCCATGCTCTCTTGTCTTGGACACCTCACCATGGGGAAAAAAAGATTCTTACTATCTATCCCTCATAATTTTTGTATACCTCTATCACGACACCCCTCGTCTTCCTCTGCTCTCGAACACCTGCTTTGTGTGACCTGACCCAGAAACTATTCCAGGCTTCAATCCCTCTTTCAGAAGTGCTTCTTGTCACTTGCACCTTCCATCCAGCTGTCTACATTTGCTTGTTTTGCAGCTGTGATTAGACTTAATAGATTGCTTTGCAAATGCCATTTCTATTTCATTTAGCATCTTGTGTACAGTTACAGTAATCAGTATTAATGTAGAAAAGCATTATATAGAAAAATAAGTATGATATTTTTAAATACATATGTATTGTTCACATATTTCTCAGTCTTTCCAGCAAAATGAGGACAAATACTTGCTTCCAGTTTGCTTGCGGTGCCCTCTGTTGGTCAATAAATACATTTGCTGTATGCCTGCAGGAGTTTGGGTGACAAGGAAAATTGCCTTGTAAAACTTGGGGCTGTAAAATACATTTCTCAAGATAAACAATCGTAATTAGTTAAGGAGTAATATTGGCATTTTGACTATTTTTCCCCTGTCTTCCTTAACTTAATATTCTGTAAAACTAGATGGGGTTCTGCTTTTCGAGATGTCTTATTGTCATATATTTTTGTTTACTAGGTCCTCACTGTTTTATTGTGCCTATTCGAGATCATGCAGGCAATGTGCATCCAGGAGTCACTGTAATTGATATGATGCACAAGGAAGGTGAGTTGGTTAAAGTTTTGTTTTTGCAGCAGGTCTTGGCTATGACAAATAATTTTCTGTTATCAACTAACAGCACTCACTGTACAGTATATTAAAAATACCACAAATACTTGGCAGGTCAGGCAGCACCTATGCAGAGAGAAACAGAACCAGTGTTTTAGGTCAGTGACTTTTTATGAGAAAATTTAAAAAGGATTTTGCTTTGTTTCTTTAATCTGTCGTAATCCAGTCATATTCTTTCTCATGGAGACATAAGAGACTGTAGATGCTAGAATCCGGACCAACAAACAATCTGCTGGAGGAACTCAGTGGGTTGAGCAGCGTCTGTGGGAGGAAAGGAATTGTGGACATTTCACGTCAAAACCCTGCATCAGGGCTGGTGTTGATGCAGGGTTTTGACCCAAAATGTCGACAATTTCTTTCCTACCACAAGTGCTGCTCAACCTGCTGAGTTCCTCCAGCAGATTGTTTGGTACTCCTTCTCATACTGTACCTGATTTGACTGAAATTCTCCAATTTTAATCTCCATTTTATTTTCAGTCCTTGCACTGACACTTTTTCCCTTCAATCTGGTTAATGAGATGAGTGATCAGTCAATATGTTCATTCAAGTTCCAGATACTCAGTCCTGATGCAGGATCTTCGCCTGAAACACCAGCTTATAACTTTTGCCTCCACAGATGCTGCTTGACCTGCTGAGTTCTTCCAGTGTTCTGTTTTTTGTTCTAGATTCCAGTATCTGCAGTCTCTTTGTCTGCACAGTTTCCCATTATCAGCTCACAGCTTTGGAAAATTTGCCAGTAAACTGTCCTTTCGGGTCAAAGATCCTTCAACAGAACTGGGAAAGAGAGATTAGAAAAAAAACGTAATTTTAAGTTACAGAAAAGGTTGTGGGTGGAACGTATAGGACTTTCATCATTTCTTAACCAGACTGAAAAAGGGAAAAACTATCAATGCAGGACCATGGCTTCTACCACCTTCTCTGTAGCTTAAAATTACCTGTTTATTTAAGACCATAAGACCACAAGACATAGGAGCAGAATTAGGCCATTCGTCCCTTCGAGTCTGCTCTGCCATTTGATCATTTTTTCCCTCTCAACCCCATTCTCCTGCTTTCTTTTGACACCCTCACTAATCAAGAACCTATCAACCTCCGCTTTAAATATACCCAATGACTTGGACTCCACAGCCGTCTGTGGCAATGACTTCCACAGATTCACCACCCTCTGGCTAAAGGAAATTCCTCCTCGTCTCTGTCTAAAGGGACATCCTATTCTGAGGTTGTGCCCTCTGGTCCTAGACTCACCCACTACTGGAAACGTCCTCTCCACGTCCGCTCTCTCCAGGCCTTTTGATATTCAGTAGGTTTCAATGAGATTCCCCCCTCCTCCTCCTAATCTCCAGTGAGTACAGGCCCAGAGCATCAAATGCTCCTCATACGTTAACCCTTTCATCCCCGGGACCATTCTCGTAAACCTCCTCTGGACCCTCTCCAATGACAGCACGTCCTTCCATAGATATGGAGCATAAAGCTGCTCAAAATACTCAAATGTAGTCTGACCAATGCTTATAAGCCTCAGCATTACATCCTTGCTTTTATATTCTAGTCCTCTCAAAATGAATGCTAACATTGCATTTGCCTTCCTTACTACCGTCTCAACCTGCAAGTTAACCTTTAGGGAATCCTGCACTAGGACTCCCAAGTCCCTTTGCACCTCTGATTTCTGAATTCGCTCCCCGTTTAGAAAACAGTCTATGCCTTTATTGCTTCTACCAATGTGCATGACCGTACACTTCCCTACGCTGTATTCCATCTGCCACTTCTTTGCCCATTCTCCCAACCTGTCCAAGTCCTTCTGCAGACTCCCTGCTTCCTCAACACTATCATCCACAAACCTGGCCACAAAGCCCTCAATTCCATCATCCAGATTGTTAACATATAATGTAAAAAGTAGCAGACCCAACACCGACCCCTGAAGATCGGCAGCCAACCAGAAAAGGCCCACTTTATTTCCACTCTTTGCCTTTTGCCAGTCAGCCCATCTTCTATCGATGCTCGTACCTTTCCTGTAATACCATGGGCTCTTATCTTGTTTAGCAGCCTCACATGTAGCACCCTGTCAAAGGCCTTCCGAAAATCCATGAAAACAGCATCCACTGACTCTCCTTTGTCTATCCTGCCTGTTACTTCCTCAAAGAATTCCAACAGATTTGTCAGGCAAAATCTCCCCTTAAGGAAACCATCCTGACTTTGGCCTATTTTATCATGTGCTTCCAAGTACCCCGAAACTTGATCCTTAATAATGGACTCTAACTTCTTACCAACCACTTAAGTCAGGTTAACTGGCCTATAATTTCCTGTCTTTGGAGCCTTCTTAAAGAGTGGAGTGACATTTGCAATTGTCCATTCCTCTGGAACCATTCCTGACTCTAGTGATTCTTGAAAGATCACTACTAATAACTCCACAATCTCCTCAGCTACCTCTTTCAGAACCCTGGGTGTAGTCTGTCCGGTCTACCTTCAGGCCTTTCAGTTTCCCAAGCATCTTCTCCTCAGTAATAGCGACTACACTCAGTTCTGCTCCCTGACTCTCTCAAATTTCTGGCATGTTGCTGGTGTCTTCCACAGTGAAGACTGACGCAAAATACTTATTCAGTTCGTTCGCCATTTCTTTGTTCCCCATTACTATCTCTCCAGCGTCATTTTCCGGCAGTCTGATCTCTACTCTTACCTCAGACCACCAGTCTGCGCTCCTTCTCCCTGCATACAAACAGAAGCTGAAACGGGAGGATCCGGTACGGAGAGTCGTGCAATGCTGGTCTGAGGAAGCAGATGAGCTTCTACGTGACTGCTTTGCGACAGTGGACTGGTCCATGTTCAAAGACTCAGCTGCCAGCCTTGATGAGTATGCCACCACCATCACAGACTTTATCAGCAAGTGTGTGGAGGACTGTGTACCAAAGAGGACAATACAGATGTTCCCAAACAGGAAGCCATGGATGAACTGGGAGATCCACTCCCTACTGAAGGAGAGGACCGCTGCACACAAATCTGGTAATCCTGATATGTACAAGAAAACGAGGTATGACCTTCGTAAAGCTATAAGGGATGCCAAGAAGCAATACCGACTCAAAATAGAGTCCCTGACCAGCCGCCAGTTATAGCAGGACTTACATGCCATAACAGGCTACAAGACGAAGGTGGGCTACATAGCTAACAACAGCGCATCCCTTCCTGATGAACTTAACGCATTCTATGCACGTTTTGAACAAAAAGGAAGTGGATTGTCACCATCCACTCTGACAGCCACCAACGCAGCTGAACCTGTGATCACAGTGGAGGACATAAGATCAGTCTTCTGAAGAGTGAACACGAGGAAAGCACCTGGCCCAGATCTTGTGCTGATCAGCTGGCAGAAGTATTTGCGGACATATTGAACCTCTCCCTGCTTGAATCTCAGGTTCCCTCCTGTTTTAAGAAGACCACTATCGTGCCGGTACCAAAGAAAAGCAAGGTAACGTCTCAATGACTACTGACCAGTGGCTCTGACATCCACCATCATGAAGTGCTTTGGGAGGTTGGTCATGGCACGCATCAACTCCAGCCTACCAGACAACCTGGACCCATTGCAATTCGCCTATCGCCGAAACAGGTCTACAGTTAATGCCATCTCCCTGGCCCTTCACTTAGCTCTGGAGCATCTGGACAGTAAGGACACTTACGTTAGACTATTGTTTATTGACTACAGCTCTGCCTTCAATACAATAATACCAAGCAAGCTGGTCACCAAACTCCGAGACCTAGGACTCAACACCTCCCTCTGTAACTGGATCCTTGACTTTCTAACAGACCGCAATCAGTGAGGATAGGCAGCAATTCCTCCGGCACGATTATTCTCAACACTGGTGCACCTCAAGGCTGCGTCCTCAGCCCTCTACTCTACTCCCTATACACTCATGACTGTGTGGCCAGATTCTGCTCTAACTCCATCTACAAGTCTGCAGATGATACTACTGTTGTAGGCCGTATCTCAAACAGTGATGAATCGGAGTACAGGAAGGAGATAGAGAGCTTAGTGGAATGGTGTCATGACAACAACCTTTCCCTCAATGTCAACAAAACTGAAGAGCTGGTCATTGACTTCAGGAAAGGGGGCGGTGTACATACACCTGTCTACATCAATGGTGCTGAGGTCGAGAGGGTTGACAGCTTCAAGTTCCTGGGAGTGAGCATCACCAACAACCTGTCCTGGACAAACCACGTGGATGCCATGGCCCAGAAAGCTCACCAGCGCTTCTACTTCCTCAGGAGGCTAAAGAAATTTGGTTTGTCCCTTTTGACTCTCACCAACTTTTACTGATGCACCATAGAAAGCATCCTATCTGGATGTATCATGGCTTGGTATGGCAACTGCTCTGCCCAAGACCGCAAGAAGCTGCAGAGAGTTGTGGACACAGCCCAGCACATCACGGACACCAGTCTCCCCTCCTTGGACTCGGTCTTTACCTCTCGTTGTCTTGGTGAAGCAGCTAGCATAATCAAAGATCCCACCCACCCGGGACATTCTCTCTTCTCTCCTCTTCCATCGGGTAGAAGATACAGGTGCCTGAGGGCACGTACCACCAGACTTAAGGACAGCTTCTACCCCACTGTGATAAGACTATTGAACAGTTCCCTTATATAGTGAGATGGACTATGACCTCATGATCTACCTTGTTGTGACCTTGCACCTTATTGCACTGAACTTTCTCTGTAGCTGTGACACTTTACTTTGTACTTTTTTTTTACCTGTACTACATCAATGCACTCTACTAACTTGATGTAACTGCACTGTGTAATGAATTGACCTGTAAGATCGGTTTGTAAGACAAGTTTTTCACTGTACCTCGGTACAAGTGACAATAATAAACCGATACCAATACCAATTATATATCTGAAAAAACCTTTGGTATTCTCTTTTATATTATTAGCTAGCTTACCTTCATATTTCTTCTTTTCTCCCCTTATTGCTTTTTTAGTTGTCTTCTGTTGGTTTTTAAAAGCTTCTGAATTCTCTAGCTTCCCTGTAATCTTTGCTATATTGTACACCCTCTCTTTTGTTTTTATGCTGTCTTTGACTTCCCTTGTCAGCCACGGTTGCCTCATCCTCCCTTTAGAATGCTGCTGCTTCTTTGAGGTGAACTGATCCTGCACCTTCTGAATTATGCACCGTTATGTTTAGCACATTACGTTCTCTTTAGCACAGAAGCTGCCTGACTTGCTGAGTGTTTGCAGCATTTTCTGCTTTTACTTCAGATTTTCAGCATCTGCCATTTTTTTTATATATTGATTTTTCAGTCATGGCGACCATGTAACCACCGGATTAGCTTACAAACCCATCTTGATTGCTGATGCCCTTCAGGGAGGGGAATCTTCTGCCCTTACCCAGTCTGGCCTTTGTATGATGCCACATCCACAGCATAGTGGTTGAACATAGCTGCCCTTCAAAGTGGCCAAACAAGCCATCTAGTTGTATCATAACTACTACATTTTGGTCGTGGTTCACCGCTACCTTCTCGGGGCAACCAGGGATAAGCGCACCCATGAAAGGCAATAAATCCCAGGCTCACCTATGGGAAAACAAGTAAAACAATAATGTGGTTTCTTTCTCTCCATCTGGCCCCTTCAGTAAAAGGAGGATGAAGGAGTGGTGCCAAATTGTCTGTCATCTTTGTTAGCATTTCCTTGCCCCTATTAGGAAGCATGACTGATCTGAACCAAGTCAAGTCTTCTCTCCCATTTGAATGCAGTGTTACTTCAGTGACTTGCATTGGAACTACTTGCCAGTGGCAATGATCACGAGCAGAACCTTGCTCATGGACCAGCCTCACACCCCAATGCAAAAGAAACTAATTTCATGGACTCGATGTTTCAAACAAAATCCGAGATATTTGTTGTACGTCTCCCTTCCCTCTATTAAGATCAGCTTAAGTGGAATACTGGAGATCATTCCCTTGAAATGAAGTCCTTGGGCTTCTGCAGCCACAGGTCTGCTGAGAGTGGAGAGCAAAGAGGGCACTTCATCTGTATCGCAGGCATAAAGGTAAAACATTGAGTTAATTCAGCACATGAGGACATACTGCCTGAGAAGGTGGAGGCCAGGTGCACTCAACATTTTTAAAAGTATCTGGGTGAGCACTTGAATTGCCAAGTGCTGGTTGGTAAATGGAATGGGTACTTGATGGTCAGCATGGATGTGGTGGGCCGAAAGGCCTCTTTCTGTGCTGTCTGACTCTGTGACATACACTGACCATCTAAGATTGGGCAGAGAGCACTGAATGCCTCGAATAACCATATACTCCTTCATAGTGCAAGAAACAAGATGCTGGAGTAACTTAGCAGGTTAAACAGCATCTGTGGAAGTAAATAGACAGTTAATGCTTCGGATGAAGGGTCTCGACCCAAAATATCCGCTGTCCATTTCCCTCCACAGATGCTACCTGACCTGCCGACTTCTTTTACAGTGCCACGGACCCAGGTTCAATTCCGGCCGCTGTCTGTAAGGAGTTTGTACGCTCTCCCCGTGTCTGTGTGGGTTCGTCCAGGGGCTCTGGTTTCCTGCCACATTCCAAAGATGTACGGGTTAGGAAGTTGTGGGCATGCTATGTTGGCGCCGGAAGTGTGGCGACACCTGCGGGATGCCCCCAGAACACTTGACGCAAAAGATGCATCTCACTGTGTGTTTCGATTATACATGTGACCAATAAAGAAATCTTAATATCTTGTTGCTCCATGTTCCAGCATTTGCAGTCTCTTGTTTTCCTTCATAGTTGCTGTTACTTTAACCCTGGATTTAATCTACCTGCTAAGCTCACAACCCATTTTGCAATTGATCAATTGTTAGGATTGTTAAGTTGCAATAATACTTTTATTTTTCAATCTTTTCCCTTCTCCTCATGCTAGGTCTGAATGGAGTCGATAATGGAATTCTTGTGTTTAATAATGTTCGAATTCCAAAAGAAAATCTCCTGGACAGGTTTGTATTTCCTTTATATTCCTCTCTGAGTGAATATTATCTGGTAACAGTGTTGATCAATAAGAAAACAAAACCCTTTCACACAAATAGGCTTCTCAAAGCAGAAACATAAGATGGCTAACTTAAGTATGTTGGGGTGGGGAGGAAGGTGCTTCAGGCCTAGAAGTTCATGTGCACTCGTATTCTGGCATTAAAACAGTGTAGTAGTCTCACCAATGCCATTTTGAAAAGTGTTTAAAAATAAATGCTCTGTCAGATTCCCTCATAAAGGCAGAGTTATACTGCATGGAAACAGGCCCTTCGGCCCAATTCAACCATGCTGACCAAGATGCCTATCTAAGCTAGTCTCATTTGGCTGCATTTGAATTGAGTTGCATTGGTTTATTATTGTCACATGCTGAGGTACAGTGAAAAACTTTGTTTTGCATGCCATCCATACAGATCATTTCATTAAAACAGTGCATTGAGGTAGTACAAGGGAAAAGCAATCACAATGCAGAATGAATGCAGAGAAAGTGCAGTGCAGGCAGACAATAAGGTGCAAGGCCATAACGAGGTAGATTGTGAGGTCATCGTATCGTACTGAGAGACCATTCAGTAGTCTTATAACAGCGGGATAGAAGCTGCCCTTGAGCCTGGTGGTACATGCAAGTACGTATGCACTTGGCCCATATCCTTCTAAACCTTTCCTACCCATGTGCCTGTCCAAATATATTTTAAATGTCGTAATTGTACCTGTCTCTACCACCTCCTCTGGCAGCTCGTTCCATATACTCAGTGCCCTCAGTAATACTCCTCTGGTTTCAGCAGCAATGGGTGAATTCCTGGCATTATGAGAGTTTCCTTACAGCTCCAAAGTTAGGAAGTAGAACTTAAAAGGTTGTTGTCCAAAGAAGGAGCAGTATTACAGGGGGAATATTGAGAGGGAGTGAGCACATGCTACTGTAATGGGAAGGAGTTGGCACATTTATATTTATTCATATTTTCTTAAGATGTAGAAGGAGGCCATTTGGCCCAATGAGTCTCTGCTAGTTCTCAGAGATGCTTCATTCCCTCTATAACTTGTTCTCTCTTGTATGTTCAACTCCAACCTACATGAGGGGTAATTTACAAGTAGCCAATTAACCTGTCTTTGAGATGTGGGAGGAAACTGGAGCACCTCAGGAAAACCTATGTGGTCATAAGGAGAACTTGCAACCTCCACACAGGCAGCACCGGAGGTCAGGATTGAACCCAGATAGCTGGAGATCCCAGGGGTCAGGAAAACCCACACAGGCATCTGAAGGCTGGTATGTGTGAGAGGTTGCCTCCTTGGGAATACGGCACTGGAGGCAAAACGTTGCTGTGGAGGTTTCCTGCACTGCTCCTGATGCTCCATTCAGGGATGTATGTAAACGATGCCTTTATCAAAAATGGAAGACTGCCCACTTTGTCAGTTGAGCTCTTCTGCACTCCTGTAATGTGACAGTGAGCAGCAAACTGTTGTCAGCAGCGTATCTGAAGGTTTCTGAGATTGAGGGTTGCCGTGCCTTTCAGAGAAGGGCATGCATGTGTGTGAGGCTGTGCTTGTGGTTTTCAAAGGTCACAGACAAACCACAGCTAGCGAAACAGAACTAAAGGGGACTGACACAAACAGGGGTCCCAGTCACCAAAGCACCTGTCAGTTTCAATGAGTTTGGGGTTTGCTTCAAAAATCAGTGGCCAGAATTGGTTCTTCAGATCAGAACTGAATACAAAACAAGAGAAAGGTGTCTGACCAAAGAAATGGTACAAGGAACCTTCTTCGTTCAGACTTAGAGAGCGTTTTCTAATTGGCATCTCCTGCAGGAGCAACGTCTATTCAGGCTTCTCTTCATCTAGGAAGTCCTCACTCACATCTATGCCTTCCCTTCAGAACAATGTGCAGGGTCATTGAAAATAGAATATAGAATAGAACAGCACAGGAACAGGCCCTTCGGCCCACGATGTTATGCCGAACTAACTAAACTAGTAATTAAATGCCTAACTAGACTAATTTCTTCTGCCTGCGCAGTGTCCATATCCCTCCATTCTCTGCACATTAGTGTGTCTATCTAAGAGCCTCTTAAGCGCCTCTATCGTATTTGCCGCCCCTACCAACCCTGGCAGTGCATTCCAGGCACCCACCACTCTCTGTGTGTAAAAAAAACTTAACCCGTACATCTCCTTTGAACTTGTCTCCTCTCACCTTAAATGCATGCCCTCCAGTATTAGACATTTTGATCCTGGGAAAAAGATACTGGCTGTCTACTCTACCTATGCTTCTCATAATCTTATAAACCTCTATCAGGTCTCCCCCTAGCCTCCGCTGCTCCAGAGAAAACAACCCAAGTTTGTCCAACCTCTCTTTATAGCACATGCCTTCTAATACAGGCAGCATCCTGGTAAACCTCTTCTGCACTCTCTCCAAAGCCACCACATCCTTCCTATAATGGGGTGACCAGAATTGAATGCAATACTCCAGATGCAGCCTAACCAGAGTTTTATAAAGCTGCAATGTAACTTCCTGACTCTTGAACTCAGTGCCAAGACTAATAAAGGCAAGTATGCCATACACCTTCTTTACCACCCTATCAACGGTAGCGTAGCGGTTAACGCAATGCTATTACAGCGCCAGCGATCAGGGTTCGATTCCCATTGCTGTCTGTAAGGAGTTTGTACGTTCTCCCGTGTCTGTGTGGGTTTCCTCCGGGTGCTCCGGTTTCCTCCCACATTCCAAAGACGTACGGGTAGGTTAATATGGGCTTAAAATGGACGGCGCTGACTCGTTGGGCCGGAAGGGCCTGTTACCATGCTGTAAATAAAAAAAAAATTTAATTTAAAAAAAAATTAAAAATTTAATTTAAAAGTTTAATTTAACCTGTGCAGCCACTCTCAGGGAGCTATGGACTTGGACCCCAAGATCCTTTGCCCCCTGGAGTTCTTTGTCCCCTGAAGGAACTCTGCAATCACCCCCATTCTCCACCCCTTCCTATGTTTGTGTGTGAAAAATTATCAATTTGGAGAGATCATTTTCTATATAGGTTCATAGAGTTATATAGTATGGAAACAGGTCATTCGGCCCAACTCATCCATGCTGACCAAGATGGCTATCGATACTGATCCCATTTTCCTGCGTTTGGCCCATATCCCTCTGAACCTTTCCTATTCATAATCTCAGGTATATACATTGGATTTGTTCAAACCGCCGATCTTCCAAAGCACTTTACATGCACTGAACTGTATTTTAAGAAGAGTGTCTGGAGTCAGTTGGCTGTCTTGAAATCGCACATTATCTAACCATGGCTTTTGAAATTTATGGGTGAAGATAGTTAATGTTTGACCTATCTTCCAACTGTAAACATCTAGCTCAGTAACTGGTTGCTTTCTATAACCAAAAAAGGTTAAAAATAAGAAATTCATTTTCACTCAGTAACAACTTTTAAAAGACATTTAGACAGGTACATGGATTGGAAAGGTGCAGAAGGTTATGTACCAAACACAGGAAAATGGAACCAACTTGGTTGAGCATCTTGGTCAGCATGGACCAGTTGGGCCAAAGGGCCCGTTTCTGTTCTGTATGACTCTGAGTAATACTTTTCCGTGCTATTCAAATGTCTGAATGTGGGCATTTGGTTGTGCTGGTGAGAGTGCTTGTAAATAAGAATAGATGAGTAAAATAGACCATGAAAATGTGTAATTAGTGCAGTGAAATGTTACATTAATGTATACAGGATTGGCCAACCAGACACACTGCTGAGGGAATGAGAGAGCAGCTGGTATTATTTACTCTGTGACTTAGTGGCAGCACCTGTGTTTCTGAGTCAGATGTTTGAGAGTTCAAGTCTCAATCTAAACTGTGCTTTCTTGTAGTGCCGAGGGAGTTTTGGAGGTGCCACTTTCATGATACGTTGTCAGGATCTTATTTGCTCTCGAAAAGATAGAGTAAAAGAGTCACAGAGGCGTACAGCACGGTCCTCCAGCCCACTGAGTCCACACCAACCCTGCTATAGGAAAGGTGTCATTAAGCTGGAAAGGATGCAGAGGAGATTTATGAGGATGTTGCAGGACTCTGGGGATTGAGTTATGGAGAGTTATGAGCAAGTTGAGACTTTTTTTCATCAGAGTGTAGGAGAATGAGTGGTGATCTTAAAGCAGTGTATAAAGTCATGAGAGACACAGATAGGGCCAATGCACACAGTCTTTTTCCCAGTGTTGTGGAATCAAGAACTAAGGGGCATAGGTTTAAAGTGAGAGGGGATAGATTTAATAGAAACCTGAGGGGCAGCGTTTTCACCTAGAGGGTGGTCAGTATATGGAATGAGCTCCTAGAGGAAATGGTTGAGGCAGGTACATTAACAACATTGAAAAGGTACCTGGACAGGTACATAAATAGACAAGGTTTAGAAGGTTATGGGCCAAATATAGGCAAATGGGACTAGCTTAGATGGGAATCTTGGTTGGCATGGACCAGTTGGGCTGAAGGGCCTGTTTCCGTGCTGTATGACTCTTTGACTCTATAACCATCAAACACCCACTTACACTATTCTTGCACTAATCCCATTTTATTCTCCCAACATTCCCATCAACTGTCCCCAGATTCTACCACTCACACGCTTGTGGAAATATATAGTGGCCAATAAACCCCAGCAGCCCATACTTATTTGGGATGTGGGAGGAAACCAGAGCACCCGGAGGAAACTCTTGCAATTCCAGGAAAGACATGCAAACTCCACACAGACAGCACCTGATATTTTGGATCTTTTAAGTTCTAAGGACACACTGATGTCCTCTGCAATTTTCTATAAATTCTTTATTCCCCAGTCAACAGCACTAAGTATGGTGAAAGCACTGTATAAACAAGCAACACATGAGATGTTGGAGGAACTCAGCGGGTCAGGCAGCATCTACAGCAGGGAAATGGACAGTTAACGTTTTGGGTCAAGACCCTTCAGCTGGACTACCTTCCATAGATGCTGCCTGACCCGCTGAGTTCCTCCAACATCTCATGTGTTGCTTCAGATTCCAGCATCTGTAGTCTCTTGTGTCTCCACCATATAAATGGAGTTTGGTCTACCTTTCCATGTAAGAGAGAGACTTGGTAATTTTCCAAGTACTGAAGACCTTTGGGGGATTCTAAACAAGTTTTGGCATAATCTTGGGGATGGATGGGCTCGGAAGATTAAGAGGCTTAATAACATAGTTAATGTACTTAACTGGTTTCCTGGGGATTGATTGAACACCGTACATTTTCCAGAGTTGATTTTTGAAATGGCAACAGTATTTGTTATTTTGTTAGGTCTCGCTAGGGTACAGTGGAGTATCATCATCAGTCTCGGGAAAGTGTCGTACATCTCTCTTGGACCCTCTCCTTCATAGTCCTTTATAAATATAGAAAAGTAATTGCTTTTTTTTACAAAAGATAAACAGGTCCTCCCCAGGTTACGACAGGGTTTTGTTCCTGAGAAACGTTTGTAACCTGAACAGTTCACGAGTTGGAAGTGCAGCTGCTTGGCACTATATTTAAATGAAAACATAGCCCAAGCAAGGGCAACATGTAGTTAAACCAGGGCGTTTAACTCGTCCATTCAGATATTGCTGCGAACCGAGTTCCAACCTAGCAGAAGATACCCGCAACCCTGCAGTGGCCGGCAAATCCATCCCGCCAGTCTCCCAAATGCTCATTTTATGTACGGGCTGTATGTAAATTTGGCATTTGTAGCCGGGGGAGGACCTGTACATAGAATTGGTTGCAGAAAGTTTTTGAACATAAGTATGGCTTTGTCCTATAGGAATATCCTAATGAAATTTCCTTTCAGTTTCTGATGTGGCAAGCACAAAGGATGTAAGTTGAGTAGGGAAGGTCTGGTGCAGAGATGTGGGAAGAAGCTGTGACATTGTGCTGCCCATTTAGTGTTAAACTAGTTCATTTGCAAGGATAATAACATAACAGAGAGTTTATATCCCTCAGCAATGTTACATTAATGTTCAGTGTCATTGGAAGAGGAGATGTTGGGGAACCTTTGTCCAAGTACTGAAGATATGTTTTCTGACTTCTTCCTGCAGATTTGGTTCAGTATCACAGGATGGTGTTTATCAGTCACCCATTAAAGATAGAAGTGCTCGGTTTAATGTGATGTTAGCTGCCCTGACACCGACAAGGATTGCCTTAATATTTCAGGCACTGGGAGCCATGAAGGTAAGTGCATTTCCTACCAAGCACACCAAAAGAGAAGAACTATAAAGCGTTGAACATTGAACTGAGGAGACCACGCCAATGGTGTGCTCAGCCCCTCTGCCCATTTGCTCTTCCCCACACCTCCCCCCACCCACCACCAATAATGGTGGTGTGCCATGTCCACCCTTCCCCTTACCAATGACGTACCCAGTCGCACCATGTCCCTCACCCGCACACTGGTCCCGTGTCTCCCACCTGCACACCGTAGTGTGCTGTCTGCCCCTCCCCTATGCACACCATGGTGTGCCGTCTTCCGCCCCCACCCCCCCCAACCGCTCACACACCGGTGGTGTGCTGTGACCCTCCCAACTTACCGGCGGTTTACCGTGATCTCCCCCACCGCTTCTTGTGCCATGCCCATTCCTGCTACCCCTGCAACATACTGGTGGCAAGCTGTGTCCTTACCCCCTCCCCACAGCCCCGCTTACTGGCCGTGTGTCATATCCTTCCTCCCCCCAACCCCCTTACTGATGTGGTGCCCCCTTCCCCTACCTGTGCAGTGTCATCTCCCCACACCCGTCTCATAGAACACAGAACAGTACAGCAAAGGAACAGGCCCTTCGGCCAACAATGTTGTGCCAAACCAATTGCATTAGTAATTAAAACGCCCAACTAAACTAATCCCTTTTGCCTACACAATGTCCATATCCAACCATTTCCCTCACATTCATGTGCCTCTTAAACGCCCCTATCATTTTGCCTCCACCACCACCCCAGGCAGCGCATTCCAGGCACTCACCACTCTCTGTGTAAAAAAAAAACTTGCCCTGTACATCTCCTTTGAACTTGCCCCCGTCACCTTAATGAGATTTATCCCAGTCATCCCATTCATCCCAGTGAAGGGATTTATCTCTCTCCTTGGCCATCTCCTACAGTGGTGCTGTATACTCACCACATCATAACTGGCAGCTCAGATGTCCATCAGGTAGTTTGAACTGAGACATGGGCTCGCAATCCACACTAAAGTGTTTAAATACATTGCCTTGATTTTCTTGTTATGATCTTGTACAACGTGTCAGTGGCTGGCCAGGCCAACATTCATTGCCATTCCTAATTGCCTTTGAGAAGTAGGAGCTAAGCTACCTCCTTGAACTGCTGTAGTCTGAATATAGAACATAGAACAGTACAGCACAGGAACAGGCCCTTCGGCCTACGATGTTGTGCCAAACTAATGAAGATAATGACACCTGATCCCTTTTGCCTGCACGTGATCCATTTCCGTTCATTGTCTGCATATTCATGTGCCTGTTTAAAAGCTTCTTAAATGCCTCTATATTGTATCTACCTCCACCACCACCCCTGGCAGTGTATTCCAGGCACCCACACTCTCTGCGTAAAAACAAACAACTTGCCCTGCACATCTCCTTTGGACTTTCCCGTCTGAGTCTGTGTGGACCTTTCACATGGAACTGGCCAGTTTGTAACTGGTACTCCTTTTAATAGAACAAAGAAATTCCAAGTCTTGCAATCTGGGCAAAATTAACCCTTGGTCCCCCACCAGAGTCCTCCTACGTGGCCATTCCCCTGATCCGGCTACTGCTTTTCTTCCATACCAAGTGAGTTAAAATGGTCTGGGTGCATGTGCACAGTGTTGAGCTGCATTTTTGAATTTGTTCAAACTGTGCACATGTTATTCAGGTAGGTGGGATTGTAGATTCACCACAGTTTATTGTTATCAATGTCATGAAAACACTTGGCTGACTTGTAGGACTGGGAACAGGACACTGCCGTGTGAGACCTTGCCAATGCCTCTGACAGTTCCATCTTTTTAACGTCCAGTCTTTTCAGATGTTTCTGAGGACGAAGGGAGAATCAGAATCAGGTTTATTATCACTGACGTATGTCGTGAAATTTGTAGTTTTGTGGCAGCTGTACAGTGCAAGACATAAAACTTACTATAAGTTGCAAAAATAAATAAATAGTGCAAAAGAGGAGTAATGACATAGTGTTCATGGGCCGTTCAATAGTCTGATGGTGGAGGGGAAGAAGCTGTTCCTGAAACATTGAGTGTGGGTCTTCAGGCTCCTGTACCTCCTCTCCAATGGTAGTAACGTGAAGAGGGCATGCCCTGGATGGTGAGGGTCCTTAGTGATGGATGCTGCCTTCTTGAGGCCGCCACTTGAAGGTGTTGTGCCCATGATGAGATTTTGTATTGCATTCATTGAGCCCTCTTAAACCTAAACCTTCAGAAGTTCATATGTGGCATGCAGAAGGAAGAGTGAGAATCCTTTGTAATCGCTGGTCAAATCCATTTAGATGCAATTCATTTTCCCCTCGTCTAACTCCTCTGTAACTCAGCATATTCTCTCTCACATGCCTATCAACATGTTCTTTAGGTTCTTTTGCTACTTGCCTAGGTTGAGTTATGGTAGCGAATTAACTCACCAGCATGTCTTTGGGATGAGGGAGGAGGAAACTTGAGGAGATTCATTCATTCCTGGAGGAACTCACCTTTGGGATGTGGGAGGAGAAACTTGAGGAGGTTCATGCATTCCTGGAGAGAATGTGCAAACTCCACACCTGAATGAAACTCAGGTCCCTGGAGCGTTAACAATATAATTGGATGATAACATAACTGAGAGGTTATATACGTACATCAGGAAAGCTTGAACAAGATGGTTTTTGTTTAGTAAAGAGAAAAAGTTTGGTCTTTTAGGTTAGGAAGGATGTTTTAATACCATGTTTTTATTCTTGCGGAGACGAACAAAGCAGGGGCCATAAATCAGGCGAATCATGAACGGGGAATTCAGGAGAAGCCTCATTGGCTGGAGGGTAGCTGGAGTATGGAGCTCACTCCTATAGGTTGCAGTTGTGAGGAAAAACCTCGATACACTTAAGGAGCACCTGGGAAGAAGTAGAGACAAAAGATTAGAAATTCATGTTGAGAAAGTTAGAAGAGATGACGTTGGAGAAGGCCCATGTGAAACATACTCATTTGGCTAGGACACTGTTTATTTCTCTTTTCCAACATCAGGCTTTTTACTTTGCAATAATGTATGGAGTATTTCTATCATAATTTAAATGAGTTTAAAAAATTAGGTTTACATAAAATGGCCCAGAGTGATTTGATTCACTTGCCCCAGAATATGAAGGTAGATTAAGTTTGTGTGTGAGAGCTTAACAAAACATTAGCTGGTTTTGCATCTCCTGAGTTTTATGTCCATATTTTGGCAATGGAAATAAAAACCCTGGGAGCCATAAGGTGGGCTACTAATTGCTGTTCCTGTTTTGTACTATTGCACAAACCAAGTGTTACTACTGTGCCTCACCTGAATTGTTCAACTTGTCTGATTCTCTGAAACCATCGAGACATAGGAGCCCAAAAGAGAAAGATATCTCCTCATCAGATGTTATTTTAATTAACATTGCAGACAAGTTCATTTGTCAAAACCATCCACAAGAGGGCAGAACAGTATCTGTGGACGAAACCCTTCTTCTATGCTTCCCCTGAACATAGGCTGGGTATTGTTTCAGTCGGTGAAAGCTTGTTGGGGAAGAGTAATTTTCTTATACCATTATAGATGTATTTTCCTATTCAAGAACAACTTGACTCCTGTGTTGCAGGCAGTTTGTTACTGTTCAGAAAGAGGTGATTGAATTCCCAGACTAAGGATTCCAAACATCTGACCACAAAATTTGATTTAAACAGAAAATGATGGAAATGTGCAATTGGTCAGGCCCGCTGTAAGAAAAGAAACAAAGTTAACGTTCCAGGTTGAAGACACTTCATTGGAACTGGGAAGAGGAGAAAAGAAGCATATAACGGTGGTGGAGGGGGATATATCTGGCAGGGTAAAACCAGGGTGACCACCTGGTTTTACCCTAGTTTCTGGTCAATGTTTCTGGTTTCTGGTCAATGAGTGAATGGGAGCAGGTAGAGTGAACATAGACAGGAAAACATGAACAAAAGAATGTAGGAGTTGCAAAATGCAGAGCAGGAAGAAGTGCCCGGCAGGTTGAGCTGGGCATGTCCTCCACTTCCAGAGGAAAAATAAAGGGGGAAAAGAAGCAAAAGCTGAGTCAATGTCACAGATAGACAACTGGTACATTGTTGAGAAATCAAGTTACCTGAAGTTGTAGAATTCAATATTGAGTCCAGAAGGCTGCAACATGCCCAGACAGAAGTGTAACAGTGCAGGCCGCCACAGACCGATGGGTCAGGGTGGGAATGGGATGAGGAATTAAAGTGGCAGGTAGCAGGAAGCTCAGACTGAACACAGGCGCTCTGCAAAGCAGTCACACAAATTGCGTTTGGTTTCTCCAGTGTAGAGGAGACCACATTGCGGACACATTAGACTGGAAGAAATGCAAGTGAACAAGTGAATCTCTGCTTCGTCTGGAAGGAATGTTTGGGTCCCTGGATGGTGGGAAGGGAAGAGGTGAAAGGACAGCTGTTGTATTGCTTGCATTTTCAGGGGAAGGTGGGGGGGGGGGGGGCGCGTGTGGTTGGGAATGGAAGAGTGGACCAAGGTGTCACAGAGAGATTAGTCCCTGCAAAATGCTGAAATGGGAGGAGAGAGGGAGGTAGGTCTGGTGGTGGAATCTCCTTGAAGGTGGCAAAAATTGCAGAGAATGACCTGTTGAATGCAGAGGTGGAAGGTGATGACCGAGGGAACGCTATCCTTGTTCTGTCCCACAGGAGAGGAGGTGAGAGCAGAGGCGTGGGAAATGGATGAGATGTGGTCAAGGACTTTGTTAACAATGATAGAGGGGAAGTTGTGGTTCAGAAAGAAATAAGACATTTCGGAGGCACTTGTATGGAAAGTCCCATAAGGGAGCAAACAGAGACTGCGGGACTGGGAAAATGGAATACAGCCCTTCCAGGAGGCAAGACGGGATGAAGGGTACTCAAGCTAGCTGTGGCAGTCGGTAGGCTTGGAATGGAGGTTGGTAGCCAGCCTACCTCCTGAGAGATCCAGAAAAGAAAGGGAGGAGTACGAGATTGACCATGTGAAATTGCGAGCAGGGTGGAAATTGGCAGCAAAAGTAATGAAATTGACAAGTTCTATATGAGTACAGGAAGCTGCACTAATGCAGTCATTGACGTACCGGTAAACGAGTTGAGGGAGTGGAGGCAGTGAAGAGTTGGAGCAGGTTTTTTTAATGTTCAAATTTGATTTAAATATGTCTGTCAGTACTTGGGATCAGGAGTCACATTTCACTCTGAGTAGAGAAGTTCTGTTTGTCACT
This sequence comes from Pristis pectinata, assembly GCF_009764475.1. Lineage (NCBI taxonomy): Eukaryota > Metazoa > Chordata > Chondrichthyes > Rhinopristiformes > Pristidae > Pristis > Pristis pectinata. The sequence goes on from NC_067414.1 coordinate 87,654,873, forward strand.
GCAAAGTCACCACCCTTTCCCCTTCCACTGTTCCAGGCGTATGCAAGGAGTTGTCCATTCCAGTTGCTCCTTTGCCAAAATTACTTCCATGACTTACTGGGCTGGTCCTGTCTGTCTCTGTCTGTCTCTCTGATTCCCCCTCCCCCGTGCATGTGCTAATGGGTACTTCCACAGCACAATTGTCTATCAGCTACATGGTGTACTGTAGCGTTGCAGATTGATTGCCAAGGAGACCTGTCCTAGTCATTGCCATTGTGGAGGATTTGACCGCAATTAACTAACAGGGTGCTCAGTAGTGTTTGTGTTTGCTTAAGCCCAGAGCTGAGCTTCAGACCTCTGCAGAGGAATGTTTCCTTGGAGGGGTGAGGTGCTCCAGAGTGAAGTTTACTTCTGTGATGGACACTCAATGCAGAATAAAAAAACTAATGGACTCACCTGGAACAGTTCTGTTTCAGTCAAAGGACTTTGATGCTCAGAGGGCACAATTCCTTTTAAATAAAAACATAAGTAGAGTAATAGAGTTGTACAGCCCTTCAGCCCACCACGTCCATGCTGACCTCCTTGCCCACCTGCACTAATCCCATTTAGAACCATAGAACCATACAGCACAAAACAGGCCCTTCGGCCCACCATGTTGTGCCGTCCATCAAACCACCCTCACACTACCTAACCCTTTCCTCCCGCATATCCCTCTACCTCACATTCCTCCATGTGCCTATCCAACAAACTCTTGAACCTGTCCAATGTATCTGCCTCCACCACCACCATTTGCTCTCATTGGGTCCATATCCTTGTACGCTTTGCCTATTTAAGTGTCTAAATGCCTCTTTAAACTCCACCTCCTCTGACAGCATGTTCCAGATCTCAACCACAGAAAAACTTACCCCTCAGATCCCCTTTAAAACTCCTTCCTCTCACTTAAACTTATGCCCTCTTGTTTCTGATACCTCAACAGGGAGTAGTAGTTTGTTTCAATAAGGTTACCTCTCATTCTAAACCGTAGAGCATAAGCCTAGTCTGCTTAATCTCCTCTCATTGGATAAACCCCTCATTCTGGGAATCGCTCCAGTAAGCCTCATCTCACTCTTTCCATAATGGCAACTTCTCTGCCCGAGACCACAAGAAATTGCAGAGAGTTGTGAACGCAGCCCGGTTCATTGTGCAGACCAACCTCCCCTCATTGACTCCGTCTACGCTTCTTGCTGCCTTGGGAAAGCAGCCAATAGAATCAAAGACCCCTCCCACCCCAGACATTCTCTCTTCTCCCCCTCCTCCCATCGGGCAGAAGATGTAAAGACCTGAGAACACATCCTACCAGGCTCAAGAACAGCTTCTACCTCGCTGTCATCAGACCCTTGAATGGACCTCTCGTACGTTAAAGACGAACTCTTGATCTCTCTGTCTACCTTGTTGTGGCCCTTGCATTGTATTTGTCTATCTGCACTCCACTTTCTCTGTAACTGTTAACACTATATTCTGCATTCTGTTCTTTTTCCTTTTGTACTACCTCGATGTACTTGTGTATGGAATGATCTGTCTGGATGGCATGTAGAAAAAAGCTTTCACTGTATCTTGGACAATAATAAACCAATTACCAAATTATTACCAATATTTACTCCGCCAGGCAGAAATGTTTCATCCAATACATGACTAGAGCAGAAACAAAAGGTGTGAGCAAGGAGGAGTGAAAGCAGACTTGCTGGGCAAAAAAAAGACCTGTTTCCGTGCTGTATGACTGTATGTTGTGAAGGGCTGTCATCTGACTTCTGCGAGGAGAAGCACGGGAAACTTATAGGTGCTTAATGAGAAGCAAGCACACACCCGTGCAGTCACACATTGGGGTCAGTGCTGTTCTTGTCTGTTGCACAGACGCGAACTGTCTAAATTACTAATCATTTCCTATTTCGTGCATTGGCCTGCCCACAACATTCACTGTGGTTTTTATTACTTGTCTGCACATTAAATTATTTTAACGTTGTGATTTATTTTCCCCCCTTCACTGCCAGTTTGTTTTTATATTTATTGGGATGCGGATGTCACTGGCAATGCCAGCATTTATTGTCCATCCCAAATTGCCTCTGAGGAGGCTGTTAAGAGGCAACCGCATTGGTGGGGCTGGAACGTGTAATGGGATGATGGTAAGGAGGGCAGTCTTCCATCCACATTAGTGAACCAGAGGAGATCTTACCACAACCTGGGAGTTTCATGGTTACAGTTAATGAGATGAGCTTTTAATTCCATAATTTGGTTTTGATTTAATTATTTAAATTTAAATTGCCCAGCTGCTAAGGTGGAATTTGAATACAGATAATCCAGAATTCTAGCTGTTAGTCTGGTAAGTTAACCGCCACGCTGCCCTTGGAGGGGAAGCATGTGATTCTGAACATGATGAGGGTGAGCTGTGGCTTATTGATCACGCTCTGCTCTCTGTGTCAGAAGACTTGGTTTCGGGTCCCTGTCTGGGCACTTAAACCCATTGTCTAGGCTGACACTTCTGGGCAGTACTGAGGGAATGCTTCATTGTTGGAGGTCCCTTTTAGATGAGGCAGATAAATTTAGAGGCTGACCTTACTCTCGAGCAGATGCAAATGATCCCAAGGCATTCTTCAAAAAAAAGAGCAGGTTATCCTTCAGGTGTCTGTATTTAATTCAGACACGAGGAGGCCATTCAGCCTATTGGGTCTATGTTAGTTTATAGAGCAATCCCATTCCCCATTAATTTTCCCCGTACCGTATTCTCTCTGCATTCCTGTAAATACTCCAAAGACTCTACCATTCATCTACACACTAAGGGAAGTTTACAGTGGCCAACTAACTTACCAGCACGTCTCTGTGATGTCGGAGGAAATGAGAGCACCCAGTAGAAATCCACATAGTCACAGGAGGAACGTGCAAACTCCACGCGGGCAGCACCACTGGTCAGGATTGAACCCGTGTCTCTTGTGCTGCGAGGCAGCAGCTCTATTAACCATACCACTATGCTATCAAAGCCCATATCTATTCCATAATGAATATCAGCATAACAGGTGATTTAGCAAAATGCATTTTGTAGGATTGTGCTGTCTGCAAATTGGTTGCCGTGTTTCCTGCATAAGGAATGTGACTACACTTCAAAAACTACTTGGCTTTAAAATGTAGAGACTGTGGCATAGAGTCATACAGCACGGAAAAAAGGCCCTTTGGCCCAACTGGTCCATGCCAACCAAGATTCCCCATCTAAGCCGGTCCTATTTGCCTGCATTAGGCCATAATCCTCTAAACCGTTCCTATCCATGTACCTGTCCAAATACCTATTAAATGTTGTTAATGCACCGGCCTCAACCACGTCCTCTGGCAGCTCATTCCATATACTGACCACCCTCAGGCTCCTCTTAACTCTCTCCCCTCTCACCTTAAACCTATGCCCTCTAGTTCTTGATTCCCCAACCCTGGGAAAAAGACTGTGCACATTCACCTTATCTATGCCTCTCATAATTCTATACACCTCTATAAGATCACCCTTCATTCCCCTGTGCTCCAATGAAAATCCCAACCTGCTCAACCTCTCTCCTTAACTCAGTCCCTCGAGTCCTGGCAACATCCTCGTAAGCCTCCTCTGCACTCTTTCCAGCTTCGTGGCATCTTCCCTATTTGCAAGGTGGCCAAAACCGAACACAATATTCCAAATGTGGCCTCTACAACTACTTGTACAACTGCAACATAACATCCCAACTTTTACACTCAATGCCCTGACTGATGAAGGCCAGCGTGCCAAAAGCCTTCTGTCTACCTGTGATGCCACTTTCAGGGAACCATGTACTTGTACTCCTAGGTCCCTCTTTTCATAGAGTGATAAAAGGCAGTAAGCAAATACAAGACTTTTCTCAGTGGTGTTGATTATATGACAGTAATCAGAACACAACTAGAATGTTGCATAATATTGGTCACCACAGTACAGGAAAGATGCAATGTTCTTTAATGCCATTTTTCCATATACCTGTGAGCATAAGCTGATCATTTGGATTATTTGGATCACCGCAGCTAAGCTTGACCAACCTAGAAACTGGACCATGAAATGCAAAGAAACTGCAGATGCTAAAATCTGAAATAAAAGCTTAAGAAGTGCTGGAAACACTCAGCAGGTCAGGCAGCAATTGCGGAAAGAGAAACAGAGTTAATGATTTGGGTTGAAGACTTCTACCCATTGGGTTGAAATTGAATCAATTTGTGCACGTTTTTCATGTGTAAATCACAAAAGCAGTTTCCCAGTTTAAGTAGTGCTGGTGATCATTTCTGGGTGAAATAACACTCATCAGGAAATTAATTCACCTCAGCACATCGCTTAAAGAGTCTGTACTGTGAAGTCAATGTCTTGTCCTGCCAGCCCCGCTTTTCAGTGGTTGTTCTGATGATGAGTTTTGATCAGAAGCATTACCCCAGTTTCTCTTTTCACAGAAGCTGCCTGAGTGTTTCCAGCATTTCCTGTTTTTATCTTAGTTTTCAGTGGGTGCTCCTTCACCGTTTGTTTAATTCATTTCTGAATTGCACACAATGAACACAAAGCCATTAATCATCTTGGAGCCACTCACAGCACAGGAGTCGAGGCTTGATGTAGTCGACATGTAATTCAGCAAGGCTATTGATATGGCAGACTGGTCAACAGAGTAAAGGTGCAAGGGAAGGTGGGTCCAAATTTGCCTTGGTGACCTGAAGCAAAGGTCTTTTTGGCACTTGCAAGCTGTTATGAGTAGGATTGCATAGAGCTCACCACTTTCTCTCCTAGCTGCAGGATATTCCAAAGCATCTGACAGCCAATGAAGTACTTGATGAAATGTTTCTTTGAAGAGGTAACCAAGAATGTCAGTGAGGGCAGGGTGGTAGACGTCGTCCATATAGACTTCAGCAAGGCCCCTGATAAGGTTCTGTGTGGTAGGCTGCTCTGAAAAGTTAGATTGTCTGGGATCCAGGGAGCGATAGCTAACTGGATACAGTATTGTAGGAAGCAAAGGGTGATGGTGAAACGTTTTTTGGACTGGAGGCTTGTGACTAGTGGTGTACCTCAGGGGTCGGTGCTGGGCCCATTGTTGCTTGTCATCAATATCAATGATTTGGATGAGAATGTACAAGGCATGGTTAGTAAGTTTGCAGATGACACTAAAATAGGCGGTATTGTAGACAGTGAAGAAGGTTATCAAGAATTACAGCAGGATCTTGATCAGCTGGGTAAGTGGGCTGAGGAATGGCAAATGGAGTTTAATTCAGTTAAGTGCGAGGTGTTGCATTTTGGGAAGTCAAACCAGGGTAGGACCTTCACAGTGGGCAGCAGGGCTCTGGAGAGTGTTGTAGAACAGAGGGACTGAGTATTGAAGTTGGTATATTATGTTGCAGTTCTATAAGCCATTGATGGTCTTATAAAACAGTCTTTTTTCCATCTTTGCAGAATTGAAAACTAGAGGACATAGGTTTAGAGGTGAAAGGTTTAACAAGAGCCTGAGAGGCAACTTTTTTTACACAGCGGGTGGTGTGTATATATTTATATGTATATGGAACCAGCTGCCAGAGGAAGTGGTTGAGGCAGGTACATTAGATACACTTAAGAAGTATGTGGACAGTTATATGGATGACAAGCGTTTAGATGGATGTCAGTCAAATGGGACTAGCTTAGGTGGGCATCTTGGTTGGCATGGATGAGTTGGGCCGAATGGCCTGTTTGCAGGCTGTAGCTAGTCTATCTGTGCTATCTGTATCTGTGCTAGTCATTGTAAAAAAAAACACAGCAGCCCATTAAGGCACTACGAGCTCCCACAAAGATGAGAGGGGGTAAGTTCAAAGGAGATGTGTGGGGCAGGTTGTCTTACACAGAGTGGTGGGTACCTGGAATCTGCTGCCAGGGGTGGTAGTGGAGGCAAATACAATAGAGGCATTTAAAAGGCTCTTGAATAGACACATGAATATGCAGGGAATGGAGGTAAATGGACATAGTGCAGGCAGAGGGGATTAGTTTAGTTGGGCACTTGATTGCTAATTTAATTAGTTTGGCACAACAGCCGAAGGGCTTGTTCCTGTGCTGTACTGTTCTATGTCCTATAAAAGCAGTTCTCTTTTTTTGGGGGTTAAATACTGACCAACTCATTGATGAAAATGAATTTTCACTGTTGGTTCAAAATGGTGCCATAGGACCTTTTGTAGCTACTGTATCTGTTAAAGCAAGCACATATGAAATGTGGCTACTCTGATACTGCTGAACTCCCTCAATGCAGTACTGAAGTGTTAGTATAGATTTTTGTTCTTAAACATCTGGAGTGGCACTGGAAGTGACTCTAAGTCAAAGTGCTACCAACTGAACTCTACCCTGAAGACAAGAGAGATGTAAAGGATAGGGAGAGCCCTCTTTCTCTGTCCTGTTAATTTTTTTGACTCCCTACCAATCCAGTTCTTCTGGCTACATGCATTGCAATGAGGGATTCATTTTCACTGCTGCACTTTTGTACTATTAAATATGCCACACTTAGGTGATTTCTGAAGGCAGTTGTTTTGGAAATGCTCGCCAATCTCACTGCTGGGGTGCCTGTCTCAGCATTATTGTAGCAGCATTTGAGATGAGGAAATTTCAAACCCTTGAGTGGTAGAAATGTTGGAGTAGCAAGAGGCCAGCCTATCTGTTAGTCCACCATTGAGTGTTCACTCAAGAATCTGGCCACCTTAATTTAGTTGTTAATTCTCTCACCGAATGTACAGATTGATTAGTGTATTCATAAATACTTTAGCTGAAAAGCTTGTTATGAAAAAATGGAACTTGCAATATGTGTATAGTGCTTTTCTACCACATGAATGGTTGGAGGGGAAGGTCATAATGTCTATCATAGAGCCAGGATAATGATGGTCTGAGGTGTATTTATTTAAGGCAAGGAGTATAATGGATAGCACAGATGAACTTAGAGCCTGGATTAGTACGTGGAACCATGGTGTTGTAGCCATTACAGAAACTTGGTTGAGAGTAGGGCAGATCTAGCAGCCCGACATTCCAGGGTATAAATGTTTCAGGTGCAATGAAGAGAGATGTAAAAGAGGTGGGGAAATTGCATTACTAATTACTGCTGCACTAAGAGAAGACATCTTGGAAGGACATCTACGGTGGGGCCATATGGGTAGAACTCGGGGATTAGAAAGAAGCAATCACTGTGATGGAATTCTACTGTAGGCCTCCCAATAGCCAGCAGGAGCCAGAGGAACAGATAAATGTGGGCTGATCGTGGAAAGATGTAAAAGTTAAATGTTGTTGTAGTGGGTGATTTTAACTTTCACATGTTGACAGGGACTCTCCTACTGCCAGGAGCTGTGACAGGGCAGAATTTGTTCGATGCACCAGGAGGGTTTCTTGAAACAAAATGTAGATAGTCCAGCTAGGCATGTGGCCATACTAGACCTTGTATTGGGGATGAGCCTGGCCAGGTGATCAAAGTTTCAGTAGGGGAGCATTTTGGGAATAGTGACCATAATTCTGTAAGTTTTAATATAGCTGTGGATAAGGATACATCCTCGGGTGAAGGTACTAACTTAGGGGAAGACTAATCACGACAAGAGAAAGAGGGCTCTCCCTATCCTTTGTATCTCTCTCGTATCAGGCAGGAACTGAAGATTGGAAATGGCTGTTTTGGGGGGTAAATCCGTATATGACATGTGGGAGTCTTTTAAAGGACAGTTGCTTAGCGTTCAGGACTACCATGTTCCTGTGAGGATGAAAGATAAAGATTGCATGGTTTGGGAACCTTGGATGACAAGATATATTGTAAGTTTAGTTAAAAAGAAAAAGGAAGCATCCATAGGGCTTTGGAAGCTGAAATAAGACAAGACCTTTGAGAAGCAGGAAATAACAAAACAAGAAATTAGGAGGACTGAAAGGGACCATGAAATGTTCTTGGCAAGTAAGGTTAAGGAGAATCCCAAAGCATTTTATATGCATTAGGAGCAAGAGGGTAGCTATAGAAAGGGTGGATCCACTCGAGGACAAAAGAGAGAATCTGTGTCTGGAGCCACAGAAAGTGGGTGAGATCCTTCATGAGTATTTTATGTCGGTATTCACTAAGGAGAAGGACATGGATGATAGGGAGGGGTAAGTTGATATTCTAGGGCATGTCAATATTAAGAAGGAGGAGGTGTTGGGTGTCTGGAAAAATATTAAGGTGGATAGGTCCTCCGGAAGTGAGGGGATCTATCCCAGGATACTGAAGGAAGCAAGGGAGGAGATTGCTGGGGTCTTGACAGAGATCTTTATTATCTTCTTTATTCGTGGGTGAGGTGCGTTAAGACCGGAGAATTGCCAATGTTGTTCCTTTGTTTAGGAAGGGCAACAGGGACACACCAAGAAATTATAAATTGGTGACCCATACTTCAGTGGTAGGGAAATTATTGGAGAAGATTCTTAGGGACAGGATTTACTTGCATTTGGAAAAGCATGGACATTAGGGAAAGACAGCATGAATTTCTATGCGGGATGTCCTCCCTCGTAAATTTGATGGAGTTTTTTTGAGGAGGTGATGAAGATGATTGATAAGGGTAGGGCACTGGCTATTGTCTCCATAGACTTTAGTAAAGCATTTGACAAGGTCCCTCATGGTAGGCTGGTCCAGAATATTAAGTAAAGTGGGATCCATGGTGAGTTAGTAGATTGCATCCAAAATTGGCTTGGTCATAGAAGGTACTGGTGGAGTGGTGTGATTCTGACTAGAGGTCTGTGACCGGTGGTATTTCATGAGGCTCAGTTCTGGGACCTCTGTTTTTTGTAATGTAAATGATTTGGATGAAAATGTAGGTGTATGTTTTTTTTACTGAGAGTGTGGTGGATGCCTGGAATGCTTTGCCTTATAGGGTGGTGGAGGCAAATTCATTGGGGGCTTTTAAGAGGGGCTTGGATGAGCACACGAATGAGAGGAAAATAGAGGGATGTGGGCACTCTGTAGGTAGGAGGGAATAGCTATGTCGGCACAACATTGTGGGCTGAAGGGCCTGTTCTGTACTGTTCTATGTTCTATCCCAGGAACCAGGCTAGTGTATCTTCACTGTATGTCCTCTACAACAATGTATCCTTTTCTTAGGTAAGGAGACCAACGTTGCACACAATACTCCAGGTGTGGTCTCGCCGGGGCTCTATATCATAAAGAGCAGTGTAACAGATTGTTAACCACAAACGTACATGAAGTCATGCTATCTTTCATGCACAAGAGAGCTTTGAAATTCTTCTGACTTTCTAGTGTGCACATTTTCTCTCTCTCTCTCTCTTGTTTTCTATGTCTCTTGTGATTTCTCTCCCTCTCTCTTTTCTCCCTTGTGTTGTCACTCACTCTTGTGCTCTCTCTCTCTCTCTCTCTCTCTCTCTCTCTCTCTCTCTCTCTCTCTCCCTCTCTCTCTCTCTCCCTCTCCCTCTCTCTCTCTCTCTCTCTCTCTCTCTCTCTCTCTCTCTCTCTCTCTCTCTCTCTCTCTCTCTCTCTCTCCTCCCTCCCTCATCATCCTCCCCCCCCCCCCCCCCCCCCCCCCCCCCCCCCCCCCAGTATTTAACATTCTTTAGGAAAGGATTTGCGGAGCTATCAGATGGAACTGCTTTAATTGAAATCTTGCATCTTCAATGAAATTTCAGAGACAAATTCTGTGAATTGATGTCCGTGGTCATATGCTGACCAATCAGCCACAAGCTTTGCTATCTTGATAAATAAGTGATAGATGTTCACGTGAGTTCAAGTCGGCAGGAGAAACAAATTGGTTTCATTCTCAAACCACTGCTACTAAAGTATTTGTCAAAGTTAATAATGAATGCTTCAGTGACCTGTGCCTTTGAAATTAACTTGAATATGACATGTTTATGGTGTAGAGGTAAAAATGAATTGTTGTACCAGTTATGTAGCCAGAAAAAATGTGTACTAGGATAGAAACATCGAATTTCTTGCAGGACAAAGAAACTTACATAACAGAAACAAGCCATTTGGCCCATTGTATCTATGGCAACCAAAAATAATATCTTCAGGCTTAGCCCTCTTCCCACCTCTTAGTTTGTAACCTTCTGGGTTATTGCCATTTGAGGATACATGCTCATCCAGGTATTTTTTTTTAATGTGCTGAGGATTTCCAGGTGGTAAGACCAGACCTCACTACTCTTCGGATAGGAGAATGTTTCCTCAAAAGTCCTTTAATCCATCTGTGTAATGTAGTTATTGACTTCTCTGCCAAGGCAAATAGACCTTTCTGGCTCATCCTATCTCAGCCTTCCTCCATTCAGCTCCATTTGCTTCAAGGATGCCAATCTCAGCCTAGCAAGTTTCTTTCTATAACCAAAATTCTCCATCACTGCAACAACCTTGTTAACGTTTGCACACTTGTGCTATTGCATCCCCTTTCATCTATGCTCATGTGCTACGTGCCTTGGCTGCCAACCTAAAGACAGGTGTCCCGCAAGCCTCTACCTGACCTGTTCACATTTAGGATTCCATGGATTTGTGCTCCAAGATCTCTCTGTTCATTCAGTATGATGTCATTTATTGTTTATTCTATTACATTATTTACCCTCCCCAAATCTATTCCCTCTTGCTTCCCCAGAATAAATTCTATTTGCCATTTTTGTGCTTAGCCGAACCCTTTATTCTTGTGGACACTTCTTGACGCCACCCCACCACCCACTCCCCCCCCCAAGTAAGGAACATTATAGAATACTCTCCGCTTCCCTGGATGAGTGCAGCTTGAATGATTCTCAAGAAGCTCACACCATGCAGAACAAAGTAGCCCACTTCATTGACACCCCATCCACCACCCTAAACATTTGTTCTCTCTGCCGCAGCACAGTAGCTGCAAAGGCACTATCTACAAAATGCATTCTAGTTATTCACCCAGACTATTCCAACAGCATGTCCCAAACCTGAGACCTCTACTGCTAAAATGGACACTGGGAACACCCACCACCTGTAGGTTCCTCCTCCTCCAAATTGCACACAGTTCTGATTTGGAAATATATCACCGGTCTTTCATTGTTGCTGTGTATAATCCAGGAACTCCACATCCAACAGCACTATAGGAACAGTTTCACCCAAAGGACTGCAACAGTTATGTAGTTATGCTCCTCATGTAGTTAGGGATAGGTGGACCTCCCTGTAGCACTCAGATCCTGAAAAAAAAGAACGATGAAAAAGTTCCTGGAGTCCACAGTTTTCTAGTTACATTGTCTATTTTGGTTTCGTCTGGCTGCTTCGTTTAAGTCCAAATCTATTTGTGTTATGATCAGTTCACCTGTACAGGCTAAATGGACTCCACCTAAGTGGAGCTGGGACCAGTGTCTTTGTGGGAGCCTGCCCATGTGCACTGGGGTGAGGTTAAACTAAAAGCAGGGGATTGGGTAGGAATGTAATTTAAAAAAATGTGCAAAATGCATTGGCAGAAATAAGAAGCAACCAGTGTTCAAGAAGGTCCAAGATAAGTTGGCAGTGTATGCAAATAAACGCAAGAAGTGTATTAAACAAGTTATAGATGCAATCAGCTAGATGACATTACGATATCAATAACAGGGATGTGATTTAAAAGAGTACTGGGATGGGTTGTAAGAAGTTCCTGGATACAAGATGTTCAGGAAAGAAAGGGATAAAAGGATGGGGAGTGGCAAAACCGCAGTTAGCTAAAGCCTTGGTGAAACTGTACCTGGAGTATGGTGTATAGTTTGGGTCTCCTTACTGATATGATAGTCTTGCCAAAGAGCGAATGCAGCAAAGATTCCCCAGACTGGTTCCTGGAAATAGCAGGTTTGCTGGATGAGGGGAGACCAAGCAGAATCAGCCTCCTCTTTTTAGAGTTTAGAAGAATGAGAGGTGATCTCATTGAAATTTAATAAATTCATACAGAACTTGACAGACTGGATGCCGAGGGGATGCTTTCTTGGTTGATAAGTCTTGAGCCAGGGCTCGCCGTCTCAGAATAAGGGCTAGGCCATTTAAGACACGGATGAGGAGGAACTTCTTCACTCAGAGGGTGTGAATTTTGGAATTCTCCTCCCCGGAAGTCTGTGTAGGCTCTGTCATTGATTGCATTCAAAACGGAGGCAAGTTTAAGAGGCATCGAGACAGGTACATGGACAGTTAGGGAACTGAGGGACATAGACCATATGCAGGCAGATGTGCAGTTTAAATTGGCATCATGGTCGGCACAGAGATTGTGGGCCAAAGGGCCTGTTCCTGTGCTGTACTGTTCTGTGTTCTAGAGATATTGAGGTTTTTTTTTGATACTTAGTGAATCTTGGAGATGGGGATAGTGAAGGAGAATTATGTTGCGGTAAAAGGTCAGACATGATCTTATGAATAATGGAGCTGGATTCAAATGCCAGATAGCCTACTTCTCTTCATTGTTATGTTCTTAATGATTAAGGTAAATATTGCAGTGCTAGAGAGGGAGAATGTCTTGGAACCATCAAGGACAGAATCTATCTGGTTGGCATAGTTGTGCAGCATTTAGCAGTGCTACCTCACAGCTCTATGGATTCAGGTTCAATCCTCACCTTGGATGTTATCACTGTGGATTTTTGCACATTCTCCCTGTGACTGCCCGAGTGGGAGGTAAACAGGGTGCTCCGTTTTCCTCCCACATTCCAAAGACGTGCTGGTAGGTTAATAGGCTACGGTAAATTCCCACTTAGTTTATGTAAGTGGCAAAAAGAATCAATGATGAGCATGTGAGAGAGAATAAGTTTCTGGGTTGCAGAGAAGTAAGAGGTAGGAATGTGACTGATAAGATTGTTGTGTTGTGGGCTGGTATGAAGCTGTTAGGCTGAATGGCCCCCTTCTGTAGCATCATAAATAAGAAGTAAGAAGTAACTATTGGAAATAAAACCAGAAACTGCTTGAAGAACTCGAGTCAGGCTTTTAAAATTATGAAGGGCATAGGCAGAAAGAAACTACTCCCATTGGCAGAGGGGTCAGGAACTAGGGGACATAAAATGAGAATTGTCAAAGGAACCAAAAATAGAATTGAATTGGTACAGGGTGACCAGTGCTTTATGTTAAGCAGCGCAGATGCTTTGCCATATGGAGGTCCACGTTATTTGGCTAAATGAGAAAGTGAAGTACTACTTCATATATGTTCAAGTTTATTGTTGTCATACCCATACATTACCCAGGGTATAAATGCCATGAAAATTAGGGTTTTGCAGCAGCAGCACAGTACATCACAAGATAAGGATAAACACAAGTTACCATAAACCTAAATTAACATAAATTATTCATAACTTAGATGTGTGCAAAATAAACAACAGAATAAACGTACAGACACAAGTGCAAGATATGTTTCAGTTGCAAATATAATGTGCCTTGTTTCTGGAGCTACAAAGGACTAAAATAAACTTAATTTTGCATTTAAATGGAAATGCTTTCCCCTGACAAATAGACCACAGGTCAGACATTTAAAATAATTGGCAAAAGATGTAGAGAGGCAATGAAGGGATATTTCAGGCCTGAAATACATTAATTGGAATCTGATACCATGGGAATTTTCAAAAGGAAGTTGGGCAGATTCGTGAATGGAAGTAATTTCAGGCTAATAGACTGGAGCAGGTGTCAAAATTGTACAGCTTTTGAAGAACCAGCATGTGCGAATGGACTGACTGGCCATCTTCGGTGTTGCATGAATCTGTTCAAGTGGTTCATATGGGATTTGCAATGTGTATTATAGAATAAAGATTTGTGAGCTGTCTTTTCTCATTTTCCATTCAGAAAGGTGGAATAATCTTTCTCTGGCCAAGCTCTGACTCCTCAATACACCATCTTCACAAGATTCACAGAATATGTTTCATCAATCAACAAGGGCGCCCTCCCCAAAACAACCGGGTCAACAGGAATTCAAAGTAATTAAGCATAAATAAGCAAATTGGAACAAATGGGTACCTATTTTTACTGTAGATCTAGCACAGCCATTACATATCATAATGTTATACATATATGTAACAGCAGGAGCTGGAAAAGGCCATTGAGCCCTTCAAGCCTGTTCCATCATTCAACAAGATCATGGCTGATCTGATAATTACCTCAAGTCCTGATGCTCTTCCCCTCCCCTGCCCCCCCCCCACATCCCGTGACTTTTCATTCCATTGCTTATCAAGAAGCTACCTAACTCTGCTTTAAAAACACGTATGGAGACTTTGTCTCCACTGTGCTTTGAGGAAGAGACTACAAAAAAACCCTCACCTGTCTTAAATGGCTGACCCTTTGTTTTTAAACAATGAACCCTATTTCTAGAGTCTCCCCTAAGAGGAAGCATTCTCTCTAGATCCACCCTATCCAGATCTTGGATGTTTCAATCAAGTCCCCTGTCATTCTTCTACACTACAGCAAATATAATCAACCCAACTTGTCCTCATAAGACAATCCATCTATTCCAGGTATCAGTCCAGTGAACTTTCTCTAAACTATCTCCAGCACATATACATCCTTCCTTAAATAAAGAGACCACTCAGTTCTCCAGATGTATAGAGGTATATAAGATCATGAGGGGCATAGACAGGGTGAAAGCACGTAGTCTTTTGCCCAGGGAGGTGGTGCTAAACACAAGAGGGCATAGGTTTAAGATCAGGGGCGAGAAATTTAAAAGAGACATCAGGAGCCGCTCCTTCATGCAAAGGGTGGTGCGTATTTGGAATGAGCTGCCAGAAATAGTGGTTGAGGTGGGCACATTAGCAACGTTTAAAAGCCATCTTGATAAGTACATGGATAGGAGAGATTTAGAGGGATATGGGCCAAACACCAGCAGATGGGACTAGCCTGCGGGGCAACACAGTCGGCATGGATGATTTGGGCCGAAGGGCCTGTTTCCGTGCTGTATGAATCTATGTGGCCTCATCAATGCCCTGTATAACTGCAGCAAAACCTCCCTACTTTTGTATTCATTTTCCCCAACAATAAATTATAAAGTTCCGTTAGTTTTCCCAATTATTTGCTGTACTTGCACAACAGCCTTTTGTGGATCAGGCACTGGGACATCCAGATCCCTCTGCATCTGACAGCTCTACATTCCCTCACCAAATAGATGATATGATTCTCTCCCATTTTTCCTGCTAAAATGAATAGTTTCATATTTCCCTATTTTACACATCATTTGCGAGATCTTTGCCCACTCCCTTGTGATCGCCATATGTCTACTTCACATCTTACTTCCCTACCTTTGTGTCATCAACAAATTTAGCAACGGAATCCTCGGTACCTTCATTCAAGTCATTTATATAAACTGTAAAAGCTTGAGACGCCTGCAACAATCCCTATGGCAAATCACTTGTTACCTCTTGCTCACCAGAAAAAGAACCATTTATACCTACTCTCTGTTAGCCAGCCAATCTTCTATCCACCATCAATATGGTACCTCCTAGACCATGAGCTTTTATTTTTTTTGCAATAATCCTTGATATCTTGGTGCTTTGATATTATTTCATAACTCTAATGTCAAAAAATCTATTGATCTCTGTTTTGAGTGCAATCAATGAAATGGACAACAGCCCCATAGAGAATTCCTAAGGTTCACCATGCTTTGAGAAAACAGGTTTCTCCTCATTTTAATCTTTAATAGCCTACCTCTTATTGAAAGTAACCTCCCAATCTTCTAAACTCAAGAGAATAACAGCCTAGTCTACTCAATTTCTCCTGATATGACAGACCCACCAAACCAGGAACCTGTTGGGTGAATCTTCAAAACACTCTCACTATAGCATGAATGACTAGACCAACATCATATGCAATAACCTGTGTGCCCTCACCAAGTATGCAACTCTGAATGGGCACTCTTTTTAATTGAAATAAATGATTCACACCAAACCCAAAATTAGCCTAAATCAGGAAAATGTTGGCTTTGTTGAAAATCCTAGGCCATTAGGGATTTAAAACCTGTTTCTGTTAAAGTCAAAGTCGAATTTATTGTCATATACACAAGTACATGCATGCACAGGTACAATGAAAAAATTACAGCAGCATCACAGGCACAGAGACTGTGAATGTTAGGCTCTGTTCCATTGAAAAGAAGTGAAGAGCAATGTTAGGGAAAAAATCTGGAGACCTTTGAGATGCTCAAAAACCAACAATTGACTAAACTATCCAAATATCTCTTTGCATAGCCAAGTATCAAATTTGGTTTGCCACAATAAAGGTACTATATAAATGCAAGTTACTGAGTTGAATTTCCTGATTGCTTTAAATGCTGATTGCTTTAACCCGTAGATGTGAATTTTCAATGACCCTAAGCCTTTCAATTTAGTAAATCTTTGGTTAACATAATATTTAGATTTGCTTGAAGTATTATTTCTACATTCTGGATAAATTGTTTCAGTGCTGTTCAGCAGCAGGTTGATACAGTAATTAGGATTTCTACCTTTGACTTGGAAGGTTGCAAGTTCAAGACACTATGTTTAAGCACATAATTTTAGTCAACACATTGCATTACAAAAGCAACGTTGTAAATTGAAGGTGCATTCTTTTGGATGTGTATTGATGTGTCTCATGCCATTCTTTGAAGAAATGACAGTTGTTAAAATACCCTTCTCAACCTTTCCCATTTGACTAATGTCAAGAATTAAAAGCAGTATCTGGATATTCACCTTATTTGCTTCTTGCAAATTGGCTAGAACTTGCACGTGGAGGTAATCTATTGAATCTGAGCCAGTTTTAGACAATCTAGGCTAGCGACAAACCATTAGATAAGTCCCCTTACTCTTTTATAATACGTTTCCTTTTGCATTTCCAGCTTGGATTGACAATCGCCATTCGTTACAGTCACAGGTAAATGAAATAAATTATCTTGAATCTCTATTCACATGGGAGGCAAAGTGAAAATTAGGTTTCTTAAAATTGTGGTTCATGTTCTGGAGGTGAAAAGGGAAGTGCAAGCTGAGCTCTGCTGACTCACTTCTTCCATGAATTGAGTTTGAGCCGTTACTTGGTATAATGGTCTTCGTTTTTATTACAAGAAATAAATTTCCATGACAGGGCAAAGTATATGCCTGCATCTAAAGGTTCTGAAACCACTGAGGCTAATTTCCTGGCATCCCCAGAAACCCCTGACTGAGAGACTGTAGCTCCCCTAACACCTCCACCGTTACTACCTACACAAAAAAAGATCCACTTCCTCGTGGGTGGTTTTCTAACTCCACAAGAACTGAACCTTGCAAATATTGTGATTTTGTTTCATGTAAAGAAGTACATCATGGCTACATCTGAAGCATAAGAAAATATATGTTTCTTTAAATTTAGATTAAAGGGGATCATTTAATCATGTGGATGCAAAAGGTCTGATTACAAGTGCTTACTATTATTACAAGTCTTACTATCTTCTGTTTTGTTGATCAAGTGACAAGCTGTAGATTTCAGAAGCAGGCTGTTCGTTTTGAGAAATTCCAGGTTCTGTCCATATCTGATATCCATTGGCATAAGGGGTGGGTGTATAATGATTAGGAGTAATAATGCTGGCTGGTGTGATTTTCTCTCATTAGCACTTCCCCTAGATAAGATCAAACCTAGAACGTAGTCTTCAGAGGCTGAGATTTTGGGCTTCAATTTTTTTTTTGAAGAGTTGAGATCTTGATCAATAGTTATGTGACTTTAAAAAATAAACAGCTTAGATTGATGAACACAACAATGATAGAAGTTTTGATAGCATCCTGCTTGTAGTAATAAAGAATTGTTTACCAGAACTATACCTGTGCAGCTTATCACACTGGCATCTACTTGATGATATAGAGGATTGTCCAAGTATTATTTCCAACACAGGATAAATCTAATCTGGCCAGTTGGTAATTCTACCAGATCTCCACTGGTACCAGAGACAATAGATAACCATCGTTAGGGGTTGGGCAACATAAACGGCCGGTGTCAGCCAAAAATAGTGTAAGCAGCTGGCGGATATTTCATTACAATAATGGCACATTAGAAATGGGGTTGTTTTCGTTCTCTTCTGCATTTCATGCTTTATAATAATCAAACAGTTCCAACTCCTGCAGCCCTGATATTACCTTGACGGAACTTCCATATTTAGATCCTCAGCTTTGGGTGCCCCAGAAACTGAACTGGATTAGCCATATTCACAGTGTAGCTACAAGACCAGGTTAGAGGCTAGGAATCCTGCTGAGAATAACTCACCTCCGAGCTCCCCAAAGCCCATCTACCATCTACAAGGCTCGTCAGGAGTGTGAGGGACTCTCCGCTTGCCTGGATGAGTGCAGCTTCAACAACATTCGAGGAGCTCGACATCTTACAGGACATAGCAGATGCTTGATAGGCACCCCATCCACAACCACTTACTCACTCCACCACCAAAGCACAGTAGCAGCAGTCTGTACCATCTATAGGATGCACTGCAGTAACTCACCAAGACTCTTTAGACAGCACCTTCCAAACCCATGAGTTCTACCAGCTCAAAACACAGGGGAACAAAAACATGGGAACACCACCTCCTGGAAATTGCCCTCCAGCCACACACCATCCTGACCTGGAAATATATCGCTGGTCCTTCACTGTCACTGGGTTAAAATCCTGGAACTCTCTCCCTAACGTCATCCTGAAGGACAGTAGCAGTTCAATAAGGTAGCTCACCACCACCTTCCCAAGGGCAATTGGAGATGGGCAATTAAATGCTGGCTCAACTTGCAGAGCCCACATCTCTTGAATGAATAGGAAAAAAAACATTCCCAGTTCTGGCATAATACTTCCTTCTCTACAGACAGGATGACACAATGGTACAGCTACTCATTGCTCACAGATAAAGCAACCTGGGTTCAGTCCTGACCTCCAGTGCTGTCTGTGTGGAGTTTGCACCTCCTCCCTGTGACCGAGTGGGTTTCCGTCGGGTGCTCGGGTCTCCAACCACATCCTAAAGACGTGGGTTGGTAGGTTAATTGGCCACTGTAAATCGTCCCTAGGGTGTAGGTGAGTGGTGGAATTGGGGTGTGGAGGGGAGTGGGGTTGGGCGGCTGAAGAAGTTAGGAGAATGTGGGGAGAATAAAATGGGATTAGTGTAGGATTGGTGTAAATGGGTGCTTGAGGTTGGTGTGGATCGGATGGGCTGAAGGGCCTGTGTCAGTCCTAATGACTATATCTCTGTGAATAATTCATCTTCATTACTCTCAGATCATCCTGGAACCTGACAATAATCATAAACTTCCTCAATCTTTCCTGACTTCTCAATCCAGTGATGGGCAAGAAGATCAATTTTGCTCTTTGGCTCTAGAGTTAAACTCTCTTTGGTATCTCAGGTCTGCAGTCCTCTTCCCTCCCTTTCTTAACCCAAGGGCACCTGCTTTTTCTGTTCCGTTTCTGCTTTAGTCATTATCAGGCTCATTTCCCTGAGACCCATCCCTTCTTCTTTGACACCCTACCTCCTTCCCCTGTAACTAGTGCAGTAGCTGACCAAACTTCACCTCTTTCTGCTGATATTGTAAAGAGTTCCCTGTCCACAGGCACAATTTCTCATCTTCAAAATTTCTCTCAACCTCCTTTTAAATAGGTCAGCCTTGACCTGCCATCCACTCCAAGTGGCTTCTTATTTATAATGTCCTGGTCACCCAGCTTGTGGTCACCAATTGCAAAACTCCTACAAGGGAGGGCCATCAGGGAAGTAGAAGTCCATTGAAACCAAGTAAAAGTGTGGTTGGATTTAAGATTGGCTCTGTAGGAGAAGGCAGGGGGTAATGTTTGGTGGGAGATTTAGTGACTAGAGGCTGTATGGACTAGGGTTTCTCAGGGCTCTGCAATAATACCTTTGCTTTTGTGGAATATATCAATGATTTGGACAAATGCAGGGCCATAATTATGAGTGTGCAGATGATACCAAAAGTGACAGTCTGGTTGACATTGTAGAAGTAAGTTATAGACTTTGGGTATACAACAAGAGACCTTATTCAGTGGCAAATGACATTCAGTCCTGAGGAGTGTGAGGCAATGGCTTTGGACCGTGCAAATAAAAGCAAGGAAATAGCCAATAAGTGATGGAATATTAAATAATGTGAAGGAACAGAGGTACCTTGGAGTGCATATGGTGTGGTTGAAGTGCACATGAGATCTGCAACTTGCTGCCTGAAAGGGTGGTAGAAATAGGATAAGTCGTACTCCGAATAAGTCGAACAAGTCCACTGGAAGGTGAGACTAGAATGAGGGGACATAGCCTCAAGATTCGGGGGAATAGATTTAGGACGGAGATGAGGAGAAACTGCTTTTCCCAGGGAGTGCTGAATCTGTGGAATTCTCTGTTCAGGGAAGCAGTAGAGGCTACCTCATTAAATATATTTAAGACACAGATAGAGTTTTGCATAGTAGGGGAATTAAGGGTTATGGGGAAAAGGCAGGTAGGTAGAACTGAGTCCACGGCCAGATCAGCCATGATCTTAATGAATGGCGGAGTAGGCTCGACCGGCCAGATGGCCCACTCCTGCTCCTATTTCTTATGTTCTTGTGCATTTTAATAGGAGATTGGTTGGGCACATGAAGAACAATAATTTTCAGACCTATGGGGGAAGGCCAGGGGACTGAGACTGAGCAGACTGCTCTTACGGTGTCAGAATGAACTTCGTGAGCTGCTTGCTCTTTCTCTGTACCATAATGATACTCTGGCAGCATGATTGAAAAGCTGAAGAGCAAGAGCTCAAAAGAGGGATTAACCCAGATGGATTTTATTTGGCCCCATGGGCTGAATGGCCTGCTTTCTGTGCTGTAACTTCCATTCACTCTTATTTCCATCCATCCCACAACACTAAAGCTATCTGTTGTATCTGCCCTTTGCAATAGTGGCTCTTTATTGTTGTGTAACCGTGTCCTCTGTCACCTACTCCAGCTTAGATTCAATGACCACCCCTGCCCCCTCCCAACATCATCCATCAAGTGACTCGGGATAATTTGCTGAGTTGAAGGTGCAACCTAACTGCTAGATGCAGTTTGTCGTTGCTGGTTATTTCTATTGTGTTTGGATGTAGAAGCAAAATGACAGAAACTCCTTGGTTGAAGCTCTTTTACGAATGCACCAGATAAAACCAGAGTTTGAATTTCCAATTCATGATTGCAATGCTTTCTCAGTACTACAAGAGGATGTACCTGAAGAGTGCACTAAAGTCTGCTTATTGTGGAAAATATTTTATGTGGCAATAGGCTGCATAATCCACCTACAGCTTTGTTGCTCGTGGGTTTTGAGGTAATCCCCTTGTTAACTTTTTTCCATGTTCAACTATATATTTATTGATTAGCCTCCTGCTTGCTCTGGGTATATCTTGATGAAAAGTTTCTTGATGTATTGCATCCCATTCAACATCTACACTTTTTCAAGAAAGATGATCAATTTCAATGATCAATAATAAAATGTCCAAAGTAACTAGGGTCCACATATGATGATGTTAGCTTACAGTTTTTGAATTTATACAAGAATTTATTGTGGATGTTGCTACTGTTCCTAACCTGATGAGCTGAATGTCTGCAATTGCCTTTAACACACTGTTGACAATATCAGAATGATTCCACACATTCTCTGCGTATGCTAATCTTTAGTGAGGTGAGAGACTTGTTTACCAAGAGATATCACAGATAAAGTTAGTTTCGGTAACTTTGACTTTTAATAATTGCTTTGTTTTTCTGGGTTCCAGATGTGTCTCTGTCAAGTTTTTTTTTGAAAACTGACCTTTAGACTGGCATGTGATCATGGACTAAAGATAGACTTTCTTTCTCTCATCAGTCAATGTTCAAGCAAGTCTCGAAACAGTTAACTTTTATATTGGAGATAACTACCGGTTTCCTTGAGGTCTAGACAGAGCACCACAGAGTCACAGTGAACCTTGGGCTGTCCAATCAATTGACATGTGCAAGTGAAGGAGAGAAGTAGGAATAGAAGTAGAATCAGGAGCAGACCATACAATCACTTGGGCTACCTCTGTCCTTCAGTAAGATCATGATTGATCCCCTGTCTCACAGCCATGTTCTCCCATGTCCCTTCAGTCCAAAAATCTTTTCCAGCCTTGACCATTGGCAAATCAGTGATGCAGCTAGTAGAGCTGCTGGTTCACAGCTTCAGCAACCCAAGTTCGATCCTGACCTCTGCTGCTGTCTTTGCGGAGCTTGCATATTCTTCCTTTACCTGCATGGGTTTCCCCATGGTTCCCAGGTTTCTTCCCACATCCCAAAGATGTGCAGGTTGGTGGCTCTTTGGCCACGTTAAACTGGTCCAGTGTGTAGATGAGTGGTAGAATCTGGGAGGTGGGGTTGATGGAAATGTGGGAAGAATGAAATGGGTCAAGGTCGAGTTTATTGTCACACGCACAAGTACATGTATTCACAGGTGCAATGAAAAGCTTACTTGCAGCAGCATCACAGGAACATAGCATCAGATAAGCAGCATTCACAAGAAAAATATAAATCAGACATGAATTATACACAATTTTTACAAGAACACAATTAGAACAAAAAAACAAAGTCCATTGTGGTGCAAAGTGGTCAGAGTGTTCATAGTGTTACTATACTGAGGTAGTAATTAGGGTTCTGCAGGTTGGTTCAAGAACTGAATGGTTGAAGAGAAGTAGCTGTTCTTGAACCTGGTGGTGTGGGACTTCAGGCTTCTGTACCTCCTGCCCGATGGTAGCTGCAAGAAGATGGCATGGCCTGGATGGTGGGCATCTTTGATGATAGATGTTGCCTTCTTGAGGCAGCGCCTCCTGTAGATACTACTGATGGTGGAGGGATATGCCTGTGATGTATTGGGCTGAATCCACTACACTCTGCAGCTTCTTGTGTTCCTGTGCATTCAAATTGCTGTTCCAGACCATGATGCAACCAGTCAGGATACTTTCAAGAGTACATCTATAGAAGTTTGTTAGAGTGTTAGGTGACAAGCCGAACCTCCTTAACCTCCAATGCTTTCCTTATGATTGCATCTATGTGCTGGGCCCAGACACGTCCTCCGATATGTTACCGTCCAGGAATTTAAAGCTGCTGACTCTCTCCACCACTGATCACCCAATGTAGACTACTCACTTGCTCCTTGTGTGCAGAAATTCGGATGCAAAATGAACCAACTTTTAGTGAGTTAGGATGTTATGGTTTGGGGAAATATGGCATTTGCCAGTTGCAGCGATGGATGATTTCTCCCAAGTTTTTCTGCTGCTTGCATCTCTGCTTGGGTGAAATTGTGCCTTCTAACCTTGTCATATTATGTTTAATTGTAGGCCGTTCTTGCGTGACCAAATAAATGAATTAATATCTTCAAAGTATCTATCACTTTACTTCAGAAAGGACCACTTTGTATTGTTGTGTTAAAACCTCAAGGAGGCAAGGCTTTGAATGGAAGTTGTTGCACCTGAATCAGTGAAATGTTCCAAAATAAATTTCACTGTCATCTGATTAATTTTTCACTAGAAAAGTACTTAGTTCCTTCTTCCCCATTCCTTACTGATTCCTCAGCATGTTTATCCAGTGAGGAACTGAGCTAATCATACAAGAAATGTCTCAGAATACCCACCTTTGGTTTAGGGCACTAGAGATGTTCACATTTGCCTAAACTCTGCTGAGTGGAGATGAGAAAGCTTTTGCCCTTAAATACTACTTCATGACAGCCTCTCCCAACTATGAGTGCAGGTGTGAGAATACTGGGTGGGTTTGTCTGATAACTAAATAAAGCTTGTTGATAAATGATGCCAGTGAAGTCAGGAGGGGACTGGTGTTCATGGTAATTTATCGCAATACCCAACAGCAGTAGAAGAATTAGGAAAATCAGCAACCAGATGAGAATGCTTGGGCAGGTAGTATGTGTGGGAATTTCACAGCACAGCTAGATATTCTCTTAATGGTCATGAACATTTTAATGCCCTGTTTATTTAATTAAAATATATCTGAAGGGTGTGCACTCCTAACAGAAAACCCCCCATGAGATCAGAACATTTAGTTTCCATGTGGGTACTGTGTGGGTGGTGTGACAAACAAAAGCTGATGCAAGCTTTGATGTAGATTGTAGGTTTTTGCACCTTCCTTCTATTGCTGGGGAATTTTTTTTTCTTCCA
This sequence comes from Pristis pectinata, assembly GCF_009764475.1. Classification (NCBI taxonomy): domain Eukaryota; kingdom Metazoa; phylum Chordata; class Chondrichthyes; order Rhinopristiformes; family Pristidae; genus Pristis; species Pristis pectinata. Next base: position 87,678,877 of record NC_067414.1, read on the forward strand.
TTATCAACTAATTTCCTCCTCCTTTCTACATTTTCCTTAACTATGTCTAGTGATGCTCCAAAGTCACTGCTAACTGACTTTTTTTTAAAACAAAATTTGCTCATATTTTCTTGCTGTGCTCCCTATAAACTTTAACTTCCAGAAATTTATTCTGCTTGACTGTGATATTTCATCATTCTGCTTTTAAGTTTCATCATTTGTTTTTGCAGAACTTCCAAAAAGCGAATGACTTTTTTAAACAATTTAAAACATTTACTTGGATTTTGTTGCAAAAAGCGTGTATTTATTGGAGTGACTAAATCTGTCTTGGTGCATCTTAAGAAAAAAGAGTCAAGACATGCACTTCTGCTATGCCCAAACTCTGCGTGGAAAGTGTTGATAGCACTTTTTATGAAGACCTTATGAGAAGCCGCTGGTTAACAGTGACCAACAAAATCGAATCACAATTTAATTGCGTATCATTCTATGTAACCGTGATTTAGGGGTTTTCTGATCTCATCAATTTGTCTGGTGTAAGCTTTTAGGGACTTGCCAAGTGTAGAAATTCATCTGTCAGAAAACACTAGAAACACTCAGCGGGTCAAGCAGCATCTGTGGAGAGCAAAAAAAACAATGTTTCGTGTCAGAAAACCTTTCTCAGAACTGGGAAGGAGAGATTAAAAAAAGGTAATTCCAACTTGGAATTCAACTCACATTCCTCCCTTTCTCAATTCTGCCTCACCCAGGATCCTAACTAATCCGACATGAATTTTGACTCAAGTTCCACCCTTCACCATCTGCACCCACCCAGGATGAATTACGCACAGTAGCGTAGCGGTTAGCGCGACGCTATTACAGCGCCAGCGATCGGGGTTCGATTCTCGTCGCTGTCTGTAAGGAATTTGTACGTTCTCCCGTGTCTGCGTGGGTTTCCTCTGGGTGCTCCAGTTTCCTCCCACATTCTAAAGATGTACGGGTAGGTTAATATGGGGGTTTAAAATGGGCGGCGCGGTATCGTTGGGCCAGAAGGGCCTGTTACCACGCTGTAAATAAAATTTAAATTTAACAAAAATTTATCATCTCTTTCCATCAAATATCCAGATAATGATCACACTGCTAGGTGCCCTGTGCAGGTCCATCACACACATCAAAGGTAATTCTAGAGCTGCAAGAAACAAACGAGGCTCAGCATGAAAATTTCTGCAAAGGGTTCCCCTGAAGTCAGGAGATTCCAAGATCTCTACCTATCTCACAATCCCTTCACCATGTGGACTGTAGCAGTTTAAAAAGGTGGCTCACTTGATGCTCACATCCAGTCTATAAAATAATATAAAAATATTGCCATGTATTGAAATAATTTGTGCTCGTTGCTGTGTTCAGTGGACTTGCATATTGGATGTTTAGCCACTACAAATTCATGCCAGCATTTGTTGGTTGTCCTATGAGCATCCAGTGCCTATTTCCCTTGGGTAGGTGAGCTGTTAAATGGGATATCCTTGGAGGAAATTGGTACCAAGATGATAGTCATGGTCATGTAGGATTGAAAGTGCATTCAATCTTGGTAATCCAATACCTGGTCAATGCAGGTTTGCAGTAGTCCAGTTAATAACTGTGCAGGAAGCATGACTTATCAGTGGGATGTGGCACTCCCCTCTGCATAACTGCAGGCTAGTGCCCTAATTAGTGTACCAATGATAACTGGATAAGGTGTGAAATGCTACTGTGCTAGAAATCTGCAGTGCATTCACATAGTCAAATTCTAGTGCCTAGTTCCCTTGGGTAGATGAGCTGTTAAATGGGATATCCTTGGAGAAGATTGGTACCAAGATGATAGTCATGGCCAGATAAGAATGAATGAAAGTGTATTCACTCTTACATAACTATGTCTCTTGCATGCCCCAGGGTGGAGGAAGGATTTCTGAACCCTGGCTATTACTGACCTACCTTCAAGATCTCCTGATTTCAAAAACAAATATGGAAAATGCTGGAAATACTCAGCAGGTCAGGCCACATCTGTGGGAAGAGGGACAGACCCTTCTTCAGAACTTGGTAATCCAATACCTGGTCAATGCAGGTTTGCAGTACTCCAGTTAATAACTGTGCAGGAAGCATGACTTATCAGTGGGATGTGGCACTCCCCTCTGCATAACTGTAGGCTCGTGCCCTAATTAGTGTACCAATGACGAAAGAGACCAGAAAAAAAGCTTGTGAAGTGACAAGGAGGGTGGGGGAGGTGTATGTCTCCGAAAGGGTAAAACCGGGTCACCATAGGGATAAGCTGCAAGAGGGTTATTTGGTCAATGAGTGAATGAGTCAATAGAGAAAAGACCATAGACTAAAGAATGCGGGAGTTGTGAAGTGCAGAGCAGGAGGATAAGCCCAGTAGGTCAGGCTGGGCACGTCCTCCAGTCCCAGACGGGAAAAAAAAGGAGAGAAAAAAAGCAAGCTAGGCTAATATCACAGACCACTAATACAGACTGAAAAAAATCAAAGTTATCTGAAGTTGTAGAATTCAGTATTGTCCAGAAGGCTGCAACGTGCTCAGACGGAAGATGAGGTTCTGTCCAAAAGCTTGCGTTGGGCCTCACTGTGACGGTACATGAGGCCACAGACCGATAGGTCAGAGTGGAATGAAAAATTAACGTGGCAGGTAGCAGGAAGCTCAGGGTCACCCCTGTGGACTGTATGTAGACGTTCAGCAAAGCAGTCACCCTATCTGTGTTTGGTTTCTCCGGTGCAGAGGAGGCCATGTGGTGAACACCGAATGCAGTGCACTAGATTGGAAGAAGTGCAAGTGAACTGCTGCTTCACCTGGAAATACTGCTTGGGTGCCTGGATGGTGGGAAGGGAGCAGGGAAAGGACAAGTGTTGTACCGCCTGCAGCTGCAAGGGAAAGTGCAGTAAGAAGGTGGTGGGTGGGAACGGAAGAGTGGACCAGGGGGTCACGAAGAGAACAATCCCTGTGAAATGATGAAAGGGGAGGATGTGTTTGTTGGTGGAATCTCTTTGGTTTCAAGTTAGGTGGGCCTCCATTATGAGACACTGATAAATTAAGCAAACAAGAATTCTACCTGTGTAGATTTCTTAGTCACTTGGGGTTTTCAGTAAGTGTAATTGGTAGTTGGTAATTGGTTTATTATTGTCACATGTAACAAGGCACAGTGAAAAGCTTCGTTCTGCATGTCATCCAGATAGATAATTCTGAACATAAGTACAACGAGGTAGTACAAAGGGAAAAGCAATAACAGAATGCAGAATATAGTGTTACAGTTACAGAGTCAATTATACAGTTAACTCTTGATAGCAGTTCACCTGGACCCATTTGAAACAATGGCACAGAATATGAAGTCAGTTCTCTGAAAGAGATTCTACTCCTTCACTCTAGCTTACCAAAATGTTGTAATAGTTGCAAGAATTGGTATTGGTTTATTATTGTCACTTGTACCGAGGTACAGTGAAAAACTTGTCTTGCATACCGTTCGTACAGATCAATTCATTACACAGTGTGGATACATTCAGTTAGTATGGAGTGCACTGATGTAGTAAAGGTAAAAAAATCAATAACAAAGTAAAGTGTCACGGCTACAGGGAAGTGCATTGCAGGTAGACAATAAGGTGCAAGGTCACAACAAGGTAGATTGTGAGGTCAAGAGTCCATCCCATCGTATAAGGGAACCATTCAGTAGTCTTATCGCAGTGGGGTAGAAGCTGTCCTTGAGCCTGGTGGTATGTGCCCTCAGGCTCCTGCATCTTCTGCCTGATGGGAGAGGAGAGAAGAGAGAATGACCCGAATGGGTGTGGTCTATGATTATGCTGGCTGCTTCACCAAAGCAGCGAGAAGTATAGACAAGAGTCCATGGAGGGGAGACTGGTTTCAGTGACGCGCTGGGCTGTGTCCACAACTCTCTGCAGTTTCTTGCAGTTCTGGGCAGAGCAGTTGCCGTACCAAGCCGTGATGCATCCAGATAGGATGCTTTCTATGGTACATTGATAAAAGTTGGTGCGTGTCAAAGGGGATATACCGAATTTCTTTAGCCTCCTGAGGAAGTGGAGGTGCTGGTGAGCTTTCTTGGCCGTGGCGTCTACATGGTTGACTTAAATTATGAGGAGCGATTACATAGACTGATTTGTGTTCCTGGGATTTATATTTTATTTACACATTTCTTGCGATGTGGGCTTTATTGACAAGACCAACATTTATTGCCTATCCCTAATTGCCCTTGGGAAGGTGATGGAGGGCTGGCTTCTTGATCTTTTGGTCAGGGTGCTCTCTCAGTATTATTAGAGAGGGAGTTCTAGGATTTAGACCCAGTAACAATAAAGGACCAGCAATATATTCAGGATGGTCTGCAGCTTAGAGGGGAACCTGCAGGTGGTGATTGAATATTGAGAGTTAAAGGGTCCTTTGGCTATAGTTATAGAATTTTGAGATGTATTGGTAGGGTAGATAGAGGGAGCATTTTTCCATTGGCTGGTCTAGCACAGAGGAACATAGATTGGACCATCCATCCAAACTTATCTTCATACAAACAGTGATAGAAGTGTGAAGTATTCTCCTGATAAACCCAGTAGACAGCGACACAATTAATAGTTTCACATTTAAGGTTGCCATATCTTTGAATGCCAAGTGTATAAAGAGATGTGGAACTAGAGCAGGTAGAAAGAGCTAGAATACAGAATCAGTGTGATTGCATTGAATTGGTGAACGAGGTAGAGGGGCTGAATGGGCCAATCCTTTTTATAAATCACAGTAATTGTTCCATCCTGTTTTGTACAATGGATTCCTCCAAAGGTATATTTGGCCTGGAAATTCTTCTGCGCAACACCATGTTTTTATGTGCCATATATATGAATTTTTTCTTAATTAATATGATTTGCTGATATTTGTGCATATAGAAATCTTTCAGCTGACTCCATGATAACCTTATAGATCATAGAACAGTACAGGGCCTCTGGTCCACAATGTCTGCATTGAGCACAATGCTGACTTAAACTAATTCTTTTCTGCCTGTACATGATTAATATCCCTCCATTCCCTGCATATTCATGTGCCTATCTAAACGCCACTATCATATCTGCTTCTACCACTCTCCACAGCAGCCCATATCAGACATCTATCACTCTCTGTGTGGGGAAAAAAGAACTTGCTCTGATCATCACCTTTAAACTTTCTCCCTCTCTCCTTCAATGCATGCCCTCTAGTACTTGGCATCTCTACCCTGGGATAAAGATTCTGACTGCCTGCCTTATCTATGCCTCTCATAATCTTATAAACTTCTATCAGGTTTCCCCTCCAGAGAAGACAACCCAAGTTTGTCCAACCTCTCCTTATAGCTCATACCCTCTGATCCAGGCAGCGCCCTTTCCAAAGCCTCCACACCCTTCTTGGAATGGGGCAACCAGAATTGCAAACAATACTTTGCAAGTGCGGCCTAACCAAGGTTTTATACAGCTGCTACATGACTTCCTGACTCTTATACTCAGTGCCCTGACCAATGAAAGCAAGTGTGCCATACGCTTACTTGTGTGGCCACTTTCAGTGAACTATGGACTTGAATCCCAAGATCCCTCTGTACATCAATGCTGTTAAAGGTCCTGCCATTAATTGTATACTTACTCCTTACATTAGACCTCTCAAAGTGTAACACCTCACACTTGCTTGGAATAAACTCAATCTGCCATTTTTTCCACCCATATCTGTAACTGATCTATGTTCTGCTGTATCCTTTGACAACTCTCTACACTGTCCAGAACTCCACCAATCTTTGTGTCATCTACAGACTTACTAACCAATCATTAACCTTTTTATCCAAGTTATTTATATACAGTATATCACAATCAACAGAGGCCCCAGCACCGATCCTGTGCAATGCCATTGGTCATGGACCTCCAGCTGGAATAACACCCTTCCACAACTACCCTCTGTCTTCCATGGGGAAGCCAATTCTGAAATCAAACTACCAAGTCACCATGGATCCCATGCATCTTAACCTTCTGGATCAGCCTACCGTGAGGGACCTTGTCAAGTGCCTTAATAAAATCCATGTAGACAACATCCACTGCCCTATCCTCATCAATCACCTCCTCAGAAAAAAACTAAATCACGTTTGTAAAACATAACCTGTCCTGCACAAAGCCAAGCTGACTGTCCCTAATCAGGCCATGTTTTTCCAATCCCTAAAAATCCTCTACAGTAGCTTCCCTACCACTTGTGTGAGGCTCACCGGCCTATAATTTCCTGGATGATCCCTGTTTCCCTTCTTGAACAAAAGAACAACATTGGCTACCCTCCAGTCCTCCAGCACCTTGCCTGTTGCTAGTGAGAATCTTTGTCAAGACACCAGCAATCTCACCACTTGCCTCTCTCAATAACCTAGGATATATCCCATCAGGCCCTGGGGACTTATCCACCTTAATGCTTTTCAAAAGACTCAGCACTTTCCTGATCTCAAACTGCCCTAGAACATTAGCGTGCTGCACACTGCTCTCCTTGCCCTCCGTGTCCTTCTCCTTGGTGAATACTTGGCAAAGTACTCACTTAGTACTTCACCCACGTCCTCTGACTCCAAGCATAAATTCCCTCTATCCTTGAGTGGTCCTACCCTCTCCCTTGTTACCCCATTGTTTTTAATGTAAGTAAGTTCAAGGAGGAAAATCCTGTGTATGGCTAACACAAGGGGACATAATTTTAAGGTGATTGGAGGAAGGTATAAGGGGGATGTCACAGGGGTAAGTTTTTTTACACAGAGAGTGGTGGGTGCGTGAAACGCACTGCCTACAGAGGTTGAGGGGGCAGATACATTAGGGACATTTAAGAGACTTAGATAGACATGTGAATGATAGAAAAATACGGGGCTATGTGGGAGGGAAGGGTTAGATAGATCTTAGAGCAGGATAAGATGTCGGCACAACATTGTGGGCCAAAGGGCCTGTACTGTGCTGTAGTGTTCTATGTTCTATATGTAACTGTGCATGCAAGTGCTGCTCTGTCATACATGATGTGTTGGAAGAACTTCTAAATGTTTGGCCCTAGTGCAGCCAGATTTTTAGATGATATGGAATATGGAGAGTGTGGAGCAAATTGGCCCTAAGGTAAAAGTACAGCCACAATATTATTGAATAGTGAAGCGGGCATGAGGAGCTGAATTATCCACTGCTGCTATGATTTTATGTTCTTTTGTTGTGGGTTGAGAAGTGGGAAGTGAGATGTATGTGAATAGTTATTTCAGCCAGCATAGATACAATGGACCAGATGTTGTCTTTATGTAACATAAATTTCTGATTTCAATTATACTGTGTGTTTCAATGTTTTGGGTCGAGACCCTTCATCAGGACTGATGTCCAAATGGAGGGCCTTGACCTGAAATGTTGACTGTTCATTTCCCTCCATAGATGCTGCCCAACCCACTGAGTTCCTCCAGCTCCTTTATGTGTTGCTCCAGATTCCAGCATCTGCTGTCGGTTGTATCTCCAACAGAGTTAACACTTCAGGTCGAATATCCTTCAGCAGTTCTGATGACTGATCATTGACCTGAAATGTTAACTCTGTTTCTCTCTTTCTACAAATGCTGCCTGACCTGATGAGTGTTCTCGGCATTTTCCAAATCATTTCAGATTTCAACCATTTGCAATTTTTTTTGATTTTCATTTGCAAGATGACTGCTCCATTTTAAGCTGCAAGGTTTGGGATAGGAGAGAGAGAGGGGGAGAGAGAGAGAGAGAGAGAGGTTTTATTTATTTAATTTTTGGGATGTAGCCATCGCTGACAAAGTCGCGTTTATTGCCCACCCTTGCTGGGCAATTTCAGTGAATATTTAAAGGTCAACTATATTGATGGGTCTGGAGTCACATATAGGCCAAACCCAGTAAAGACAGCAGATTTCACTCCCCTGAAGTAGATTGGTGAACCAGATGGGTTTTTGCAATCACCTGGTATTTTTTTAAAAATTGTTATCTGAATTTATATGCCACAGCTGTTGCAATGTGATTTCAACAGGTCGTACTCCAGTCTAGGTGTGTGGATTACTCGTCCAATAATGACAATTAGTTTATCATCAGTGGTAAGGAAAATACTGATATTTATTATTAAAGATGTGGTAAAAGGATACTTGGAAGCTAAAAATAGGATTGAGGGTATCAACATGGATTTATCGAAGGGAAATTTGAGAAACTTGTTGTATCTTTGTGAGGTTGTAACTAACAGAAAAGATATAGTTGAATCAGTTGGTATGATAGTACTTCCAGAAAGCACTCAATAAGTTGCCACAGCAAGAGATTATTAAATGAAGTTAGAGTGCATGGATTGAGGATTGATTAATGGGCAGAAAACAGATATTAAGCATAAATGGGTCATTTTTGGATTGGAAGACTAACTAGTGGGGTGTCGCAGCTGCTCACAATCCATATTAGTGATTTGAATGTGGTGATCAAGAGTAATATATCCAAGTTTTCTGGTGATCCAAGGCTAGATGGCAGTGTGAGCTGTGAGGAGGATGCAGTGAGGCTTTAGGGCGATATTGTCAAGTTAAGTGATCAGCAAAGGCATGTCAGATGGAAGGTAATATGGAAAAATGTGAGTTGATCCATTCTGGCAGAAAAAGTAGAAATGCAAAACAATTAAGTAATGAGAGATTGAAAGCTGTTGGTGTTAAGAGGGGCTTAGTGTCTTGTACATGAATTACTGAAAATTAATGCACAGGAACAGCAGGCAAGTGGTTTGTCAGTCTTAATTGCAAGATGGTTTGAGTACAAAAGTAGAGGTGTCTTGCTCTATTTATACAGAGCTCTGGTATGGTTGCATCTGGAATATCGTGTCCAAGTCTGGTCCCCCTATCCAAGGATGGATTTATGTATGATAGAGGGGTTGCAGGGAAGGTTCATCAGATTGATCTCTGGGGTGGAGGTTTGGTCATATCAGGAGAGATTAAGCAGACTATATGCCTGTATTCTCTTGAGTCCGGAAAAGTGAGAGGCAAACTCATTGAAACTTTGCACAATTTATGTTTTTATACCTTAAAATAAGGACTCAGCCATTCAGGACATGAGAAGAAATTTCTTCATCCAGAGAGTGATGAATCTTTTGAATTCTGATGTCCTGATGAAGGGTCTTGACCCGAAACGTCGACTGTTCATTTCCCTCCATGGATGCTGCCTGAACTGTTGAGTTCCTCCAGCATTTTGTGTGTGTTGCTCTAGATTCCAGCATCTGCAGAATCTCTTGAATCTTTTGAATTCTCTGTCAAGAGTGTTGTGGAGGCTTAGTCACTGAGTGTGTTCAAGACAGATCAGTAGATTTTTAGGTATTAAGGGATATGGGATTAATATAAGAAATTAACACTGAGGTACAAGAGCAGCCACAGTCTTACTGAATGGTGAAGCAGTCATGAGTGGCTGAATCATCAACTCTTGCTATTTCTTTTTTTTGTTGAGGACTGAGAAATGAGAAGTGAGATGTGTGTGAGTAGCTATTTTGGGGGTCATTGTATATTGTGCACTTTTATAGTTGGCCAAATGTCCTCTTCATGTGTCATAAGTTTCCAATTTCTGTTACATTGTGCACTTCTGTGGAGTAAGGTTAAAAAAAAGTCTGAGTTTGCGGCAGAGGTTTTACTTGAGAATAAATGTTCATTATAAGAACCCTCCCCCTCCATACCACCCAAAGTCTTGATTTTCCAGATCTGGGAACCAAGATCTGTTCTTGTTCTGAGTAGGGTTATACAGGTTGTATAAATAAATTATCTTATTTCATTCACAATTTTGTGATGGTAGTCACCAAATATAGAACTTTATCACAGGATAACTACTTTACAGATAAATTCTTAACATTAGCAAATTCAAATATAATGGTCTGGAATTTGCAATCTAGAAATTACTCTGAAGTAACAAACAAGCTATGGGTAAATACTGTGGTGCCTTAGGATGAACAGGAGCTACCCAGTTAAAATTGCTACAGAATGTCCCTGGGTTACAAACTCCTGACATGTAGACACCCCTATATATGACTAAGCTCCCATAACATTATTGTTCAAAAGTCCAACGTAATACATATAGTTGTTCCTACAAATGGCAGAATTAGTCTCCACTTTTCGTCATTATTCCTTCTTATCAGTCTTGTGTGCTTTTGATACCATTCATTATAATACTGTGGCGGTATGGTTACCACATCGAGTGATTGTGTATTTTCTGACTTATGGACTAAATTGCCTTGTAGATGTCTGTAAAAATGGAACCGGTTCGTTATCCAGGGACAGCCTGTATCTGCTTTGTTCTCCATTGTTGGTTTTGTGAATATGGCATCTCAAAAGACAAGCCCTGAATGGTGGGAATTCACTGTCTTTGCACAGTAGTGTGTACTAATCCTGGCACACATGTTCAGGGGTAGTGATTAGTAACTATTTGGTATTAGTGATGTGATAATTGTTAATTGCTTCCTACTAATTGCTGGCATTCAAAATTTGTGTGCAAGGAAGGAGTCTCATTACATCGGGTTTTGGATTTTTTGGGGGCAATTTTGAATTATGTTGAATTTTTGAGTGAATTGATTTTTTTTCTTATTTTCTCTTTTTCTTTCATTGCAGTTTTTAATTTTCCTCCCTCACTCTCATTCTTTCTAGTCCTTATTTCATAGTTCTTCATTCTGGACATTTAAGGAGAAGCCATGTTGTTTGCCCAGTTCCCAGGTGGCCACTGCTCCAGTATCAGTCCACACTTTCAATAGATAAGATAAGATTTTTTTATTAGTCACATGTACATCGAAACACACAGTGAAATGCATCTTTTGCGTAGAGTGTTCTTGGGGGCAGCCCGCAAGTGTCGCCACACTTCCGGCGCCAACATAGCATGCCCACAACTTCCTAACCCGTACATCTTTGGAATGTGGGAAGAAACTGGAGCACCCAGAGGAAACCCACGCAGACACTGGGAGAACGTACAAACTCCTGCAGACAGCAGCCGGAATTGAATCCGGGTCGCTGGCGCTGTAAAGCGTTACACTAATCGCTACACTACCGTGCCTGCTTTGTAACCTAACATCTGTTAAGTTGAAGGATGCAAGGGCAAGTCCAGCTATTTTCAGGTGCCATCTAGCTGCCTTACTGCACTTACTGTTTAGATAAAAGTGCAATATCTTTTGATTTATTTTCTAATTGGATTTTGTCAGCTTTTTTCAGTATAGTAGGCAGCTTAGCCACATCTACATCAAGAGTAAAATATCGCTACTCTAGGTACAGAGATAAATGAGCCCTCTAATGGTTAAGGAGTTAAGCAGTTTCTTCTGGGTGTGTTATTATGTAGTTATAATAAGCAACTACAGCTCCCAGGAGGCAATGCAAGGGGTCACATGGGAGAACAGGAAGTGGCTGTAAAAAGAGAGGGAAAGCAAGCCAGTCTGTTGTTGGTTAATGAAAATGTTCAGATGTTAAACCCAAGCAAAGTTTGTCTCTTGATGAAGAACAAACATAACACTGGGTAAATCTTAAAGAGCAACTGGTATCTGAGCTGTCATTCCAGATGGAGAACTGGGCTTCTCGAACCACAGCATTTTGAATACTGTATTGTTATTAATTCCATTTTTTTTTCCTTGGTTTGACTGAATGTTGGTATCTCATTTCCTTAAGTATTCCTCCCTCAACAAGTACCACCAAACAATAAGCAGATTAACTGGCTGCACTGTTGAGAGTGTTGTCGGATCTGGTTATTTTCGAATCCACAGGTTCTTTCAGGAGTTCAGGAATGAGTTGAAAACAACTTGGTGTTTCACAAAGTTTTATTGGAAAAGTTTAAAACAAAGAAACAGTCACAGAGCACATGGCGCTAGCTTTGATGAGCTGAGACGAAGGGAATAAAAGATGAGCTCAGGCCAGGGTAGAGGAGCAAGAGACCGATTAACAAAAAGTGACACCTTTTATACCTGAGAATAAGAGATGCTCCTTAGCTAACAATAGTCCAATCAGGAAACCTATTAGATACTTGTGGCCAAACCAACCAATGAAAAAACCACATATTCACCTGATGGACGAACCAATAAGCTAGTAAGCGGCCATTCCTTGTGCTGCCACTTGAGGTGCATTAAACATCATACATGTTAAAAAGCTAATTAAAAACAGTCGAATCCAACAGTGTAATGTGCAAAATGTCACATTTGCCAATGCAATTCCAGGAATTGAACCTGAAAATAACCTTTTTTTTAATTAATTCATGGATGAAGGTGAGATTAGGGAGGGCTGTGTTTATATTCTAGGGCATGTTTATACTAAGAAGGAAGAGGTGTTGTGTGCATTGAGAAACATTAAGTCCCCAAGGCCTGATGGACTCAATCCCAGGTTACTGAGGGAGGCAGGGGAGGAGACAGCTGGCGCCTTGACAGGGATCTTTTGAGCCACAGGCGAGGTACCAGAAGACTGGAAAAATAGCCAGTGTTGTCCCTTTGTTTAAGAAATGCAACTGGGATAAGCTAGGAAATGATGGACAGGTGAACCTTACATCAGTGGTGGGAAGATTAGTGGAGGAGATTCTTAGGGACAAGATTTATTTGCATTCAAAAAAGCATGGACATAATGGGGAAAGTCAGCATGACTTTGTGCAGGGGAGGTCCAGTCCCAAAAATTTGATTGAGTTTTTTTGAGGAAGTGACAGATGATTGGTGAGAGTAGGGCAGTGGAAGTTGTCAGAAGCATTTGATAAGGTCCCTTGTGGTAAGATGGTTCAGAAGATTAAGTCAACAGTGAGTTGGTGCATTGAATCCATAATTGGCTTGGTCATAGAAGTGGGGGGTGGGGATGATGGTGGTGGAGGGGTGTTTCACTGAATAGAAGTCTATGACCGGTGGTGTCAAATAATGTAGCAGGATATGGATCAGTTGGAAATTTGAGTGAGGAAATGGCAGATGGAGCCTCCAGACAATCCAGACAAATGTGAGGTGACACATTTTGGGAGGTCAAATGCAAGGGGAAAGTATGCAGTAAATGCCAGGACCCTTAGGAGCAATGATGTACAGAGAGATCTTGGGATGCAAGTCCATAGCTCCCTAAAGGGACAACACGACTGGATTGAGTGGTAAAGAAGGGGTACAGTATGTTTGCCTTCATTGAGTATAAAAATTGGGAAGTCATGTTGCAGCTGTACAAAACTTTGGTCAGGCCACATTTGGAGTATTGTGTGCAATTCTGGTCACCATTCTGTAGGAAGGGTGTGGAGACTTTGGAGAAGATGCAGCAGAGGTTTACCTGGATGTTGCCTGGATTGGAGAATATTAGTTATAAGGAGAGGCTGGATAAAATTGGATTGTTTTCTCTGGAATGTTAGAGGTGAAAGGGTGACCTGATAGAAGTATATAAAATTATGAGAGGCATAGATAGGGTAGATAGTCAGAGCCCAGGGTGGAAAGGTCAAATATTGAGGACACATGTCTAAGGTAAGAGGGGGAAAGTTTAAAGGAGATTTGGAAGGCAAGTTTTTTTACACAGAGAGTGGTAGGTGCCTTGAACGTGCTGCCAGAGGAGATGGTGGAAGCAGACACAATGGTAACATTTAAAAGGCATTTAGATAGACACATGAACAGGCAGGGATTAGAGGTATACAGGTCCTGTGCAGGCAGATGGGTTTAGTTTAGATTAGTGTCGTGGTCAGTGCAGACATCGTGGGTGGAAGGGCCTGGTCCCATGCTGTACTGTTCTATATTCTATGGGATATGGGCATTGTCAGCCAGGTTGGCATTTGTAGCTCATTGCCAAAGCTCTTGTACTGAATGGCTATTTCAAAAGTCAGTTAAGAATCAACCACATTGCTGGACCTGGGGTTATATATGGGGCAGAACATTTAAGAACAACAGATTTTCTTCCCTGAAGGACATTGGCAAGCCAGAGCCTTTTTTGCTCAATCAGATGAGAATTTGAACATAAGATTTTTTAAGATTTCTTTATTAGTCACATGTACATCAAAACACGCAGTGAAATGCATCTTTGCGTAGAGTGTTCTGGGGGGCAGCCCGCAAGTTTCGCCACGCTTCCAGCGCCAACATAGCATGCCCACAACTTCCTAACCCGTACTCCTTTGGAATGTGGGAGGAAACCGGCGCACCCGGAGGAAACCCATGCAGACACAGGGAGAACGTACAAACTCCTTACAGACAGCAGCCGGAATTGAACCCGGGTTGCTGGCGCTGTAAGAGCGTTACACTAACCACTACACTGCTGTGCCTGCCTGAATATGTTGCCAAACTGAATTCCTGGTTAGTAATTATGCCACTTTCTATCCTGCAGGCACTGTATGTGTATGTGAAATTATAACCAGATGCAAATATTCTTTTAATAATTATGAAGGTTATTGTTTGAGGCTTTTATTCCAACCAATGTAATCATTGAATATTATGTCTGACCACTGATTATTACTCTGCACCATGGGGACACACTTGAAGTAAATGAAGTAAAGTTGAGATTGCTAGCACTTTGAATGAACAGTTTTACTTCTGAAACCATTATTGAACTTTTTTTCAAAGAACTTCACCATATGTTAAGAAAGGTAAAATTGCAGAGACAGTTGCAGGTGCTAGAATCTTGTGGTGTAGAGCTACATTTGTCATTTATCTTACAACTTGCTGCTAGCCACATGTCTTTTTATTTTTAGGGCCCTATAAACCATACAGTAACTAGGAGAGGATGTTTATAACCAAATTTAAGAGTTCAAAGTCATTGCCTAGTTCTTTAGGGATAGATCATGTCATGTATAATTTTCCACTGACTTTTATGTAGTCTTGTACCCCCAAAAAGAATCATTTTAAGACTAAATTTCTCATCAGTTACAAACTCAGTATAAGTTGTGCAGATTTGCTGTAGAAGCTTATGACTATATTGAAAAGTAGGGAATATTTTATGTTTTGTTATTACATACAGGTTTTAAAAATATTTTGCTTAATTTAAAACAGTATCGCTGTGTGAAAACACTGCAGGGTCTTGGAGAGGGTGCAGCAAAGGTTCACCAGAAGAGTTCCAGGGAATAAGGGATTCCGGCTTTAAGGTTAGAGTGGTTAAACTGGGGTTGTTCCCCTTGGAGCAAAGACGATTGAGAGGAGATTTGGTAAGATGCACCAGATCATGATTAGTTTGGATCAGGATATGTAGAGGGCATAGTTTTAAATTTTTTGGGTGTAAGATACAAGGGGATTTTGAGGGAAACTCCTTTCACTTCCACACTGCTTGTTGTGAGTAAAAGGGGCTTCAGGGTAGGCCTGTGAAAGGGAATAATTTCAAAAGCTGTGGAGAGAAAGTGTGTGGGAATGGGACTTCTCACTTTGGAAGCGGCATAGAACAGGGTTGAAGTATTGGTTTAGTATTGTCACTTGTACCGAGGTAGAGTGAAAAGCTTGTCTTACAAACCGATCATATAGGTCAGTTTATTACACAGTGCAGTTACATTGAGTTAGTACAAAGTGCACTGATGTAGTACAGGTAAAAACAGTAACAGTACAGAGTAAAGTGTCACAGCTACAGAGAAAGTGTAGTGCAATAAGGTGCAAGGTCACAACAAGGTAGATCGTGAGATCATAGTCCATCTCATTGTATAAAGGAACCGTTCAATAGTCTTATCACAGTGGGGTAGAAGCTGTCCTTAAGCCTGGTGGTACGTGCCCTCAGGCACCTGTATCTTCTACCTGATGGAAGAGGAGAGAAGAGAGAATATCCCAGGTGGGTGGGGTCTTTGATTATACTGGCTGCTTCACCAAGACAATGAGAGGTAAAGACAGAGTCCAAGGAGGGGAGGCTGGTGTCCGTGATGGGCTGGGCTGTGTCCACAACTCTCTGCAGTTTCTTGCAGTCCTGGGCAGAGCAGTTGCTGTACCAAGCTGTGATGCATCCAGATAGGATGCTTTCTATGGTGCATTGGTAAAAGTTGGTGAGAGTCAAAGGGGACAAACCAAATTTCTTTAGCCTCCTGAGGAAGTAGAGGCACTGGTGAGCTTTCTGGGCCATGGCATCTACGTGATTTGACCAGGACAGGCTGTTGGCGATGTTCACTCCTAGGAACTTGAAGCTCTCAACCCTCTCGACTTCAGCACCATTGATGTAGACAGGTGCATGTACACCACCCCCTTTCCTGAAGTCAATGACCAGCTCTTTTGTTTTGTTGACATTGAGGGAAAGGTTGTTGTCATGACACCATTCCACTAAGCTCTCTATCTCCTTCCTGTACTCCGACTCATCGCTGTTTGAGATACGGCCTACAATGGTGGTATCATCTGCAAACTTGTGGATGGAGTTAGAGCAGAATCTGGCCACACAGTCATGAGTGTATAGGGAGTAGAGTAGAGGGCTGAGGACGCAGCCTTGTGGGGCACCGGTGTTGAGAATAATCGTTCCAGAGATATTGCTGCCTATCCTCACTGATTGCGGTCTGTTTGTTAGAAAGTCAAGGATCCAGTTACAGAGGGAGGTGTTGAGTCCTAGGTCTCGGAGTTTAGTGAGACACAAGATTCTGCAGATGCTCAAATCTGGAGCAACACACACAAAAAATGCTGGAGCAATTCGGAGGGTCAGGCAGCATCTATTGAAGGAAATAAACAGTCAACGTTTCGGGTCGAGACTTCTGTTTTGTAACAATTCTGAGGGTACGGTGCGGTACAGAAACTTACCATCTTGTGCTATTAGTTTGTGCTGCGCTGTTTCATGACCTCAGCCAGGAGTGTCACAGGGCCCTGTGACTGGTCGTGATGTCTCTACAGAGGCTGGGAGGGCATTGCTTGTTGTGTCCCATGGCTTGACGTGGAAAATGTGCAATTAAGGATGCCTGGCAAGAAAGAACTCCTCAAATGGCTGTAACCTACCTCCACAATAATTCTTTTGAAAGGCTGATACTTCTATTCTTGTAATGATATGCATTGCTGGATGAATGAGATTTCCACTGTCATTTCTGTTGTTTAGCAAAACCACAGTCAGTGGATTGGGTTTGGTAGGCTTGTTGTGGAACAAGGATCTTGTCAATTTGATGTTTCCTGTCTGGCTGTGTTATGCTAATGAGCCACTGTTGTTGACAGAGCCATATGCGCTGGATGAGGTCCCTGCACACAGGGAAAAAAAAGCAGATGTTGCCTGAATTAGAGGACTTTAGTTGTAGGCAGAGATTGGCTGGGCTGAGCTTATTTTCCTGGGAGTGTAGGAAGTTGATGGGTGACTCTACATATAGGAGAGGCATGAATCACAATCAGGTTTATTATCGCTGACGTGTATCATGAAATTTGCTGTCTTGCAGCAGCAGTACGGTGCTAGACATAAAAATTATTATAAGTTACCAATAAATAAATGGTGCAAAAGAGGAGTAATGAGGTTGTGTTCATGGACCATTAAGAAATTTGTTGGCAGAGGGGAACAAGCTGTTCCTAAAACATTGAATGTGGGTCTTCAGGCTCCTGTACCTCCTCCCTGATGGTAGTATTGAGAAGAGGGCATGGCCCGGATGGTGAGGGTCTTTAATGATGGATGCCATCTTCTTGAGGCACCACCTCTCAAAGATGTCCTCGATGGCGGGGAGGGTTGTGCCTGAGATGGAGCTGGCTGAGTCTACAACCACCTGCAACCTCTTGCGATCCTGCACATTGGAGCCTCCATACCAGGTGGTGACGCAACCAGTCAGAATACTCTCCACTGTACATCTGTAGAAATTTGCAAGAGTCTTTGGTGATATATCAAATATCCTCAAACTCCTAATGAAGTAGAGCCACTGGCGTGCCTTCTTTGTGATTGCATCAATGTGTTGGGCCCAGGATAGATCCTCTGAGATGTTGACGCCCTGGTACTTGAAGCTGCTCACTCTTTCCACCGCTGACCCCTCAATGAGGACTGGTGTGTGTTCTCCCGACCTCCCCTTCCTGAAGTCCACAATCTATTCCTTGGTTTTGCTGACATTGAGTGCGAGGTTGTTGTTGCAAGTATATAGTCAAATTCTTTTTCACATGGTAGGGATCTCAAAACCAAGAAGGCATAGATTAAGTATAAGAGGAAGGAGTTTGAGGGGATGAGAGGGTTAACGGGGATCTGAGGGGTAAATTTTATACACAGAGTGTAGTTGATATCTGGAGCTCGCTGCTAGTGGAGGTAGTGGAATCAGATACAGTTACTACATTTAAATGATGTTTAGACAGGTTTAGGTGAGGCATAGAAGGATAACTGTCTTAATGCGGGCAAAAGGGATTAGTGTAGATGTGCAAATAGGTTTGCATGGATGTGTTAGACTGAAGGGAACCATTTCAGTGCTGTACAACTCTATGATTGTTATGAGAGATGTTGGGAGGAAGGGTGCTGATGAGTGGTGGGATGGGGTTTTGGGAACGAGTATTGGGATGAAAGATGCTCACATTGAAGAACGTGAGGTCCAACCACTGAGTTGATTGTGACTTGTACAGCAATAGTTAGAGGTTAATTTGTCATAATATTTACTTCTGTTCAGCAATGGAGTTGTTTTCTATAAATTAGATGCGAACTTTGGCTTGGTACTTAGAAAGTGTTCATTTGTAAAGAGGTTGAATGCCGACTTGATGAGAAGTATTTTTAGGTTTTCCGGAAGAATTCTGCCAAGTGGCATAGAAATAACAGCTCCTAAAGTTCCTCATCCAAAAGCAAAATACTGCAGTTGCTGGAAATCTGAAATAAATCAGAACATGTTGCACATACCCAGCAGGTCAGGTGGCATCTGTGGAGAGAGAAATAGAGCTAACCTTACATTAGAACTAGGAAAGGTTAGAAAGATAAAGCAAGTTTTAAGCTGCAGCAGAAAGGGAGAAAGGTGGGGAGAGAAATGAGGCCTGTGATCGGTTGGAGACAGAAAGAAAAAAGGAGAGAGAGAGTGGGGGAGAAGATCAAGTGAAAGAGTGTGGATAAAGGTGAGTGAATAACAGAGCCTATGTCTGGGGAGATGTAAATGGAAGGATACAAACTTCTTGATCTCCAACTTCTTCGACTTCAAAAAAAATGCTAACTATTTAAAATAATGAAGACCATAGCCAGACCAAATAAAGAGAAAATCTTCCCATTGGCGGAGAGATCAAGAACCAGAGGGCAGAGAATGATGGAAATTAGCAAAGGAACCAAATCTAACAAAAGGAAAAAAAAAATTCACTGAGCAAGTGGTCAGGGTTTAGAACGTTGTACTACCAGGGTGTGTGATGGAGGCACATTCAATTGCAGCATACAAAAGGGAGCTAGATATAGAAGGAATTTTACGTGGTATGGAGAGAGGGCACACAATGGGACCAGCTGGATTGTTCTTACATAGAGCTAGTGTGGACTCAATTAGCCAAATGGCCTCCTTCCATGACATAAGCATTCTGTGATTCTCATTTCCCTCTCTCTGCAGATGTTGTCTGACTTGCTGTATTTCCAGCATTTTCTTTAACAGTTCCAGGTACCAGAAAGGATACAGAGCATTTCCTCCCAACTTCAGGCAACCCTCCCTGTCTGGGAGAATTCCAGCCCTTGCTCCTTAAGAAAGAAGTTGCATAGGTTGGACAGGTTGAGTTGACATTTGCCTCTGTTTGTGGGATGGCTGTGCTGCAAGATTTGGCCAACTCAGCTGTTCCAGGCAAGTATTTAAACTAAATTAAAATGAAAAATGCTGCAAACACTCAGTAGGTCAGGCATCATCTTTGGAAAGAGAAACCCTGTTTCACACTTGCTGCCTGACCTTCTGAGTGAGAGTTTCAGGTATGTTGTCATTTTATTCCCTATTTCCAGTAACTGCAGTCTTTTTGTTTGATTTTAAAGTATTTAAATTTTTCTTTTTCTTCTCTTCACATCAATCAAAGGAAGGATGACCTAATTTGTTATTCTTTTCATGGCTCTACCTAGAAATCCATTCTTTTGGTTGAAGAAGTCCTACCTGACATCAAATTCTAAATTCTAATTTTTAAACAATGCTCTTTGTGCAGATATCATGGCAGCAGCCTGAGAGATTGAAATATTTCTTCAAAACTTGAAATAGATTTTCAGGTTTACTTTAACTGCACAAATCTCATGTCATGCACATTTCTATAAAGTCCTCCATCAAGTTGATGGCCATGCATCAAAACTGATAACGAGGAGAAGTTAGAGATTTTTAAAAGGTTTGTCTCCTGCTACTTATACCTGATCCAGACATACCTTTTATTATTCATTAGCTTTCTTTCAAGACTGAATCAACAATTTCCTTGTTCCCGTATAATATTTCTGGAACTCAAAAGGAAACTTTTGGTGCAAGCAATCATTGAGTGCTTATTTGGACTTTCTGGACATGTCCTATGAACTGAGCTTTCATTGCTGTTGGATCGTTCTCCATTCAAGAGTCACCCACTCCTTTCTTCCTCCACTGCCACACCCAACTAATTTTTCTTCATTTCAGTTTTAACAACAGATTTCAGTGAAAACTGTTTATTGTTTCCACTCGCTTCCTCTTCATTTTGAATGCCTTTATCTCCACTTTGACTTAAAACAAAAATGTTCCCTTTGAGAAGAAGTAACCCCTTTTCTTGGAAGCAATGATTCATCATGGGTGTAGTTTGTGGGTGTTTGCAGCCTTCCAGTGCCTTCCCCAGGTGGCCGTCCTTCATGTTTGAGTGGGCTGCTCCAACGGTGAAGAGTAAGCTGATCTGAGCCTAACCTTGTCTATACTTGATGACCCAGCATGAATTCCCACACCCCCCACCTCATTTTCCATTCTTTTATTATCCCGTTGTCTCTCCATTCCGTGACTCGTTAGTTGGGTGATTAATATTTCTCCATTTCCCTTCTACTTTGTGGCTGATGGTTTTGGTTTATTATTGTCACTTGTACCGAGGTACAGTGAAAAACTTGTCTTGCATACTGATTGTACAGGTCAATTCATTACACAGTGCATTGAGGTAGTACAGAGTGCATTGAGGTAGTACAGGTAAAAACAATAACAGTACAGAGTAAAGTGTCACAGCTACAAAGAAAGTGCAGTGCAATAAGGTGCAAGGTCACAACAAGGTAGATTGTGAGATCAGAGTCCATCTCATCGTATAAGGGAACCGTTCAATAGTCTTATCACAGTGGGGTAGAAGCTGTCCTTAAGCCTGGTGGTACTTGCCCTCAGGCTCCTGTATCTCCTACCTGACGGAAGAGGAGAGAAGAGAGAATGACCCGGGTGGGCGGGGTCTTTGATTATGCTAGCTGTTTTGCCAAGGCAGTGAGAGGTATAGACAGAGTCCAAGGAGGGGAGGCTGCTTTCCGTGACGCGCTGGGCTGTGTCCGCAACTCTCTGCAGTTTCTTGCGGTCCTGGGCAGAGCAGTTGCCGTACCAAGCCATGATACATCCAGATAGGATGCTTTCCATGGTGCATCGATATAAGTTGGTGAGTGTCAAAGGGGACATACCGAATTTCTTTAGCCTCCTGAGGAAGTAGAGGCACTGGTGAGCTTTCTTGGGCATGGCATCTATGTGATTTGACCAGGACAGGCAATTGGTGATGTTCATTTCCAGGAATTTGAGGCTCTCAACCCTCTTGACCTCAGCACCATTGATGTAGACAGGTGCATGTACACCGCCCCCTTTCCTGAAGTCAATGACCAGCTCTTTAGTTTTGTTGACATTGAAGGAAAGGTTGTTGTCATGACACCATTCCACTAAGCTGTCTATCTCCTTCCTGTACTCCGACTCATCATTGTTTGAGATACGGCCTACAACAGTGGTATCATCTGCAAACTTGTGGATGGAGTTAGAGCAAAATCTGGCCACACAGTCATGGGTATATCAGGAGTAGAACAGAGGGTTGAGGACGCAGCCTTGTGGGGCACCATTAGACTTTATACAGAGCAGTTAAGGTATGGTGCCGTGGTCAAGTTAAAACTAAGAACAGAAAATGCCTCAAGCATTCAGCAGGTCAGGCAGCATCTGTGGAGAAAGAAACAGAATTAACATTTCAGATTGAAGATGCATTGTCAGGACTGGGGGAAAAATGGTCAAGTTACTCGATCAGTAATACAGAGGCCTGAGTTAACAATCCAACTCAGATGCCATCAGTATGGAATTTGAATTCGGTTAATTAAAATAAGCTGGATACTTAAGGAAAAACAATTAGGCTCAGTAATGATGATTGATGAAACTGCTAGGTTGTTGTAAAAATCCATTTGGGTCACAAGTGTCCTTGAGGAAAAGTGCTTCATTTACCTGGTCTAACATATATGTGACTTCTGACCTTAATTGCCCTGAGGCACAAGTCTTCCCAAGCAAGCCATCCAGTTGTATCACTACCATTAGGTTAAAACAGAAGGACTGCAGCAGTTCAAGAAAGTAGTTCACTATCCCTTCTCGAGGGCAATTCAGAATGAGCGATAAATTCTGGCCTTGCCAGTGACACTCAGAACACACAAAAAAAAGAATGGATACTTGTAATTTTCCTCGGAGAAATCTCTGCACTTGACTGGACTAAAATCGTGTGTTGAGAATTTCATCAGGAGCAATAGGGATCGGGGATGTGATAGTGGTGAAGGTGTGGTACAGTAAAGCTCCAATAATCGACTATCACGGCTAATTTGAAGTCTTGATTGTTTGGTATCTGGATCACCAACTGCTGTTGCCCATGTTCCCTTTTACACATGAGGGCTGCAGTTCTCATGCTCCCTTTAAACTCACTGGGGACCTGGTTCCCATTGCTACCTCTCACAGATTGGGGCCTTTGTTCCCACTCTACCTCTCAGACACTGGGGCCCCAGTTCCCAAATTCTGCTTAAACTCAATTAGCAGTTTCCTGAGTTCCCTTTACCTTACTGGAGTCTTGTTTCCCATACTCATTTTAAACTTGCTGGGTTCACTGGAAAATTCATTACCCTACTTCTGATAGTCTGGAAAACACGATTAAAGTCCCAAGTGTGCCAGACTAACAGAGTTTTACTATATATGGATTTTTGATCATCTATGTATCTGCTGTATCCTATTTGTAAGCGAACAATGGGGAAATTGCCAAATAAGATGTCTGTTGTCAATCAAATACTAAAGGGCAAAGCTTTAAGGTCAAATACTGGAGTGCGCAGCTTTAAGATGAGAGGGGGAAAGTTAAAGGGAGATTTATGAGGCTAGTTTTTGATGCAGAGTGGTAGGTGCCTGGAATGCACTGCCAGGAGAAATTGTGGAAGCAGTTATGATTGCAACGTTTGAGGGGCATTTAGACAGGTGTATGCACAGGCAGGGAATGGATGGATATAAACCATGTGCTGGCAGGTGGATTTAGTTTAAATTGGCATCATGTTCGGCACAGACATCGTGGGCTGAAGGACCCGTTCCTGTGCTGTACTGTTCTATGTTCTATGTTTTTAAATGAGATGCAAAATAACTAAAACCACAAATGCTAGAATTCTGAAGCAAAACGTTGGAAATAAAATTAGATCAAGCAACCACACAATGGCCATTGACCTGAAACATGAACTGCATCTTGTCTCCCCATGATTGCTGTCTAACTGGTTTTTATTACAGTAGATTAATCATGCACACAGATGAATTAATGTTGCAGCTGCAAATTCCTCCTCTCCAAAAACTATTAAACTATAAACATTCCAACTTACCAATTTGCCCAGTTCCCTCAAATGCCATCTCTTGCACTGCATTACAGATTTAAATTTGCTGACCTGGTCTGAAATCATGTGAAGAAAACAGCTGTTACTTATTTGGTGTTCAGCAAACGTTGATTATGTTTGGTGGGATCAGACTTTAACAGATTAATACGAACATCTGGCAAGCCTGAACTGGGATGCTTCTGATGCTTTTATGCCAGATGAGAGGGGAATCTGCCCTGTGGCCATTTACTCCATGTACCGTTCATTTACCACAGCCCTATTATAAGTGGTAGGTGAAGAAATTGATTAATATTTCCAATTTCCCACTGCACATCCTTCCTGGGCAAAGAAAACTGCCTCATCTTTCCATTTTTCAGTTACATAACGTCAACTTAATTCAGAATTTATAGCATGGTCATTGAGTATTGGATGGGTGTCCTGAAGCAGTGGAAACTACTACTCATTGTATTGCTTCTTTGCTTTCCAGCATTAGGCTACATTTGTGTTGTTATAGTTTCAGAGTGGGAGAGACAAAGGAAACCCTTATTAACCTTCAGTTGGAAATCTAAATAACCGATGAAATTTAGTATTTGGACTCAGCTTTGTGGTTTGTTATTATCTGATGTACTTAGTGAAATATACAATAAATGATTCCTTTGTCATTTTCCAATTCTCTCCCTGGCTCTTATTCAAATACATGCTCAAGCTGTTATCTGATAGCAGTATCTTGTCTTGTTCTTTTGAAGGTGATTATGATAATAATTTATACCTGTTGTCCAAATAGACATTGTTCATTTCAAATGCCTTCTGTGCAATTTTTAAGAAATCCTTTTACCACAGAATCAATGGGATATAGTACAAGATAAAAGCAATTTCTTATTTTCCTGTGCGGTTCAGAATTCATTAAGTGATACGTCATGGCTAGGAGTGACACTCATCGTGTCCTTGCCAGCTCTTTGAAAGAGCTATCCAAAGTAATAATGAGAAAACACTTCACTGGTTTCATTTGTACCTTGCACAAGAGAAAGTTGTTTAAGGTCAATCATGAAGTGATAGGATAATACTGCAAGGAAACAGGCCTTTTGACCCAAATTGGTCATGCCAACCAAGATGCCCATCTAAGCTGGTTCCATCTGGCCACATTTGGCCCATATCCCAATTTGCAGTTTTTCATTTATAATAATAAATATCTGCCTTGAATACATTCGATAATTCAGTCCCTGAATCTCCCTGTATTAGAGAATTACAAAGATTCATGATGTTCTGAGAGATGAGATTCCTTCTCATCCTAGAGTTAAATGGGCAACCCATTGCTCTGAAACTTTTTGCCCGGTCTGGTCAAGTTTCTTCTCAGTATCTATTGTGTCAGGTACCCTCACAATCTAATATCTTTCAGTAAGATCACCTATTGGCTTTCTAAACTCCAATGAGTGTAGGCCCAATATGCTTATCATTTGCCCTTTGGTCAACCCTTTCATCTGCGAAATAAACCTACTAAACCTTCTCCAAACTGCCTCCAATGTGGGTCTATCCTTCCTCCAATAAGGAGACCAAAATTGATGCACTACTCAAGGTATGCTCTTACCAAAGCCCTGTACAGTTGCAGCAAGACTTCCCTACTTTTACACTCCATCCCCTTCCCCATAAGCATTCAGAACATTCCACGTTCTTCCTAACTACTTGCAGCACTTGCTTGCTGACTTTGTGTTTCATGTATAAGGTCACCCATATCCTTCTGTACAGCAGCATTCTGTCATATCTTTGCACCAAAGCATTTTTGACTTCTTATTCTTCCTACAAAACTGAATAACTTCACATTTCCTCACATTATATACACCTAAAGCAAAATGTTTGCCTACTCACTGAAAGAGTCAGCAAAATTATGTCCTCCTTGCTTTCACACCTATCTTTCTATTATTGCCAGAAAATTTGGTTACAGTACTCTCAGTCCCTTCATCTAAATCATTAATTATACATTGTAGGTAGTTGAGTCCCAGCACTGATCCCTGTGACACTTCACAGCTTACCAACTTGAAAATGACACATTTATCTCAACTCTATTTTTGTTAAATATACAGTCTTCTAACCATGACAATATAACCCCAGGTGTTGTGACCTCTTACCTTGTGTGGCATTTTATTGAATGTCTTTTGGAAATACAAATACCTCTACTGGTTCCCATTTGTGCACCTTGTTTGTTGCATCCACAAAAAACTCTCATAATCTATCAGTCACAAATTTCCTTTAATAAAGTCATGCTTGACTGTTTTAACACAATAATAGGCATGATGTTATTGAAGGAAAATTGCAGTTTGGTTGATCTGCTTGACTATTATGATTTTCTAAAAACCTTAGTATTCTCTTAATAATAGCTCTGCATTTTCTCAATAATGAGTTTCAGGTTCAAATATAAACAGTAAATGCTGGAAACACTCAGCAAGTCAGGCAGCATTTGTGGAAAGAAAAAAGTTAACGTGTCACATCTGGAACCATTTGTTAGAACATTCTTTCCTGAATGTTCCAACCACTTTCTGTATTTATTTCTAGCATCTGTAGATTTTTTGATATTTGCATGCTTCTGGCTTGTAGTTTCCAGATTTTCCTCTTTTTTTCTTGCATTCTGTTTTTCCAATACACTAGGACCTTTCTAGAATCTAGGAAATTTTGGAAGATCACAGCCAATGGATTCACTATCTGTGTAGACATTTAACATCCAAAGAGAAGTTTGCCCTTGGTTCCATTGGTTTGCCTAATACCTTCTCCCTAGTCATTGTTTAAAGTTACCATTGTCCCCAAATTTTCACCTACTATTGGGAAGGGAGATACAAGATATTTGTTCAAAGGCTGTGTCATTTCCTTATTTCCCATTATTCAGCCCCCACTCTCATTCTCTAAGGGACCAACATTTCCCTTAGTTACTATCTTCCTTTTGCATACTTGTACATGCTCTTTATTTTTCTTGCTGGCTGACTCTCATAATCTATTTTCTTGCTCTTTAATCTTTTTCTTTTAGCCATCCATTGTGACCCCTAAATTTTCCCAATCTTCTGGCCTGCCACTAATCTTCATAACATTATATGTCTTCTCTTCCAGTGTGAAACCCATGCCTAACTTCCTTCATTATCGACAGATGGATCATCCTTTTTTACTTCTCAAATGGAATGCTTCTTCATTGAGAATTTAAGATTTTATCTTGATTAAATATTTGCCAATGCCATCCATCAATTTAATCTTAAATCTCCCTTTCTAGTCCACTTCAGTCCACTATGCCTTCATACCTTTGTAAATGCCTTTTATATTTAGATACTATTTTCATACCCAAGTTTCTTCTTCTCATGTTAAATATGAAATTCTACCATGTTATGATCACTCTTCCTCAAATGATCCTTTACAATGAGCTCACTAATTACTTCTGGCTCATTGTATGTACTCCATTGGAAATATTCTGTTGTCTAGTTGGTTCCTCAACATACTGTTCTGTCCCAAATATACTCTATGAACTTTCCCTCAGAGCTACCTTTGCAAATTTGATGTTTCTACTCTATGTGAAGATTAAAATGGCCCCAGGATTATTGTAATACCTTTCTTACAAACCTCCATTATTTTGATTTATACTCTTACCTCCCATGTAGCCACTGTTATGGGGTCAAAAGGTTACACTCAGTAGTGATTTCTCACATTTGCTATTTTATCTAGACTGATTCCATGCTGAACCAAGATCATTTCTCACTACTGTACCGATCTCATCTTACATTTAACAGAGGTACCCACTTTCTTTTCCTTTTTGCCTATCTTTTTTGAAATGTAAAGTACCCTGAAGTAATTTGATTTCAGCTTCTCTGCAAAATCTATCAGATTATTTTCTGTTTGTATCAGCAATTCATCTGTCTTGTTGCAAATGCTACATGTAATTCTGTCCTTTATCATTTTACGCTTCTCTGACTCTATTTGCAGGTGCACTGTAATGTTTGTATACTCTGTGCCTTCCAGTCACACATCTATTACATATTTCATGATTCTACACTATCGCCTTGTCCCTTACCTTTAAGTTTCCCAAGATTCTTCTCATCTGAACCCTCCTGCCAACAACCCCCCTCCCTCCACCACCACTTTCCTGATATTTAATTAAAGCCTAGTTATTCAATTCACTCGGACACTGGTCCCAACCCATTTCAAGTGAAACTCATCCCAAATGGAACAGCTCCCTCTTTCCCCAGTATTGGTGCCAGTGCCCAATGAATTGGCACCCACTCCTGCCATACCAGATTTTGAAAAAGACATTCAGCTTTCTGATTTTAATGACCCAATGTTAGTTTGAACATGGCTGACGTGGTAATCCAGTGATTATAGGTTTTGTGTTCTGCTTTTTAATTTGGACCCTATCTGCTCATACTCCCTCAGTGGAACCAATATTAGGCCACTTATGTATAGGTCAGGACAGGCATGTTCCATTAAGGAGGGAGGACAAAGGTGGTATGGTAAGGGAACCTTGGATGACGAGAGAGGTTGTAATTTTAATCAAAAAGAAAAAGAAAGCATATATGTTTAGGAGGCTGAAATCAGAGAAGGCTTTTGAGGAATAAAAAGAAAGCTGGAAAGAAGTCAAGTAAGGAATTAAGTGGGCCAAGAGAGGGACATGAAACGTCTTTGGAAGTAGAATTAAAGAGAACCCCAAAGCACTTTTAATGAACATTAAAAACAAGAGGGTAACCAGGGAGAAGGTAGGACCACTCAAGGATAAGGGAGAGAATTTATGCTTGGAGTCAGAGGATATCAGCGAAGTGCTAAGTGAATTTGCATCTGTAGTCACTAAGGAGAAGGCCGTGGAGGATAGTGAGATCAGTTTGTGGTATTCTAATATGCTGGAGCATTTTGAGATCAAGAAGGAGAAGTTGTTAGTTCTCTTGAAGAGCATTAAGGTGGATAAATCCCTAGGGCCTGATGGGATCTATCGCAGGTTATTGAGAGAGGCAAGAGAGGAGATTGCTGGGGCTTTGACGAAGATCTTTGTATCCTCTCCAGCCACAGGTGAGGTCCTGGAGGACTGGAGAGTAGTCAATATTGCTCCTTTGTTTAAGAAGGGAAATAGGAATAATCCAGGATATTATAGGCTGATGAGCCTCACATCAGTGGTAGGGAAGCTATTGTAGAGGGTTCTTAGGGATAGGATTTGCTCACATTTGGAAGAACATGAGCTAATGAGGGACAGTCGGCATGGCTTTGAGCGGGGTAGTCATGCACTACAAACTTGAGTGTTTTGAGGAGGTGACAAAGGTAATTCATGAGGGTAGGGCAGTGAATGTTTTCTACATGGACTTTGGTAAAGCATTTGACAAGGTCCCTCGTGGTCATTTGATCAGGAAGATTAAGATGCACGGGATCCACAGTGAATTGGAAGTTTGGATTCAGAATTGGCTTGCCCGTAGAAGACAGAGGATGGTGGTGGAAGGGTGTTATTCTGGCTGGAGGTCTGTGACCAGTGGTGTTCCGCGGGGATCAGTGCTGGGAACCTCTGCTGTTTGTGATATATTTAAGTGCCTTGGGCGAAAATGTAGATAGGTTGATTGGTAAGTTTGCAGACAACACAAAAATTGGTGGAGCTGCAGACAGTGAGAACGTCAACAAAGGATACAGCAGGATACAGATTAGTTACAAATTATGGGCAGAGAAATGGCAAATGGAGTTCAATCTGGGCAAGTGTGCAGTGTTGCACTTTGGGAGATCAATTATAAGGAGAAAGTATATAATTAATGGCAGGACCCTTAGGAGCACTAAGGTACAAGTCCATACCTCCCTGGAAGTGGCAATGCAAGTAGAGTGGTAAAGAAGGCACAGTCTTGGAAGCCTAGATTCCTTGTTCCACAGACACTTACAGCAGCTGTGGATCACAATAGTCTTCACCAATCCCATATGCTAAAGCCACATTACGTCACTGACCTCTGCCATGTCTGTCATAATTTACTTCTGATATAGTAATTAAATTTTAGGATAAGATATCTTTATTAGTCATATGTACATCGAAACACACAGTGAAATGCATCTTTTGCGCCAAGTGTTCTGGGGCAGCCCACAAGTGTCGCCACGCTTCCAGCGCCAACGTAGCATGCCCACAACTTCCTAACCTGTACGTCTTTGGAATGTGGGAGGAACCCACGCAGTCACGGGGAGAACCAAACTCCTTACAGACGGCGGCGGGAATTGAACCCAGGTCGCCGGCGCTGTAATAGCGTCACGTTAACTGGCCGGTTATTTATAATATTTAATAATTTAGTCCCGTTATTAATCTAGTGTGAGCTCCTTTAAGGTAGAGAGACAAAAAGCTACAGTACAGTCTTCAAATCTTTTTTCCCAGTTTCTCAAACTCTTGACCTGGATTACCACTGCTCGTGTCTTTTATTAATTCAGTTCTTATGTTTCCTTAGAATACAAACCTGCATCTCTTACCACCAATTCCCCATCTCAGTAAAATCCCAGATTCCATTTGCTGTGGGACTAGACTCCGTGCTGCTCTCTTCCCATTGAAAGGGCACTGAATGAGGTTTTAGCTTTGTGTCCTCTTTCCCAGCCTGTACCCTGGTGAAAGCCCAATATGTGTGGTTGATCATTAGACCACCTGATGTGTTTGTCTGACACGTCATAATCGCTATCCCTTTACTGTCACTGGATCTAATGAAATAAATTCACGAGCCATACTTCCTCATGGCACCTCAAATTGGTTCCTTGCTGCACCCTGTCAGGAATATAATTAATTTAGCATGTGCTATTCAATAAATTGGTCATAGCCTGCTCAAATTAGAATATTTGCAAACTAAATTCTCACTCCATGTAGGTCAAAAATTTCATTTCAATGATGTAAATTCATGAAATGGCTCATTCTCCACTTAACATCTAACTTTGACAATGATACAAAGCCAGAAACCACATTCAACTTTCACATCTGATATTCTTTTGATACTAAATACCATTTGTAACAACCAAAACTGTGTAGGAGTAGGCAAAGCGAGGGAATCCTGCCAGTAGGAGCGTTGTATCAGATATGATATCTGTTATCTAGATGTTTTTGTTCTGAGGGTTGTAAGGTGGGGTGCCTTTGCTATTTTAAACAAACATGCTTTGCATCCCATTCAGAATTGCGTTGTTTGCAAAAAAAAGCCCTTAGATCTTCAGTAAAAGGGGAAAAAAAGAGGTAAATTCATAGTTAATTTTATGCAGTAAGTCCTTAGAAGCATAGCAGAAAACCGTCAAAAGGAAGGAGGTAAGGTTAAAAAAAACTTTAAATCAATTAGAGGTGAAAGTACTTTGTTTCTTCTGTAGCTTTCAGGAACGTTCATGGTGTGTCTGAGAGCTATCTCCAGGCTTTCAGCACATTAATCTAATGTCATATCAGTGTACAAAAATGGGGAGTACTGCACAGTTGGCATTCTGTTTAAGGGATCTTTAATCAAGGCATCATCATTGCTAAAGATTACATGGCATTGTATGAAGGAATGCAAGGGATTTTCCAGGCCAGCATTACTTTTTCGCTCACCGCCACTGGTTGCTCCTGTATGTTCAGCTTAGCACCATGTACTTCATGACACTCAGTGCAGATGGCAGGAACTTTATCAACACAAGAATCACCAACCTTACAATTAATTAGTTATGTAAAAAGCAATTTGAGTAATTTGTAAGGTAATATATACATTTATTTGGGAAAAATTATGAAATTAATTCAATCCCAACACCTTGATTTGCCAAAGGTGATACTAATTGTGCTGTATTTGATTCTTCATGGATACACACTGTGTATCGCATAAGTCACTTAACCGAAGGATATCAGAGAAAACATGTTGGTTTATTATAGCAATCTATACACAACTGCCGGAAACTCAGTATATATTATTGTGAAAGTTAATTGGTATTGGTTTATTATTGTCACTTGTACCGAGGTATAGTGAAAAGCTTGTCTTACAAACCGATCGTATAGGCCAATTCATTACACAGTGCAGTTACACTGAGTCAAGTACAGAGTGCATTGATGTAGTACAGGTAAAAACAATAACAGTACAGAGCAAAGTGTCACAGCTACAGAGAAAGTGCAGTGCAATAAGGTGCGAGGTCACAACAAGGAAGAACATGAGGTCATAGTCCATCTCTTGTATAAGGGAACTGTTCAATAGTCTTATCACAATTGTCTTACCATAGTCTTATCATAATTGTGAAACACAATGTCTTAAGTTCATACCATCCTGCTAATCTTAAAGCAAACTTAGATTTCACACCAGTATATACCAGTCTGCTTTCCTTTAAGGAAAAGTGAATATGCAACAGATGAACATATTTACCTTTAAAATCTTGTGTGTGTGTGTGTGTGTGTGTGTGTGTGTGTGTGTGTGTGTGTGTGTGTGCGTTTATTTGTGCGTGTCACAGGTTTTCTAATTCTCTGAGACCTTTTTGGTACTTCCTGTGCATCTGTTCTAGATGTTGGTGACATCGAATGTTTTCCTTGGGGTTTCCCAGAGCCTCTCTTGGGTTCTGTGTCTTGACCTCTCTTTGAGTTTCCTTCTGCTTTTCAAAGGCCATCTCTGCATGATTGTCTTGCACCTCACATCTCTGACTGGTATCAGCTTCGTACCATCTAACATCTTGGCCGGACACCATGTGGTCCGTGTGAACTTTCCTGTGACTGCCTTTAATCCTTTGCCCTCAAGCACTTCTACAACTACTGCAGTGTCTTGATGGCTGCAGTACCCTGGAGGTCTGAGCACCCTTAACTGGTCTCCAACCTGGAAAAAGCTTTTCCGATCTCCCAATTGGCCATCGTCCTGTCCATCCTCTGTTTTTCTCCCTACCCACTCCAAATTGGTGCTGCACAAGACCTAATCTCATTCTCAGGTGGTTGCTGGGGAGAATGCCTTGGTCAGGAATTATCCTATCCACATGAAGGAATGGTACAGTCCATAGCTCATTAACTGACTGATTGTCCAACACTTATTTTCTTCTATGTTTCCCTCAATGTTCTAACTGAGTGCTCACCATTGGAAGTTGGACGAAAAGGAGATGTCAAACTGTGTCAGTCCCATTGCTGTGATAAGGTGCAAATAGTGCTGAGTGGAACTACAGACCTCATCAGAGAACAACTCTTCCGGCAGGCCATGCATTGTAAAAGCTAACTATAGTTTCAGGTCACAAAGGCTCAGTGAGGAAGCCACCACAGGCCATTCCACATTCCTACTCTTTATGGTCTTATTTAATTGAAG
This sequence comes from Pristis pectinata, assembly GCF_009764475.1. Classification (NCBI taxonomy): domain Eukaryota; kingdom Metazoa; phylum Chordata; class Chondrichthyes; order Rhinopristiformes; family Pristidae; genus Pristis; species Pristis pectinata. The sequence goes on from NC_067414.1 coordinate 87,711,626, forward strand.
GAAATCTCTGCTTGTACTTGGATACACAAGAGATTCTGCTGAAGCTGGAATCTGGAGCAACACTCACAAAATGCTAGAGGAACTCAGCAGGTCAGGCAGCATCTACTGTATGTCCTGATGAAGGTTCTCGACCCGAAATGTTGACAGTCCTGCTGAAGGGTCTCGACCTGAAATGTCGACTGTTTGTTTCCCTCCATAGATGCTGCCTGACCTGCTGAGTTCCTCTAGCATTTTGTGAGTGTTGCTCCAGATTCCAGCATCTGCAGAATCTCTCGTGCTTACGTTGTGCAGTCCGTAGATTTTCTTGATATGGCGGATGAGAATTTCAGAACAAAGCAGTGGGACATTGCACTTGGATAGATCAGTGAGGTCACCCTGTCGGGTTGGCAAGCACATTTGGTCTTTTTGTTGAAGGTGACATGAACTAAAAGTTTTTGACTAATTCCTTGCCAAATCCCGAAGCACTGAACACAGCCTTCCCCCAGGTATTAGACATGAACATTGGTGACAATACAACCCTCAGTGCCTTCAGAAGAAACAACTGATGGTCCCACTTCAAACTGACTTGGTTGGTGCTTAGTTCACGCCACCACCTCCAAAATGCCCAACTGTGCTCACCAGCCCAACAGGGTGCCCTTCTTTATAGAAATGCCTTGGTGGTGTTGAATAAATGCACATTATTGATGTCTTGCACAGTATCAGAGGAAGCACGATATTACTTACTAACTCATTGGTGTGCACTGTGTGGTGTATTTTTTATTGTATTCATCTTATTGATTAAATTAATTTCTGTTGAGCAGTTAGGAATAAGTTCCATAATGCGAAAAGTCCATTGTATCAGACATTATAGGGACACGGGATGGCCATTTAACCCTTTGTGACTTTGCCAGTTCATTGAAAGAGCTATTCAATCTGCCCCCTGCTTTTTTCTCATCAACCTTCAAAGATTTATCCTTTGAAAGATACCATTGAATCTCCCTCCACCACCTTTCCAGGCTGTGTACTCCAGATCATAATCGACTATCTTAGGCATTGCCTGCCTTTTCTCCACAGCAATATTCAGCTTTGACTGAGGCTGGTTCAAGGAGTTGCAGGAATTTTGTACTCTGTTCGAGACTCTCATTGTAATTTAGGATGCTATGGTCTGAAATCCCTTGCAACATACTCTTGTGGAAATAAGAGTGCAGTAAAAGGTTGTAATCGCATATTTGGCACCACTCCACTAGTAAATGTGGTGCACCATGTAATGTTGCAAAGATTAGACTGTTTTTGATATAAACACTGAGTCGAAACGAAGGAAGTTGCTGGTATCTGGGGGCAGGAGTGGTGACAGAGCAGGCCACAGAAGAAGGTTACCAAGTGCAGACAGAGGAAATTGATGGTCTGTATTTTGCCTTGAGGGGACCCAGACCCTATCTACGTGTAACTGTGTACTTGGAGTAAAGTGACTACGTTAACAAAACTCAGTTTGCTCAGTAATGTGGTTAACATCATTAGGCATAATGCAACTTGCTGAAAAAAACATCTGCGATTATTTCGAAATTCTCAATTGATTCATTGCAGTTTTCTTCGAAATTTTTGAAATAAAACTGACACCTTATTACTCTAAGAAAATTAAGTTACCAATAAAGAGAGCAAGCAATGTTTGAACTTTATGCCCACAGTTTGTTACTTGGAAGCTTTAACTTGCAATTCATAAGACAAAGCCAGGCTGCTGCCGCTTGGTAAACTGTAGAGTAGAAAGGTTTAACTCTGGATCCTAGCAGTAGTGAAGGTTGGTTAGTTGAAGTACCTGTTACTGTACATGTAACAGCAGTTTGCAGATGCAAAGATTTTGTTCTTTCCCAACCCCAAATAAGATATAACAAAGTCTTTTTCCTCTCTTTATAGTTCTCACACATCTAGCATCAGACTTTCCAACTTACCCTGGTTTCAACCACCCTGCATTTATAAGACGGGACCATGTGTTATTTTCAATTTATATAGAGTAAGAGAGTCTTGTAGTCCTACAGCACAGAAACAGGTCCTTTGGCCCTCCATCTCCATGCCGACCATCCATGCTAATGCCATTTACCAGCATTTGTTCTGTCACCTTCTATGGCTTGGTGGTTCAAGTGTTCATCTAGATACTTGTTACATGTTGGAAGAATACCTAACCTCCATCATCCACTTAGGCAGATTATTCTGTGAAAAAATTCTTTCCCAGATCCCTTTGAAACCTCTTACCCTTTACCCTAAACCTGTGCCCTCTAGTTTTAGACACCTCTGCTGTGGGGAAAAGTTTCTTACAATCTACCCTATATTTGACCCTCATAATTTTGTATATCTCTATCAGGTCTCCCCTTCAGCATCTTCTGTTCCACGGAAAACAAACCCAGCCTATCCAACCGTCTCATTACTGAAATGCTCCATCTCGAGCAACATGTTGGTGAATCTCCACTGCACTCTCTCCAGTGTAATTATGTCTTTTCTATAGTAGGCACCCAGAACTAGACACAGTATTCCACCTGTGGCCTAACCTATGTTTTATAAAGTTGTACCATATCCTCCCTTCTCTTACATTCTTTGCCTCTGCTAATAAAGGCAAGTATCCCATGTGCCTTCTTAACTACTTTTTCTACCTGTGCTGCCACCTTCAGGGATCCTTGGACTTGTTCACAACAACAGTGACTGCACTTTGAGATACATGGCTGAGTGCAGTGTTCTCTGGAAGGAATCAGAAGGTGCTGTATGAATGTGATCACCTGATTCTTTTCTTTCAGTAGTACAAATGAACAAATTTATTTTATTTCATTCGGGCGATGTGAGAGTCACTGGCTTGGCCAACATTTGCGCAGGTTGGAGGAACAACACCTCATATTCTGCCTTGGGAGTCTCCAACCCGATGGCCTCAACGTCGATTTCTCTAACTTCCCGGTAACCCCTCCCTTTTTTTTCTTCCCCCCCCCCCCCCCCACTCCTTTGTCTTCCCTTATACCTGTGGCTCCCTTCCCCCACCTTGATGAGCTGTCCACCTCCCCTCCTCCATTCTTTATTCCATGGTCCACTGCCCTCTCCTACCACATTCCTTCTTCTTCAGCCCTTTGCCTCTTCTACCTGTTACCTTTCAGCTTATTACATCTTCCCCCCCCCCACCCACTTACCTTCCCCCCTCACCTGGATTCGCCTATCACCTGAACTCACCTGTCCCCTGCCTGCGTGTGCTCCTTCCCCTCCCCCCACCTTCTTATTCTGGCTTCTGCTCTCTTCCTTTCCAGTCCTGATGAAGGGTCTCGGCCCGAAACGTCGACTGGTTATTTCCCTCCATAGGTGCTGCCTGACCTGCTGAGTTCCTTCAGCATTTTGTGTGTATTGCTCCAGATTCCAGCATTTGCAGAATTTCTTGTGTCTCCATTTATTCCCCTAAATTGACTGGCTTTTTGGACCATTTCAGAATGAAAAGTCAATTCAATAAATGGGTGAGGAGTCACGTAAAGACCAGACTGCCAGAGATGGCCAGTTTCCTTTCCTGAAGGACATTCATGAGCCGGATGGGTTTTTAAGCTCTAGTATCATTTTAATAAACTTCTGCTTTGGCTTTTCACAAGTCAAACATCTCTTTCCTGAGAGTTGGTCCCTGTAACTGAGTGCATTACTCTAGACAGATCCTGGCCAAAACTTTGATGATTGAAATGTCACTTCCTCATTTGTACTCTGCAGATAAAGGCCAACACTCAATTTGCCTCTGATGTTCTTTTGTATATGTTTATTAGTTTCCAGTGACTTATGTGCTTAGATACCTAAATTTGTAGTTCCTACTCTCCTACCATTAAGAACGTTTTGTGATTTACCTTCAGAATCATGCCAGAATATAACAAATTAAATTCTGAAGATATGTTGCTTAAACTTGATTAATATTCCTTTTATGGTACATAAAAACTGCAGGGAGGCAATTAAAAAGGAAATTAGGAAATTAAGAGGGGTCATGAAAAATCACAGGCAGACAGGATTAAGATAAATCCAAAGGTGTTCTGTAAGTATATTAAGGGCAAAAGGATAACCAGGGAAAAAGTAGGCCCACTGGGGACAAAATGGCCAATCTGTGCGTGGAGCCAGAAGGTATGGGTGAGGTCCTAAATAACTACTTTTCATTGGTATTCACAAAGGAAACAAACTTTGCAGTTGGAGACTTCACTGAAGGGGTAGATGAAAAGTGAAGCTCTCCATAAATAAAGAGGAGGTACTCAATGCCTTAACAAGTTTAAAGACCAAGCAGTTCGGTTATGAAGGGAGGCTGGAGAAGCTTGGTCCGTTCTCCCTGGGGGGGAGGAGGTAAAGAGGGAACATGATTGAGATATTTAAAATTTTGAGGAGTATAGATAGGGTAAACTGCAGGAAATGTTGCCCCATATCAAAGGTAGATAAAACTAGAAGGTATAGTTTTAGGGTGAGGAGAAAGACATTAAGTGTGGATATGAGGGGAACCTTCTTCACCCAGAAGCTGGTATCTGGAAAGCATTACCTGAGATAGCAGTTGAACCTGAATTGCTGACAGCATTTACGAAGGGTCTAGGTGAGCACCTGAAGTGCCTTGGTAGGTGATGGACCAAGTGCTGGGAGATGGGGTTAATACAGAAAGGTGCCCACTGGTCGGCGTGGGACGAGTTGGGCCAAATGGACTGTTTCCATGCTGTATGATGCTTTGACTTCTGTTGACAAATATATTGATGATGCTTCCTGCAATTCATAGTAAACTCTACCCTTTCCTTTCTGGATCTTTCCGTCTCCATTTCAGGGAATAGGATAGCAACAAATGTTTGTTACAAGCCTACAGACTCCGACAGCTGTCTAGACTAAACTTCCTCCCACCCTGACTCCTGTAAGGATTCCTTTTCATTTTCCCAGTTCCTACCAACCATTTCTGCAACTGAAAACTAACCTGTATTCACTCACTTTTACTTCTGTTGAAGAATGTTGAACCCGAAACATTAACACTGTTTCTCTCACTGCAGATGCTGCCTGACCTGCTGTTTGTTTCAGCATTTTTTGTTTTTGTTTCAAGTTCACAGTAACTGCAGTTTGTTTTATTTAGGTTGTAATCCCAAGACTTTTGAAGATTGGCGACTGATTGAATCAAAGCATTTAAAGTGATAGATGGATTCAGTGGGATAGATGAAGGAAAAATTATTTCTGCTGAAATCTTGAGCAAGGGCATGATCTTAAAAGTATTGCTTGGTTAATTATGAAAGGAACCAGGAAGTACTTTTCATTGGAAAGGGAAATCAATCTCCAGAAGACCATGGATGCAGGATCAATTAAAGAACACTAGGCTTCTGTTGGATTAGGATATAAATTGGAAAGGCTGGTAAATTGAGTTAAAGTACAAATCAACCATCATTTAGTGAAACGAACTCTATATTCTAAATAGCCTAAACCTGTTCAAGATCTGTTTGTCTTTCCATTGGTCAAGCGTGAGATAAAATGAAATTCAAAAATTTAAATTGCAATGAATGTGGGAGAGGTTGAGGCCAGGATTTCTGTAGGGATGAGTTGTTATTGGGGCAATTAGATGTTGACAAAGGAGTGTGAAGCATTGCAAACAGCAAGTCAGACTGTGCTAATAGAGAGGGGAAAAAACTGAGCCAATATAACAGATGACCTTACAGCAAGAATTGCCAGCTTTGATATAGACAGAAAGCGAGGGACAGGCAATTGCAGAAATTGATACCGAGTCCCGAAGGCTGCAGCATGTCTAGAAGATGAGGTGCTGTTCCTCCAGCATGCACGGGGCCTCACTGTAACAGTGCAGGAGGCCACAGACCTATGGATCAGTGTGGGAGCAGGATGGAGAACTAAAGTGGCAGGCAACCAGAAGCTCAGGGTCATCCCTGTACATTGAATGCAGTTGTTCCACTAAGTGATCATCCTGTCTGCCTTTGGTTTCTCCATTGTAACAGAGACCACACTAGGATCATCAAATGCAGTACACTAGATTGGAAGAAGTGAATATGAATACATCAGAAAGTGCTGCAGGACAGGGAGTAATTGATGGGGAAGGAAAAGTGGATTGAGTATCAAGGAGAGTGGTTTCATTGAAAAACTGAAAGCGGACAGGAGGAGAACATGTGTCTGGCGGTGGAATCACTTTGGAGCTGGCGGAAATTGCAAAGGATCATCCAGTGAAGATGGGATGAAATGCATTCTCCTCTGTGCATCCAACATTTTAGAAGAACAGACCCAGTTAAAGTTGTTCAAGTGCTTTCGTTTTATGATGAATTTAGGTTCAAAAGAGGGAAAGAGAACAAATGTAAGAACAGAGACTGATGGAAATACTCAGCTGGTCAAGCAGCTTCTGTGGAGAGAAAAGAAGAGTTAAAGTTTCAGGTTGTTTGCAGAGAAGGGGGAGGATTGGGGAGAACAAAAAGTGATATGTGATAAGGAGATAGTTTGAAGAAAATGTGATATGTGATAAGGTGATAAGGAATTTAATCGCCACTAGATGCAATCTCCTGATCAGTAGAGGGTTACTCTTCTCAGGATCCAACACATTGCCAGACCAGGGTGCTTCCTACTTTTAACTTGTCAAGTGTTCCATCAGCACTTATAATCAGGCTGTGTTCCTGTTTCTGAAATACATCTGAAGTTTTGGCAATCTTGAGCAATACCTATCATGGTGCAGGGAAGTGGAGAGGGTGTGCTACATTTTGGATGTCTTCTCAGACAAGAAGAATGAGAGGTTTAAGATAAGGAATCTCTGGATATGATTAAGAATGTTTGCGAGATGTCTGGGATTATGAAACTGTACATCCATATTCTTCGGCTTTCTGACAAGTGATCTGGATACTATCTGGAATAGAAACCCTCGACTCCTGTTTGTCCCTCCATACCTTGACCTGCTATATCAGTCCCCTCCATTTCTGGCCAGTTGGGCCCATTTCCCTCCATAGATGCCACCTGACCTGCTGAGTTCCTCCAGTGTTTTGTGCGTTGCTCCAGATTCCAGCATCGGCAGTCTCGTGTCTCCAAGTCTTTGTTGTCTCATGTGCCATTAAACGTGTAGGCCCTGAACTCTGGAACTTCCCACTATCCCCTCCCTTAATGTGCTGTAGATCTTGGATTTTGTATCAGTATTAGATTTTGCCTGGGGTGTTGCGGCATGGGACGTTGCAGACATTAAAGTTGCTAAATAGGCACAAGCTGTTATTGCTGACACTGTAGCTAAGTGTGACATCCAGTTTTCTGCCCCACCTGACATCAAGCACCACGACTAGTGCTCACACACAGGGTCGGCAAGAACACTATTTTTGCTTCTGCGCCTGCTTGCTGTGAAAGTTATCTTCTGCTGCAATCAATTGCCATTTAAAATTGAATGTTTACTTCCTTTTGAGAGCTAAGTATCCTTTGTAGCTTTCAGAATACATTTGTGTTTCCTATTGTATAATGTCTGCACAATAATTTCCTGCATATTTCTGATGTGAGAATCATACCATAGATATAGGAGCGCACAAAGCATTGCAGAAGTTGAATAAGCTTGTAAAGTTTCTTAGTCTTTGCTTTGCTTCTCCTTTATGTCTAGCATTTGGACTGGTAGAAATGTTGGCTCATTGATTCATTCGACGTTATGTATCCGCCTGGTTTAATGGTAGCATTCTCACCTCTGAACCAAAGGTTAAGGATTCAAACGCATGATCTGGGATTGCACCATTCTTTATGGATTACACAACAAATTAAAGCTCTGTTCAAAGGATACAAGGGGAAAAAATCATGTGCATTTTCAAAGAAGAACAAAAGTGTTCTTCCTATATTCTAGCCAGCATTAATCTGTCAATTATTGCTGCTTAAAAAACAGTTCAACAAATCCTTCATGACTGCTGTGTGTTGTGTGCAAATTGGCAGCCATGTTTGTCTAAAATAAACCAACCATGTCAATTTATCATGTGGGAAATTGGTAGTGCAGTAAAGTTACTGAGCTGATTGCTGGAGCTCTGGATCATTCTCAGTGACTTCAGGAAGCAGGTTGGAGTACACGCCTCGGTCTATATCAGTGCTGAGGTGAAGATGGTTGAGAGCTTCAAGCTCCTAGGTGTAAATATAACCAACAATGTGTCCTGGTCCAACCACGTGGATGCTACAGCCAAGAAAGTGCACCGGTGCCTTTACTTCCTCAGAAAGCTTAGGAAATTCAGTGTATCCCTGATGACTGTATAGATCCGTCATAGAAAGCGTCCTGTCTGGATGCATAACAGCTTGGTATGGCAACTGCTCTGCCCAAGACTGTAAGAAGTTGCAGAGAGTTGTGAATGCAGCCCAGTCCATCACACAAACCAGCCTCCATTCCATTGACTCCATCTATTATTCCAGTTGCCTCAGGAAAGCAGCCAGCACAATCAAGAACCCCTCCCACTCCGGTCATTCTGTCTTCTCCCCCCCTCCCATCGGACAGAAGATACAAAAGCTTGAGAGCATGAACCACCAGGCTCAAGGACCGCTTCTATCCCGCTGTTCTCAGACTCTTCAACAGACCTCTCATTCACTAAAAGATCTCCCAATCTACCTCATTGTGTCCCCTGCACCTTATTTGTCTACCTGCACTGCACTTTCTCTGTAATTGGAACACTATATTCTGTATTCTGTTTTCTATTTACTATCTTAGTGTAATTATGTATGGCGTGATCTGTCTGGATAGCATGCAAAACAATGCTTTTCACTGTTTCTCGGTACACGTGACAATAATAAACCAATACCAATACCTGAGCTCAAATCCCACCGTGGCATCTGTGGAAATTTGAAAAAAAAAGCTTCCCTGAGTAACAGTACCTATGAAACCGTGAAACTAATACTTTGTTGTAAAAAAGCATCTTGTTCACTGATGTTCTTCAGGAAAAGAAATCTGCTGTCCTTATTTTAGACCAGCCTACCTATGTGGTTGACCCTAAGCTGCCTCCTCAGGGGCAATTAAGGATGGACAATAAATGCCAACACCGTCAGCTAAGTCCGAAAATTAAAAATTTTAAAAATGAGTTAGCTATGAGGAATTGTGAAAGCTCTTGCATAAATGAACTTTTCCTCTTAATCTGCTGCTTTATCTGTGCAAGTTAGCCCTTCATTACCTAAAGTTAGTTTCTCAGCTTCAGTCAATATCTAGCCACAAGCCAGTGTAAGAGACTATCAGAGGTGAAAAATTGTACAACCGTGCTAAGTAAGTAATGATTCTAGTACTAAGATAAAGCCTTTGACTTCACAGCACTTCACTACGTAAAGTTAGTTTCTCAGCTTCAGTCAGGTCAGGAGATGTCAGGAAAATATTTTTATGGAAGAGGATGAGGGGCGACTTGATATAGGTATATAAGATTATGAGAGAAATAGACAGAGTGGACAGCCAGCACCTTTTTCCCTGGCCAGTATTAAGGTGCGTGGAGGAAAGTTCAGGGGAGATGTGCGAGGTAGGTTTTTTTTTACACAGAGAGTGGTGGGTGCCTGGAATGCACTGCCGGGGTGGTGGTAGGGACCAATACAAGAGGGTTATTTAAGAGACTCTTAGATAGGCATATGGATGAAAGAAAAATAGAGGGTTATGGGAGGTGAAGTAGAGAGGGGGATAGATTGAACGTGGATAGGGTTTATATGGGTCAGCACAACATTGTGGGCCGAAGGGCCCATACTGTGCTGTATTGTTCTATGTTCTATGGAAGCTTTAATACAAGCCTAGGATTCCAGTTGATTTTCCAAATTGTTTCTGCACAGGAACATTTAGTGCAAAAATAAAATGCAAATGTTATAGATCACTTGCCTCTGCAGTTACATGCACTGTAGTGAGCAGAGAGGTGCTCCTCCATATTTTATGGTATGATTTATTTTTGTCACTGGGAAATTTATTAGAGGTGTATTCACAAAAGATTTATCTTTCCTGGAATGAAAATAATGCTAATAGAACTGAATCTCTTAGAAACACTTCTCCTTGTGGAAGGGAGCTTCTTTCCTATAGGCCCCTTTTATCCCCTTACAACACTACAACATTAGATGACTATAAGTGGGAGATCTGTTATAAAGTAAGGCTTAAAGAGGCCAACCCCCATTAATTATTTATTCTTATTCATTCATCATAATAACACTTCTTATGAAAGTTCTTTTTATTTGGATGTTATTAAAAATCTTCCACAAATGCTTGAGACATCTACCTGTTGTCCCAATTTGCTTACATCATTGTAACTTGCTGGGTCAACATTTGCAGTCTTCTGCAATATCTGGCCACAAGCCAGTGTAAGAGACTAACAGAATAAATTGCTGATTACTCTACATTTACCTCAGGCTGTTGGTGCCATTGTTTAGTTGTTGCTGGGAAAACATAGAACATTCTTGACTGGATTCAGCTAATGGATGTTCACAAAGAAGCTGTTTTACTTCCTCTCCCAGCTGGAGCCAGGCTACCTGACCCGAGTCTGACGATGTGTGTTGGGTTCAGGTGGGGCTGGGTGACAAAAGAATTGCATAAGTCCTTGGGTTCATGTTGCGTTTGCCATGATCTGATTGGATTGAGTAGACACCTTGAGTCGAAGACTCAGTGTGGGGTGATTTAGGTATGATCATGGTGAAATAATGACCAGGGGAGTGTTACACGAACAAAAAATTGCACTGATACTGTCTGCAGCCATTTCTGAGCTATGGTTACTTCACATACTCTCTGTGATGAAATAACATCACTGTAATTTCCCCTGCTGTTAATAAAAGGTCCAAAGTGTAGCGGCTGTTACCGCGATGTGAAAGTAAGACACTAGTCGATGAGCTGCAGAACAAAACTGATTTATTTTCCCTCCTTGCACGGGCCTTTTAAGAGGAAACTGTTTCCGCCCACCAAAAATGGAAATGACGTATGCACTATGTCATCAAAGTTTTCCCGCGCGCGGGTTCTCCCCGTCGCTCGGGGAAGACGAAGGCCCAGCGCCATCTTGGGCCTCGCCGCTCTGACGACGCACGACCTGACTGTTGAGCCAGTTCGCTTGCTCGGACGGTGAGTCACTACACAACACCCCCCCAGAACCAGCGATACGGTCCCCAAAGTTCGCGGGCTGTGCTAGCCGTTGCTTAGGAGGTTGGCCTCTGCATCGCAGTATTGGGACCTCGACCAGTTGTTGTAGATCTAAATAGGCCAGTTTGAGGCGGTCTGTCGTGAAAACCTCTTCCTTGCCCTCAATGTCCAAAATAAAGGTGGACCCATTATTCCTGATGACCCGGAATAGCCCCTCGTATGGTTGTTGCAGTGGTGCCCGGGGTGTGCCCCTGCGAACGAAAACGAACTTACAGTCTCGTAGTTCCTTGGGCTCACAGGATGGGGCTTGACCATGCCGCGAAGTGGGAATCAGTGCCAAGCTGCCGAGCCTCTCACGCAGTCTTTCCGGGACTGCTATGGGTTGTTCCTCTTGGCCCCGAAGGGCGGGTATGAAATCCCTTGGGAAGACCAGGGGCACACCGTACACAAGTTCAGCTGACAAAGCATGGAGATCTTCCTTGGGGGCAGTGCGTATGCCGAGCAGGACCCAAGGCAGTTCATCGACCCAGTTAGGACCTTTCAGGCGGGCCATCAGGGCTGATTTCAGATGGCGGTGGAAACGTTCCACCAACCCGTTTGACTGAGGGTGGTCGTGTGCAGATGCATCCCTAGCATGTTCGCTAATGCAGACCAGAGGCTGGAGGTAAACTGGGTGCCCCTGTCTGAAGTGATGTGGGCTGGAACACCTAAACGCGAGGTCCAAGTTGTGAGCAGCGCCCGGGCACAGGAATCAGTCGTGATGTTGGATTGAGGGGTTGCCTCTGGCCACCTCGTGAACCGGTCCACGATGATAAGGAGGTACCGGGCTCCTCTTGAAACTGGCAGAGGACCAACGAGGTCAACGTGAATGTGGTTGAACCTTCTACGGGTAGGCTCGAACTGCTGTGGCGGGACCTTGGTGTGTTTTTGGATTTTTGATGTCTGGCAGTGAGGACAAGTCCTGGCCCACTCACTGACCTGTTTGCGCAGGCCAAGCCAGACGAACTTGCTGGCGACCAGTCGGACAGTTGATCTGATGGACGGGTGCGCCAACCCATGTACCGAGTCGAAAAACGCGTTTCCGCCAGGCTGCAGGAACTATAGGGCGGGGTTGACCTGTTGCGATGTCACAAAGGAGGGTCTGCCGACCTGGACCGACTAAGAAATCTTGGAGCTGCAGGACCGAGACTGCGGTTCTGTAGCTGGGCAGCTCGTCGTCGGCTTGCTGTGCGTCAGCCAGGGCCATGTAGTCTACACCCAGGGACAGGCTGTGGATGGTCGGTCTGGAAAGCACGTCAGCAACGACATTGTCCTTTCTGGAGACATGTTGGATATCCGTTGTGAATTCGGAAATGTAGGACAAATGTTGCTGCTGACGAGGGGACCAGGGATCGAGACCTTGGAGAAGGCGAAGGACAAAGGCTTATGGTTAGTGAAAGTGATGAAAGCCTGTCTTCTAAAAAGTACCGGAAATGCCAGACCGCCAGGTACAGCACTAGAAGTTCCCGATCAAAAGCGCTGTATTTCAGTTCGGGTGGTCTAAGGTGCCTGCTGAAAAACGCCAAGGGTTGCCAACAGCCTTCGATTAGTTGTTCCAGTACCCCACCAACCGCGGTGTTGGATGCGTCCACCGTGAGGGCGGTTGGGACGTCTGTCCTAGGGTGTACCAGCATCACGGCATCTGCCAGGGCGTCCTTGGCCTTAACGAAGGCAGCCGCAGCTTTCTCATTCCAGGTGATGTCCTTGCCCTTGCCAGACATCAGCGAGAACGAAGGGTGCACGATACGGGCTGCTGCAGGGATGAACTGATGGTAAACGTTGACCATCCCCAGGAATTCTTGCAGGCCTTTGACCGTGTTGGGACGGGCAAAATGGCGGGTAGCGTCTACCTTGGCAGCTAGGGGTGTTGCACCGTCGCTGGTGATTCTGTGGCCGAGGAAATCGATAGAGTCGAGTCCAAGTTGGCTCTTGGCCAGGTTGATAGTGAGGCCAAAATCACGGAGACGGGAGTACAGTTGGCGGAGGTGGGAAAGGTGTGTCTTGGCAGTCATGGCTGATGACTAGTATGTCATCTAAGTAAATGAACATGAAGTCCAGGTCGCGGCCTACCACGTCCATCAGCTGCTGGAAAGTCTGCACGGCGTTCTTAAGGCCGAACGGCATTCGAAGGAATTCGAAGAGGCTGAATGGAGTGATAAGCACAGTTTTGGGGACATCGTCAGGGTGGAACCGGGATTTGGTGGTATCCCCCGGACAAGGTCCACCTTGGAGAAGATGTGGCCCCGTGTAGGTTCGCCGCGAAGTCCTGGATGTGAGGGACGGGTAGCGGTCCAGGGTGGTTGGCGTCATTCAGCCTGCGGTAGTCGCTGCAAGGCCTTCCACCCGCTGGTGGCTTTGGGGACCATGTGCAGGGGGGAGGCCCAGGGGCTGTCTGACCTGCAAATGATCCCAGCTCCTCCATGCGGCGGAACTCTTCCTTTGCCAGGCGGAGCTTGTCCGGAGGTAGTCGTCGTGCTCGAGCATGAAGGGGTGGCCCTGGTGGTAATGATGTGATGCCGCACCCCGTGTTTGGGCAACGAATTTGTAAACTGAGGTGCCAAAACCAATGAGAACTTGGCTAGGAGCTGGTGAACTCGTTGCCCGACAGGGAAATGGAGTCCAGGCTCGGGGCTGGTAGGCTGGCTTCTCCCAGGGAGTAGGTTTGGAAAATTCTGGAGTGCACTAGCCACTTCCCTCGCAGGTCGACTAAACAGGCTGTGGGCCCGAAGGAAATCGGCTCCCAGGAGTGGCTGGGCGATGGTGGCAAGGGTAAAGTTCCAGGTAAAACGGCTGTCGCTGAATGGTAATTGAACTGTACGGGTACCGAAAGTCCGTATCGTTGTGCCATTTGCGGCTTTGAGTGTGGGACCCTGTTGCCTGCTATGATTGTCACGGCTGGTCGGGGGCAAAATACTGACCCCTGCTCCAGTATCAACGAGGAACGATGCCCAGACTGCTTGACCCAAATGAATAGGAGGCTGTGTTGGCGGACAGCCGCCATAGCCATCAGCTGGTCGCCAGTGTCGTCGTCTGTGTTTCTGGGGTGTGGTTGCTCGGTTGCTGGGACTGGTTTAGGTAGGCGTTGGGCCCACGGTCTAGTGATTTGGCCGACAGACGACCCACTCTCGCGTTTGGCCTTCCACAGGACATCTGCCCGGGCGACTACCTCACGTGGGTTACTGAAATCAGCGTTGGCCAACAGCAGGTGAATGTCATCAGGTAGTTGTTCGAGGAAGGCCTGTTCGAACATCAGGCAGGGCTTGTGTCCCTCAGCCAAGGCCAGCATCTCGTTCATCAGGGCCAATGGGGATATGTCCCCTAGGCTGTCGAGATGAAGCAGGTGGGCGGTGCACTCGCGACAGGAGAGGCCGAAGGTCCGAATAAGAAGGTCTTTGAAAGCCGGGTACTTGCCTTCCTCCGGAGGAGACTGGATGAAGTCTCCGACCTGGGCGGCTGTCTCCTGGTCCAGAGAGCTGACCACGTGGTAGTACTTTATGAAGTCGGAAGTGATCTGCCGAAGTCGGAATTGTGCTTCAGCCTGGTCGAACCAAACGCGGGGCTGAAGCGTCCAAAAGGTGGGCAGCTTGAGTGCCACTGCATTGGCTGCTGCGTTGTCGTCCATTGTATGAGTGCATGGTCCATTTGGACCATCGGGGTCACTAATGTAGCGGCTGCTACCGCAATGCGAAAGTAAGACAATAGTTGATGAGCTGCAGAATGAAACTGATTTATTTTCCCGCCTTGTGCGGCCTTTTAAGAGGAACGGTTCCCGCCCACCGAAAACGGAAATGACGTATGCGCTACGTCATCAAACTTTTCCCACACGCGTGTTTTCCCCATCACTTGGGAAGACGAAGGCCCAGCGCCATCTGGGCCTCGCCGCTCTGATGACATGCGACCCGACCGCCGAGCCAGTTTGCTTGCTCAGACAGTGAGTCGCTTCAAAAGCATCAATTGGTTGCAGTGGTTTCTCTGATGTATCAACTTTGTAGTGACCCATATTATTGGTATTGGTTTATTATTGTCACTTGTACTGAAGTACAGTGAAAAACTTGTCTTGCATACCGATCGTACAGATCAATTCATTACATAGTGCTGTTACATTGGGTTAGTGCAGAGTGCATTGAGGTAGTACAGCTAAAAACAATGACAGCACAGAGTAAAGTGTCACAGCTACAGAGAAAGTGTAGTGTAGGTAGACAATAAAGTGCAAGGTCACAACAAGGTAGATCATGAGGTCAGAGTCCATCTCATCGTATAAGGAAACCATTCAGTAGTCTCATCACAGTGGGATAGAAGCTGTCCTTAAGCCTGGTGTACGTGCCTTCAGGTTCTTGTGTCTTCTACCTGATGGAAGAGAAGAGAGAATGACCCAGGTGGTGGGGTCTTTGAGTATGCTGGGTGCTTCGCCAAGGCAGTGAGAGGTATAGACAGAGTCCAAGGAGGGGAGGCTGGTCTCTGTGATACGCTGGGCTGTGTCCACAACTCTCTGCAGTTTCTTGCGGTCCTGGGCAGAGCAGTTGCCATACCAAACCGTGATGCATCCAGATAGGATGTTTTCTGTGGTGCATCGATAAAAGTTGGTGAGTGTCAAAGGGGATAAACCAAATTTCTTTAGCCTCCTGAGGAAGTAGAGGTGCTGGTGAGCTTTCTTGGCTGTGGCATCTACATGATTTGACCAGGACAGACTATTGGTGATGTTCACTCCCAGGAACTTGAAGCTCTTAACCCTCTCGACCTCAGCACCATTGATGTAGACAGGTGCATGTACACCGCCCCCTTTCCTGAAGTCAATGACCTGCTCTTTTGTTTTGTTGACATTGAGGGAAAGGTTGTTGTCATGACACGATGTCACTAGGCTCTTTATTTCCTTTCTGTACTCCGACCCATCGTTGTTTGAGATACGGCCTAAGACCTCTGTCTTGAGGTTCGAGAAGCCACTCCTTGACATATACACTTAGCTAATCAATATATAAAACATTCAGCCTTACACAAATTGCAGCGGCTATCATAGGTCTGCACTGATGCCGAATGTGAACGGGTTCAGCAATGTTTTTGCTGACTACGCACTTCAATGCACCTGCTCACCTTGTTGTTGGTGGTGAAGGTCAATATTTTGAGGCTGGTGCAGAAGAGATAGTCGCAAGTTGTCCAGTAAATACACACAGGGTGTTAGGTGCCTGGAACACGCTACCAGCGAAGTGCTGGAAGCAGGTACAATAGCAACATTTAAGAGGCATTTGGATAGGAATATGAACAGGCAGTGGATGGAGGGATATAGACCACGTGCAGGCAGATGGGATTAGTTTGGATTGGCATCATGGTCGGCGTAGGCATCATGGTCCAAATGGCCTTTTCCTGGGCTGTCCTGTTCTAGGTTCTATCTTCGCTCTTGGTCTTTGCTGACTCAGCAGTGGTGTCAAGAGAGTTAAGCACAAAAAGCTTGGTGTTCTGGTCCAGTGCTCTATGGGTGCTGCATCACCTGACTTTTAAATGAGATGTTAAGTGAAAGTCCTGCCTCCTTTCATAAGTTGATGTAAAAGATTGCTGGCTTATTCTAAAGAAGAACAGGGGAATTAACCCATGCGCCCCGTCCAGTATTTATCTGACAATCAATATTTTGAAACAGCATTATCTATACACAGATTACTCAGCACATTTCCTACATAACAACAGGAGCAATGCTTCAGAAGCACCACTTTGGCTGTAAAGTGCTTTGGAATTTGAAGGGTGCTGTAATGCAAGTTTCTTTCTTTAATCTCAAGAATGCTGCATTTCATTGCAGTGCCAAAAGGGAATTTCAGGGAAGGCTTCTTCCTCCTAATTAACTTTTTTTCAGTGACTGCTGCTTAAAATTTGAGGGCGGTGTTGATTTCACCTGTGTTGACAGAGTCTGGCGGCGTTTAGTTTTTCAGAGTTCACATAAAGAATGGAAATTCTCCAGTGAATTGGAGGCGAGATAGGAGTGGATGATAGTTTATAGATTTTCTAACATAGGGACAAGAATAGGGAATTTAGCCCTTAAGGCCTGCTTCACATTTCAATAAGATTTGGTTGATCTGATTTTGACCTCGGCTCCACTTTCCTACTTGATGTCCGTAACCCTTAATTTCCCTAGGGATCTACTTCAGCCTTGGATATACTTAATGTCTTTCCTTCCTAACCCTTCATGTACACAGAAAAAAAATTCCTCCTCATCTTGGTCTTCAGAGGGTGACTCCTAATCCTGAGTCTAGTGCTCTACCGGAGGAAACATCGTCATGGTGTCCAACCCACCATAACCCTTTCATTCTTCGAGGCTGCTCAGTCTTTCTTCACGGACCATCTCTTCAACTCAAGAATCTTCGCTGCACTGCCTTTAAGACAAGTATACATTGAATAAGGAAACCAAAACTGTGTACTGCACCCCAGGTGTGGTCTCACCAACAACCTTTTACTGCATGTCCTCCTCCTCTAGAAAGTTCATGTCACTCCCAGAGTGGAGAGATGATAAACAAATAGTTTGTGTCTGAAAATTTCAGAAGATGAGGTAACATTTTATGGAGAGAAAAACAAGTCACTGTTTCCAGGCAGTGAAGCTTCATCAGAACTGGAAAAATGAGAAATCAAGCATATTTTAAGTCGCAGAAAGAGGGAGGGTGGAGAGAACAGAGGGAATGTCTGTGACTGGGTGCAAACCAAAGTTGTCAAGGGATCCATTATTTTATATACCAGCCATTATAAAAAGAAGTCAAAAGAAACAATAAAGTTGAAATGGAGACACAAGAGACTGCAAATGCTGGAATGTGGAACAACAAACAATCTGCTGGAGGAACTCAGTGGGTTGAGCAGCACCCACTGAGTTCCTCCAGCAGATTGTCTGTTGCTAACGAAACTGAAATACCCAGGAAAAACAAGGGCTGGTTACCTGAAATAGCTGATATCAATCTTCAGTCCCTGGCGCCACAATGTGCCCGGATGGAAAAGGAGATGCTGTTTCTCGAACATTGGGCATCGTTGAAAGACTGTAGAAGGCCGAAGCCAGAGAGGTCAGAATACGATAAGATATCTTTATTAGTCACGTGTACATTGAAACACACAGTGAAATGCATCTTTTTGCGTAGTGTTCGGGGGGGGCAGCCCACAAGTGTCGCCACGCTTCCTGCGCCAACATAGCATGCCGACAACTCCCTAACCCATACATCTTTGGAATGTGGGAGGAAACCAAGAGCACCCGGAGGAAACCCACGCAGACACGGGGAGAACATATAAACTCCTTACAGACAGTGGCGGGAATTGAACCCGGGTCCCTGGTGCTGTAATAGCGTTACGCTAACTGTTGCACTGCCGTGCCTGGAGTGGGATGGAGAATTAAAGCGACAGGCAGCTGGAAGCTCAAGGTCACGCTCGCTCACTGACTGGAGGCATCCTGCAAAGCAGTCACCCAATCTGATTTTGTTTTCTAATCCTTCACTGAAGAACATGTGAGAAACCTTCAAGAAAGGGCGGAGCCTCCAGGGCCCAGTACAAACGAAGAAGTAAAATAAATAAATCTTAGTGAAGAAATGATCCTGGAAACTGATAGACGCCAAGGACCGGATGATGATATTACATCATCATCGCGACGCTATTACAGCGCCAGTGATCGGGGTTCGATTCCCGTCGCTGCCTGTTAGGAATTTGTACGTTCTCCCATGTCTGCGTGGGTTTCCTCCGGGCGCTCTGGTTTCCTCCCACATTGCAAAGACGTACGGGTAGGTTAATTTGGGTTTAAAATGGGCGGCGCGGACTCTGGGCCGGAAGGGCCTGTTACCGTGTTGTAAATAAAAAAAAAGATCTTCATCCCAGAGTTTCAAGGAGGTGACTATGACGATAGTAGTTTCCTCTGAAATTGTATAAATGCTGGAATGATTCTTGCAGATTGAAGTGTAGCAAATGTGACCCCACTATATTTAAAGAGGGAGAAGGGAACTACTGACCTGTTAAATATAGGAAACTACTGACCATGCTATACTATAAATTCCAGCATTTTCCCAACTACTGACCTGTTAATGTCAGTAGTTGGGAAGATGCTGGAATTTATAGTATAGCATGTATTACCTGGGTACGTAATGATTGAGCAAACTCAACATGGATTTATGAAAGGGAAATCACATATAACTAATTATTGGGGTTCTTTGAGGATGTATCTGACAGAGCAGATGAGGGGGGACCATTGCGGATGTGGTGTATTCAGATTTTCAGAAGGCGTTCCACAGAGTCCCACACGGGAGGCTGCTGCTTACAGTTGGAGCTCATGGAATTGGGGGGAATGTACCAGCGCGAATTGAGAGAAGGTAAACAAAGAACAGGAATAAATGGGTCCTTCTCAGGTCAGTAGGCTGTTTTTAGTGCCATACTCAGGGGCTGGTGCTCGAGCCCCTACAATCCAAAATCAATGACGACAGTTTAGCTGAGGGGATCAAATGTAACGTATCCAAGTTTGCTGATCAGACAATACCAAGTAGGAATATGAGTACCAATGAGGATGCTAAGAGGATACAGGCAAGCTGAGTGAGTTGACAACAATTTGGCAAAAAGAGTATATTAAAAAAGACACAGAGTTATCTACTTCAGCAGGAAAAAAACCCAGAAATATGGAGTATTTTTTATATGATGAGAGTCAGGGGAATGTTGATGTTCAAAATGACCTGTGTATCCTTGTACGCATCAGTGAAAACTAACATGCAAGTGCAGCAGACTCTTAGGATGGCAAATGTATGATGACCTTTATTGCTGGAGGACTTGAGTATGAGTGAGGATTATACAGAGCCTTGGTGAGACCACACCTAAAGCATTATTGACAATTTTGGTCTCCTTACCTAAAAAAGGATATACTTGCCATCCAGGGAGTGCGATGAAGATTCACAGATTGGCAGATCTGCCATATGAGGCGAGATTGTGTAGGTTAGGCTTATATTCTTTAGAGTTTAGAAGAATGAGAGGTGATTTCATTGAAATGTGGAAAAGTCTTAGAACGTTTAACAGGATGGATATGGGGAGGATGTTTCTCTTGGTTAAGGAGTCTTGAACTAGGGCTCAGTCTCAGAAAAAGGTTTGGCCAGGTAGGACAGAAATGAAAGGAAATTTCTTCATTCAAAGAATGGTGAATCTTTAGAATTCTCTAATCTGGAGGGCTGTGGCAGCTCAGTCACTGAGTTCATTCAAAACAGAGATTGATAGATTTTTGAATATTAAAGGAATCGAAGGATTTGGGGAACGGTTTGGAAGATAATGCTGAGATAGAGGATCAGTCATGATGTTGTTGGCAGAATCCAAATGGCGATGAGGAGGTGTACAGGAGTGAGATAGATCGGTTGGCTGAATGGTGTCGCAACAATAACCATGCACTCAGCATCAGCAAGACCAAGGAATAGATTGTGGACTTCAGGAAGGGGAAGTCGGGAGAACACACACCAGTCTTCATTGAAAGGTCAGCAGTGGAAAGGGTGAGCAGCTTCAAGTTCCTGGGTGTCAACATCTCAGAGGATCTATCCTAGGCTCAACACATTGCTGCAATCACGAAGAAGGCACACCAGCAGCTCGACTTCATTAGGAGTTTGAGGAGATTTGGTATGTCACCAAAGACTCTTGCAAATTTCTACACTTGTGCAGTGGAGAGCATTCTGACTGCTTGCATCACCATCTGGTATGGAGGCTCCAATGTGCAGGATCGAAAGAGGCTGCAGAGGGTTGTAGACTCAGCCAGCTCCATTCACAGGCACAACTGTTCCTGCCATCGAGGACGTCTTAAAGAGGCGCCGCCTCAAGAAGGTGGTGTCCATCATTAAGGACTGCCCATCTGGGACATGCCCTCTTCATGTAACCACGATCGGGAGGAGGTACAGGAGCCTGAAGACCCACACTCAACGTTTCAGGACAGCTTCTTCCCCTCTGCCATCAGATTTCTGAACGGTCCATGAACCCATGAACACTACCTTGTTCTTCCTCTTTTACACTATTTTTTATAACTTATGGTAATTTTTGTCTTTATGTCTTGCACTGTACTGCTGCCACAAAACAACAAATTTCACGACATACGTCAGTGATAATAAACCTGATTCTGATGATCTTATTCAAAGGCAGAGTGTGGCTTGAGGGGCTGAATGGCCTTTTCTGATTTCTGTTTCTAATGTTATTATGTACACCTATGTATTGACCTTCTCCTTTTCTTGTGCAGAACACCCAGATTTTTCTTTAGACACCAGCATGTAATCTTCTTACACCATCTAAATAAATTTCTGCTTCTCAATCCTTCTTGCCAAAGTGGGTAACCTCACATGTGCCCACATTATATTCCATTTGCCATCTTTTTGCCCACTCAATAGTCTATGTCCCTTTGCACACTTTTCATGTCCTCCTCGGCTATCTTTGTATCATCTGCAGACTTGAACACAGAACAACACCTTTGATCTGTACATAATCACATATTTCATTTGTTTTATTTTACCATAACCCTTAATAATTTTCAGTCATCAAAAATCTGCCAGTCTCACATCTATAATGGTTAATCTAGCATCAGTTGCTCTTTGTGGAAGAATGTTCCAAACATCTATGACCCTTTACATGACCTTTTGCAGCTTCATTTCTGAAAACTCTGACTCAAATATTTAGACCTCTCAACCAGTAGAAATAGTTTTTCTCTGTCTTGTGATCTGTGCTCAAAGTCAGTTACAGTCCATTAAAGCTATGTGAACTCTTTGTTATTAACGGGGGGATTACCCAGTCACCTCAACACAACTTGCATTTCAATACCATTGTATGATCTCCAACGTGACTTACCAATTTATGATGCAAAAGAAGGCCATTTGGCCCAGCAGGTCAATGCTAGCTCCTAGCGAGCAATCCCACCAGTCCCATTCCTGCTCTCCCATTTCTCTGTAGCACTACCACCCATTCTCTCTCATCTGCCCATTAATTTCCCTTTGATTCTTTTTCCCACTAATCTATGCTGAGGGGTAGTTAATTAGTTAGTTAACCTACCATCACACATTTGGGACATGGGAGGAAATCAAAGACCCAGAGGACATTGACCTAGTCACAGGGAGAACGTGAAAACTTCACACAGACAACACCCAGGATCAGGGTAGAATGCACTTATCGCTATGCCACTGTGCCGTCTCAGAGCAGCACTATTGAACAAAATTTAGGAAATGCAGAGTTTCATTCTGGCCGGGACATGCTATGTCACCACATCCATTCTTTGTTGAGTGTTGTGCGGGGAAAGTATACAGTTAATGGCAGGACTCTTAACAGCATTGATGTACAGAGTATCTTGGGCTCCAAGTCCATACCTCCCTGAAAGTGGCAACACAAGTAGATAAAGCGGTAAAGCAGGTGTATGGCTTGCTTGCCTTCATCGCAAGGGCCATAGAGTATAAGAGTCAGGAAGTCATGTTGCAGCTATATAAAACTTTGGTTTGGCCACACTTGGAGTGTTGCATGCATTTCTGTTCACCCCATTACAGGAAGGATGTGGAGGCTTTGGAGGAGGCTCAGAAGAGGTTTACCAGGATGCTGCCTGGGTTAGGGGGCATTAGCTGTAAAGGAAGGTTGGATAAACTTAGGTTGTTTTCTCTGGAGCATCGTAGGCTGAGGGGAAACTTGATAGAAGTTTATAAAATTATGAGAGATATAGATGGGGTAGGCAGCTGGAATCTTTTTCCCAGAGTAGAAATGTCGAATATTAAAGGGCACAGCTTTAAGATGAGAGGGGGTATTGGTATTGGTTTATTATTGTCACTTGTACTGAGGTACAGTGAAAAGCTCATCTTACGAACCGATCGTACAGGTCAATTCATTACACGGTGCAGTTACATTGAGTTAGTACAGAGTGCATTGATGTAGTACAGGTAAAAACAATAACAGTACAGAGTAAAGTGTCACAGCTACAGAGAAAGTGCAGTGCAATAAGGTGCAAGGTCACAACAAGGTAGATCGTGAGGTCATAGTCCATCTCATTGTATAAGGGAACCCTTCAATAGTCTTATCACAGTGGGGTAGAAGCTGTCCTTAAGTCTGGTGGTACGTGCCTTCAGGCTCCTGTATCTCCTACCCGATGGAAGAGGAGAATGTCCCAGGTGGGTGGGGTCTTTGATTATGCTGGCTGCTTCACCAAGACAACGAGAGGTAAAGACAGAGTCCAAGGAGGGGAGGCTGGTGTCCGTGATGCGCTGGGCTGTGTCCACAACTCTCTGCAGTTTCTTGTGGTCCTGGGCAGAGCAGTTGCCATACCAAGCTGTGATACATCCAGATAGGATGCTTTCTATGGTGCATCAGTAAAAGTTAGTGAGAGTCAAAGGGGACAAACCAAATTTCTTTACCCTCCTGAGGAAGTAGAGGCGCTGATGAGCTTTCTTGGTTTAAAGGGGATGTGCGGGGCAAGCTTTTACACAGAGAGTGGTGGGTGCCTGGAATGTGCTACCAGGGATGGTAGGGAAAGCAGATACAATAGTGGTGTTCAAGAGGCTTTTAGATAGACACATGAATATGCAGGGAATGCAGGCAGAATGCAGGCAGTTTAGCATCGTGCTTGGCACAGATATCGTGGGCCAAAGGTCCTGCTCCTGTGCTGCATTGTTCTATGTTGTGTTTAGTCACCAGAACTTCCTCGCGTACATTGCTAATGAATTACTCCTATTTCCATTGTTTTAATGTTAGCCGGCGGCAGTTTGGACCCAAGGACAAAGAAGAGGTGAAAATCATCGAGCACCAGACCCAGTACCTTCGCCTGATGCCTCACCTTGCTGCCTCACTCGCTCTGACGTTTACAAGCAGGTAGGAAACAAACTCATGTCTGAGCAAAAACAGAGAAGTCCAAGATATGGTCGGTGAGCTGTACGAAGTGTAGATCAGGGGCATTTACTAAGAAATGCTGGTAATGTTCTAAGGACCCCTAGCAGGTCCTAACATCCCTGGCTCACCCTTGTAACAGTTATGCCATCCCATGAGTTCCTTCAGCTATTGGCCATACTCAAATGGACCCCCAAAAAATATTGATGTATTTCCAGGTCACCTGTCCAAAATTGAAATTTTTTTGCGTCCCTTACAAATACTAAAATTTCAGAATCCACTAATATTAACAGATATTAACACACTTTCAGCACTCCCTTCTAATATTTCCAGAGACTAAAGAATATCCATGCAAACCACCTTACAATATGAAATGCACTCTACATCCTCTGGAAATACAAAGACTTTGTGGAGATTCACCAACCCAAATTTCAGTACCTTTTCAAGTCCTTATGCCTTCTTAATTTTGATTTTATCCGTCCATTGGGTGCTTTCTGAGGCATGCTCCAGTCTGTGCTTCTGATGTTTGGTCATGAGTTGCTGCTAAGTGGGCCGATGTTGATCTTGAGCCCGGCGCTGGCAGATAGGCAGGGCCAGCCAATGGTGAGATACCTCATTTGTTTCTCTGTTAAGCATGCATCAGTTCCCTGCTGATGGTTGGAAAGCAGTATGTTGCACTGCTCCATGAATTTTTAAGTGTATTAAATAAAATTTTATTGTTATTTTTTCATAGAATAAAGCTGAGGAGAAGGCCTTTTGGTCCATACTGTCTTTGAAGGACTGAATCAATTTGTCTTTCCCCATAGCCCTGGGATCTCCCTCCCCTGTCCTTTCAACTCAAGAGTTCCAGATCATAGTCATACAGCATAGAAAGGGGGCTTCAGCCCACCATGTCCATGCCAACCATGGAGTACCCATCTGTACTAATTCCATTTACCAGCACTTGTTGCATAAGCTTCTCTGTCTTGGCAGTTCAAATGCTCAGCAAGATACTTCTTACATGTTGTGGGAGCACCTGCCTCTACCACCTCCTGAGGCAGCGCATTCCAGATTCCAACTATCCTCTGGGTGAAAGGATTCCTTCTCAAATTTAAAAAAAAAATTTAGACCCCTGCTATTATCTCTTACTCCTTACTCTAAACCCATGCCCACTAGTTCATATCAAACTCAGTTCCTTAAACAAAAGTCTCCTCGTGACTCTACTCATCCTTTCACTGATCTCTTCTCCCAGTTTACCAACCCTCCTGGTGGTGGAAACTCCTCTTCCTTATTTACTCCATGAATACCTCCGTTAGATCTTCCCAACCCCTCCCCTATTATATGGGTAATGACTCTAACTTCTGCAGCCTGGATATTGGAAAGATTACAACTGAGGAGCCAGTGGATCAATGTTAAAAGATGAAGTGCATTTCACTTCCCTACAATAATATTTCCACCTTTATATGACAGCAGATAGGTATCTTCAAATAACTGGTCCCTCACCCTTAGTACAAATCTAGTGTATCTACTCACACCTATCTGCTGTCATATACAGGTGAAAATATTATTGTAGGGAAGTGAAATGCACTTCACCTTTCAACATTGATCCACTGGCTCCTCAGTTGTTATCTATCCAGTATCCGGGCTGTTCAATATAAACAATGTGAGTGGGACCCACGGAGCACCAGTGATCCCACATTTCTGTGGTTCATGATGAATTCAGTCAGGCCCCCTGTGCCCACCCCATAATCATGCTGAGCTGCTTCTGCGTCTCTAGAATAAAAGTCATTGCTTCACCAATTTGTTTATTCTTTGAAATAAAACTCGCAATTGCCCCCAGAGTTTGTGCAGTTTCACCTGTGGCTCAGATGGCATTGTCTGGACATCCCTAGGTTTTACTTAATGTACATTTTTTTACACATTTGTCTCCCCAACATCACCACCACCCCCCCCCCCCCCCCACAAACCTTTGTCACCGCACCCACAGAAACTCACCCACTGTTACTGTGTTCCACCTCTGGTTCTGCGCCTCCTATTATGTATTCTGGGGAATTGAGGGTTAATAGTTGAACAGGTTTTCCGTTATAAACGCAGATGGTTTTGGTGTCATGGAAAGAATGCATAACATTTTGATATGATAGGTCCTGGTGTAAGGAAAGCTTTGATAATAAAGACATGTGTGATTGAAGTGTAAATTCAGAGGCCAATGTAATAAAGATGGATGATTATTAACTGTTATTTGACCTATTATTGACAACCATTATACCAGGAGGGGAATTGTTATAATATTAGCATGTGCATATGTTTACAGAAATGGATTGTCCTCTAAAGATTTTGGAATAGAGATGTCAGGAGGTTTTGTCTTCACATATACCTTTGCTGTAGTGAAAATACAATGTATAAAGGAGTATGGTTGTCAATTTGGAGAGAGTTTGAAAGGTAAAACTTAAAGCTGTCAAGCTGATTGCATTGGATTGATCTGTCCTCTCAGAGATCAATAACATCTGTTCCTTATACTACTCTCTGTATAATGTTTACTTAAAACCAGTTGTGTGAACCTTTGAAGGAAGGAGGTTGACCACTAACACCTCCCTTTGTTCAACTGTGTCACTCCACTCCCTTGAGAGTGTTGTTCTCCTCCCTCGATGGTGTTGCTCCTGTCCCTTGTTAGTCTTAGCTAGAAGGATGACTTGTATTTTCAGATTATTTTCTTACTTGTAATTTTCCCCTTAAAGTAGAAGACTTGACCACCAAAAGGATGAGTTACTATAATAAGAAAATAATTTATGTTGCATTACTGTTTCCAACTGGCAATCGCTTTAACTATTAAACTAGTAACTAATAACCTGTTTCGTAAATCATTTACCCTTTAAGCCAAAGCCTAACATCAGGTCTTAACTCATGAGTTCCTCATCTCTAAACTAGCTTTGCCTAGTACTTGAACTCTGCACAATAGTAAAATAATTTTTCCACGTAAATCAAAAAGATCCTGGAAATCTAAAATAAAAGCAGAAGATGCTGGAAATATTCAGCAGGTGAGGCTGCATTTGTGGGAAGAGAGGTAGAGTTAATGCTTCAGGTTGAAGACCCTTCATCAGATGTGGGAAGGAGACAAAAGATGCTTGTTACACTGCTGGGAGGAAGGGTGAAGGGAGATCTATCTGAAGGGGTAAAACTGGGGTGGGATAGACTGTAAACAAGATTATCTGATCAGTGAGGGAATGGGAACGGTTAGAGAGAGTGAGCAGAAAGACAAAAGAGCATTGACAATAGAATGCAGGGGTTGTGAAATGCAGAGCAGCTAGGCATACCTGGCAGGTCAGGCTGGGCATGTCCTCTACTCTCAGAGAGAGGAAAAAAAAGAGGCCAAAAAACAAACAAGCTCAGCCAGTATTACCGATGGACGACTGTACAGACTGAGAAATCAACTTACCTGAAGTTGTAGAATTTAATATTAAGCCCATTTGCCTTGATTAATTTTTGTTAGGTCACCTTATCATACTGAAAATAGGATCACTCTGAATTTTCCCCTTTACCAAAATAAAACTAAATCTCCAAAAATAATCATTGATTTTATATTGGAACTCTGAAATTTCCCATAGCAAGAACACTAAATAGCAGTGGCTTCCATTGACATTTTTTTCATTGTAGTTATTACTTTGACATACTCCAGCCAAATAGGTTTTCTCCTGTTAGCAGAGATTTTTTTAAAGCATTTACAGAGGAATCACCAGTAAAGATGTTACTGAACCAGATGGGTTTTTACAACAGTCCTCTGGTTTAATTTGTAAGACTGGCTTTTCTTAAAAAACACCCAGATTAACTGAATTTAAGTTCTCCAGCTGCTGTGGTAAGTTTTCGGCTCATGGTCACTGGGTGCAGAAGAGGTCTCCCAGGATGCTGCCTCAGTTAGAGGGCATGTGCTATATGGAGAGGTTGGACAAACTTGGGTTGTTTTCTCTGGAGCGGCGGAGGCTGTGGGGAGACCTGATAGAAGTTTACAAGATTATGAGAGGCATAGGTAGAGTAGACACCCAATCTACATCAGGGTCAATTTGTGGGAGACAATTAATCTGCGAACCAGGAGACACAAGAGACTGCAGATGCTGGAATCTGAAGCACAAACCATCTGCTGGGTCGAGCAGCATCTGTGGGAGGAAAGGAATTGTTTCATTCTGAAACTTCGACAATTCCTGTAACTGCACGGATGCTGCTCGACCAGCTGAATTCCTCCTGCAGATTGAACCTGATTGGGCAGTGTAGCGGTTAGCATAATGCTATTACAGCGCCAGCAACCCGGGTTCAATTCCTGCCACTGTCTGTAAGGAGTTTGTACGTTCTCCCTGTGTCTGCATGGGTTTCCTCTGGGTGCTCCGGTTTCCTCCAACATTTCAAAGACGTACGGGTTAGGAAGTTGTGGGCATGCTATGTTGGCACCGGAAGCATGGCGCCACTTGCGGGCTGCCCCCAGAACACTCCACGCAAAAGATGCATTTCACTGTGTGTTTCGATGTACATGTGACTAATAAAGAAATCTTATCTTAACCAGTGCTACTGTGCTGCCTATAACAATGGATTGTAAGGCTAAGCCTCAGGATTGCTTGTCATAAGAAATAGATCAAGGCTGACCATTTACCTCTCTGTGTCACTTTCCTGAGCTAAATCTTGGTTCCATAATATTTAAAAATCTATCAATCTCTGCCTCAAATGTAGTTAGTGACTCATGGGGAGAATATTCCAAAGGTTCACTACCCTCTGGGTGAAGACATATGTGCCCTGAGTGACAGAGCTTTACTTTCAGACTGTGACCTTAGATACCCAAACCTTGAGAAACATCAGTTATACATCAGCCCTGTCAAATCCCTTAAGAATTTTGAGGCACAAGAGATTCTGCAGATGCTGGAATCTTGAGCATCACACACAAAATGCTGGAGGAGCTCAGCAGGTCAGGCAGTATCTATGTAGGGAAATAAACAGTCGACGTTTCGGCTCGAGACCCTTCATCCGGACTGGAAAGGAAGAGGGCAGAAGCCAGAATAAGAAGGTCGGGGTAGGGGGAGGGGCACAGGCTGGCAGGTGATAGGGGGGATGGTAGGTGGGTGGGGGAGATGCAAGAAGCTGAGAGGTGATTGGTAGAAGAGGCAAAGGACTGAAGAAGAAGGAATCCATTAGGAGAGGACAGTGGACCATGGAATAAAGGGAAGGAGGTGGGGAATTGTTGGGCAGGTCATGAGGGCAGGGGAATGGGAAAGAAAAGGAGTGAGGGGGCCACAGGAATGAGGGAAGACAAAGCGGGGGGGGGGGGGAGGAGGGAGTAAAAAATAAAAAAAGGGAGAGTTTTAAGAATTTTATATCTTTTGATTAGATCATCTCTCATTCTTCAAAACTCAGTAAAGCATAGGCCCATTCTTAGTCTTTCTGTATTCGTCGCTGCCACCATTTGCAAGAGTCATGGCCTCAACTCTTCTCCTGCCACCCTTTCAGTCACATTCTTTGAATTGAGTGGGGCTGACTTGCAACGATGTTCAAGCACTCTTATATAAGAGTGCTCCCTAAAGACATGGGCCTAAATTGCTGCGATTTAAAAAGAAGCCTTGTAAAACATTAGATAACAGGAAATGAAAGGTTGTGATCAAATTCTATTTTGTTTAAGTAGAACATTCTAGAGGCGAAGGAAACAGCTACTAGAACAGTTATTAATACTTCCCACAGCAACAGTAAACACTAACACAGTTCCTCAAAATATTTGAAATATTTTTATTCAACAGTTATTTTTTAAGACCAAACTTCTCCAAGGAAGTTTCCCTTTCCCTCAAAGTGACGTTGCAGATAGACAGGGTGGTGAAGAAGGCTTTTGGCACGCTGGTTTTCATCAGTCAGAGCACTGAGTATAGAAGTTGGGATGTTATGTTGCAGATGTACAAATCATTGGTGAGACCCCATATGGAATATTGTGTTCAGTTTTGGTCACCCTGCTATAGGAAAGATGCCATTAAGCCAAAAAGAGTACAGAGGAGATTTACGAGAGTGTTGCCAGGACTCGAGGGATTGAGTTATATGGAGAGAGATTGACAGGTTAGGACTTATTTCATTGGCGCATAGGAGAATGAGGAGTGATCATATAGAGGTGTATAAAATCATTGGATCATAGATAGGGCCAATGCACACAGTCTTTTCCCCGGGTTGTGGAATCAAGAACGCGATGGCATAGGTTTAAGGTGAGAAGGGAAAGATTTAATGGGAACCTTAGGGGCAACTTTTTCACCCAGAGGGTGGTCAGTATATGGAATAAGCTGCCAGAGGAACTGGTTGAGGTGGGTACATTAACAACATTTAAAAGGCACTTGGACAGGTACATTGCATAGGAAAGGTTTGGAGGGATATGGGTCAAATGCAGGCAAATGGGACTAGCTTAGATGGGAATCTAGGTTGGCATGGACCAGTTGGGCTGAAGGGCCTGTTTGCATGCTGTATGACTCTATGAAAGACTCTATCATCTTCCAGTTTCTTTTTTGCTTTGTATTGCACTTCCCTGTTGTTATTTATTTTCTCTGGAATGGTGATTTTCAGATGCCATCTGAACTGCATTTTCCAGATTTTTACCTTCACTGCCAGTTGGTATCAGCGCGAAAGTTAAAGCAAACGTTGATGTGGTCTGTACCCAAGTGGTAGTAAAATTCATTTAAGTGGAAGATCTGCATTCCTGGTTATGGAATCAAGGGATAAGGGGATTGGTGGAAAAATGGGATTGAAGTGGAAGATCAACTTTGATCTTGTTGAATGACAGAGTAACGTTAGGGGGCAGTGTGCTCTTCCCCTCCCCTTTCCTGCTTTCATTCAACTATTCATGTTGGAATGTATTGGTTTATTATTGTCATGTGTACTGAGATACACTGAAAAGCTTTTGTACATCAAGGTACTAAAAAGAAAACAGAATTCAGAATATAGTGTTGCAGTTACAGAGAAAGTGCAGTGCAGGTAGACCAATAAAGTGCAAGGGCCAGGACAAGGTAGACTGGGAGATCAAGAGTTCATCTTTTAGCATATGAGAGGTCCGTTCAAGAGTCTGGTAACAGCGGGATAGAAGCTGTCCTTGAATCTGGTGGTATGGCTCTCAAGCTTTTGTATCTTCTGCTCGATGGGAGAGGGGAGAAGAGAGAATGACCAGGACGGGAGGGGTCCTTGATTACGTTGGCCGCTTTTCCAAGGCAGTGGGAAGTGTAGACGGAGTCCACAGAATGGAGCAACAAACAATCTGCTGGAGGAACTCGGTGGGTCGAGCAGCACCTGTGGGAGGAAAGGAATTATCGATATTTCGGGTCGAAACCCTGCATCAGGACCTGGTGTGGGGCTGTTTCTTCTCCACTGAGGAATGGTGCAGCTTCCAACTCAGGAATGCCTCACATTAATGTTTAATTATCTTCTTGGTCTCCTATCATTATCATCAAACTAGTTCTAGTTCTTCTTTGGTAGAAATGCCAAAACTGTCTTCACTGCTGACAACTGTGGTGACTTCAGGATAAACTATAGGCTGTGGATAACTGTAGGCTGGGATAGGTTTCTTTGAGGCACTGTCTGAGAAGAATTACCTTTGTGGGGTCCTTGAGAGGTTTGGCCTCTATCCCCATACTCCTTTCCTGTCCATATAAAAAAAATGTAATTATACCTGCCTCTACCACTTTTTACATATACCCATCACCCTCTGTGTGAAATACCTGCCTCTCAAATCTCCTGTTCTGTGTTAAAGTGAGCTGAAGGGTCATAAAGCATTCACAAATTCAACAGGGTGAGTCGCTGAGACACAGGACAGCTCACTCTTGATGGTGAAGCTCATCCATGTGGACAGTTCCTCTTCCTCAAAAAATTAGTCAGATTTCAGGAATGGATAGCTGACAGACCCTGTAAGATATTTTCTTTCTCTGTTTAATGCCACTTAATCCATTGTTCATGGTAAACAGAAAAGTTTGGTCCATTGAGGCCATGCAGTTTCTACAACCTTCTGTAAAACCACAGGGCTTGTCGTGGTTCTGCTCACAACAAAGTGTGGGGATCTTATTCCTCTGATGGCCCAGGACCCCAGCTCACCACTGGGGCTGTACAGAGTGACAAGGGAATGATCTCATTCCAGAAAGGTGGCCAGGGGAGTAGAGCCATCCGAAGTGGAACTGACAGTGGGAGTGATTGCTGTCTGGAGAAATGGCAGAGGAAGGGGGAGTCTCACACCAGGGGATGCCAGTAGGTCCTATTCTAGGAGAAGCTGATGGAGGGAGTGATTGCGCTGCAAGGGAGCTGAGAGAGGGAGTGATCAGACTCTGAGGAGGTAACAGAGGGAGTGAGCTCCGTGGAAGCTTAGAGAGAGTGTGAACAAACTCCGAGCGAGCTGACAGAGGGAGTCATTGCACTCTTGAGCCTGGTGAGAGGGGAAGTGATTGCTCTTCAAAGCAGCAGAGAGAGGGAGTAATTTCATTCTGAGGGAGTTGGCAGAGGAAGTGTTTGCTCTGCGAGGGAGCTGATTAGAGTGATGTTGTACCGAGGGAGCTGATAGAGGGAATGTTTGCACTGTGAGGGAGCTGATTGGCAGTTATTGCACTGTGCAGGAGCTTGGAGAGGAAGTTGACAAAGGAATGATTGCAACGTGAGAGAGCTTTAGAACTTGAAGGGAGCTGACAGAGAGAATCATCACATTCTGGAGGGAGCTGCGTACTTCCATGTAGAGCTGATTACATTTAGCAAGTGGTGTGGACATTGGTTGGATGGCTGTGAGACCATGAAGCAGTTGTTAGTCCATTTAACATTGTGGTCCCATCCGGTCAACCTTTGTCGCTTGGCTGGGGGGAAGCCACGCTTCCAGAAGGAGGACATTTCAGTGTCCCTACTGCAGAAAGCCTCATCTTGAGAACAGATGCAGCGGAGATGCAGAAATCGAAAAGGAAGGATAATATCCTTACAAGAGTTCGAGGTAGCTATGGGAGTCGGTGGGTTTATAGAAGGTGTCAGTGGCATGTCTGTTTCCTGAGATGGAGACAGAGAGATTCAGGAAAGGAAGAGAAGTGTCAGAGATGGTCCAGGTGAATTTGAGGGCAGGATGGAAGTATTAAACACCAAATTAGCATGGAATAGACAACTAAGCAACCTCACAACCAACAGATCAGATTGAAGCTCCGCAGTCCTACCGCATCTGGTCATGAATAGTGGTGGCAACTGAGTAGCTAACAGGAGGAGGAGACTCCTGGAATATCCATACCTTCAGCGATGGTGGGGCCCAGCACATGAAGGAAATGCTAAATCACTTACATCCACATTCAGCAAGAAGTACCAGATAGATGATCCATCTCAACTTCCTCCTGAGACCCTACCATCACAGAAGCCAGTCTTCACCTAACTGGATTCACTCCACATGATTTCAAGGAATGGCTGAGAGCACTGGGTGCAGCAAAGGCGATGGGACTAGACAACATTCCAACTGTAGTACTTGAAGACCTGAGCTCCAGAACTGGCCAAACTGTTTCAGTATATTTCCAACCATGGAACCTACCCAACAATGTGAAAAATTGTCTAGATGTGTCCCATTCACCAAACGCAGAAAAATCCAATTCCGTCAACTGCTGTCCAACCTACTCTCGATCTTCGATGAGGTATCATTGACAGTGCTATGAAGCAGCACGTCCTCAACGATAACCTGCTCTCTAGTGTCCAAGTTGGGTTTTGGCAGGACCACTCGGCTTCAGACCTCATCACAGCCTTGGTCCAAACATGGAGCAAAGAGCTAAATTCTAGAGGTGACATGAGAGTGACTGCCCCTGACGTTAAGGCAGCCTTTGACTGAGTGTGGTGTCAGGGAGCCCTGATAAAACTGGTCAGTGAGCATCAAAAGGAAAACACTCCAGTGGTTGAAATAGTATCTCGTATAAAGGAGGATGGTTGTGGTTGTTGGAGGTCAGTCATCCAAGTCTTGGGACATCATTTTAGGAATTCCTCAGGGTAGTGTCCTAGCCCCAAACATCAACAGCTGGTTCATCAGTGACCTTCCTTCCATCTTGAGATCAGAAGTGGGGATGTTCGCTGATGATTATTCTTCAGCAAATGAAGCAGTCCATGCCAGCAGGTAGTGAAACCTAGACAACATTCAGGCATGTGCAGATAAATGATTAGTGTCACAAAAGAGTCTGGCAATGACCATCTCCACGAAGAGAAACTCTAACCAGCTATCCCTGATGTTCAAAGACATTCCATCACTGTTCCCCAATATCTATATCTTAGGGTCAATGTTGACTAGAAACTGAACTTGGCCAGCTACGTAAATCCCGTGGCTACAAGAGCAAGTCAGTATCTAGGTATTCTACTGTGAGTTCCTCACCTTCTGACATCCCAAAGCCTTTCCATCATCTGCAAGGCACAATTCAAAAGTGTGTTGGAGTCCTCTGCACTTGCCTGGATGATGCAGCTCTGACAACTCGCAAGTAACTCAAGAGGGCGGCACAGTGGCGTAGCTAATAGAGCCACTGCCTCACAGCACCAGAGACCTGGGGTCAATCCTGACCTCTGGTGCTGTCTGTGTGGAGTTTGCATGTTCTCCTTGTGAGCCCAGGGTTTCCTCCGGGTACTCCGGTTTCCTCCCTCATCCCAAAGCCGTGTGGGTTGGTAGGTAAATTGGCCACAGTAAATTGTACCTAGTGTGTAGGAGAGCAGTAGAAGCTGGGGGGAGCTGTTAGAATGTAGAGAGAATGGGATTAATGTAGGATTAGTGTAAATAGGTGGTTGATATTTGACATGAACTTGATGGGCTGAAGAGCCTGTTTCTGTCTGTATCTTTGCATGACCCTATCACCATTCAGGATGAAGAGCCCACTTGATTGACACCCCTCCAACCATCCTAAACATTCAATCATATGCACGGTAGTGTAGCGGTTAGCATAACGCTATTAAAGCGCCAGTGACCCGGGTTCAATTCCGCCCGCTGTCTGTAAGGAGTTTGTACGTTGTCCCTGTGTCTGCATGAGTTTCCTCCGGTTTCCTCACACATTCCAAAGGTGTACGGGTTAGGAAGTTGTGGGCATGCTATGTTGGCGCCGGAAGCGTGGCGACACTTGCGGGCTGCCCCCAGAACACTCTACACAAAAGATGTATTTCACTGTGTGTTTCGATGTACATATGACTAATAACGATATCTTATCTCTTATCTGTACACCATGTTTGCAGAGTGTACCATCTACAAAACGCAGTGCAGTTACTCACTCAGGCCTGTCTGTCAGCACTCCCAAACCCATCACCTACTCCCACCAAGAGGATAAGCCACCACCTGCAGATCCCCGCAGAGCCACTTATCAACCTGGTTTGAAAGGCCGATCCTTCGTCATCACTGGATCTTAATCCTGGAACTCCACAGCAACACTGTGGAACACCTTCAGCAGAAGGGTTGCAGAGGTTCAAGAGGGCAGTTCACCACCACCCTTCTCAAGGGCAGTTAGGGATGGGCAATAAATGCTGGCCTTGCCAGCGTACCTGGATCCTGCAAAAATGAATGAAGAGTTTTGTTTTAAATCTATGCTAATGTTACAGACTTATGTACTAAAATACATAACTTATTAAGAACTGCCTTGAGTATGCATGTACTTGTTGATATTGCCATAGAACATTACAGCACAGTACAGGACCTTTGGCCCACAATGTTGTGCTGACATTTTATCCTGCTCTAAGATCTATCTAACCCTTCCCTCCCACATAGCCCTCCATTTTTCCATCATTCATGTAGCTATCTAAGAGTCTCTTAAATGTCCCTAATGTATCTGCCCCACAACCTCTGCCGGCAGTGCGTTTTACTCTCTGTGTAAAAATCTTACCCCTGACATCCCCCTTATACCTTCCTCCAGTCACCTTAAAATTATGTCCCCTCGTGTTAGTCATTTTTGCCCTGGGAAAAAGTCTCTGACTGTCCACTTGATCTGTGCCTCTTATCACCTTGTACACCTCTATCAACTCACCTCTCATCCTCCTTCTCTCCAAAGGGAAAAGCCCGAGCTCACTCAACCTATCCTCATAAGACATGCTCTCCAATCCAGGCAGCGTCCTGGTAAATCTCCTCTACACCCTCTCAAAAGCTTCCACATCCTTCCTATAATAAGGCGGCCAGAACTGAACACAATACTGTAACATTACCTTGCGGCTCTTCAACTCAATACCCCAGCTAATGAAAGCCAACACATCATACACATTCTTAACGACCCTATCAACTTGTGTGGCAACCTTGAGGGGTCTATGGACGTGAACACCAAGATCCCTCTGTTCCTCCACACTGCCAAAAGTCCTGCCATTAACCTTGTATTCTGCCTTCAAATTCAATCTTCCAAAGTGTATCACTTCACACTTAACCAGGTTGAACTCCATCTGCCACTTCTCAGCCCAGGTCTGCATCCTATCAATGTCCTGTTATAATCTACAGCAACCTTCCACACTGCCCACACCACCACCAACCTTCGTGTCATCTGCAAACTTACTAACCCACCCTTCCACATCCTCATCCAAGTCATTTATAAAAATCACAAAGAGCAGGGGTTCCAGAACAGCTCCCTGCGGAACACCACTGGTCACCGACCTCCAGGCAGAATACGCTCCATCTACCACCATCCTCTGTCTTCAATGGGTGAGCTAATTCTAAATCCACACAGCTACGTTTCCCTGGATCCCATGCCTCCTGACTTTCTGAATGATTCTTCCATGAGGAACCTTGTTACCATGTACTTGAGAATGATTGATGGACTTAAGTGTCTGATTTGGGGTGGGAGGAGTCATAGTTACAGTTCAGCTACTAAGATGCTATATGAATGAGGCTGTGATATGTTTCAAAGATCTTTGTGTGCATGGTTCAGCTGCCACTATACCTCATTTTGGGTAACTAGACTAAATTGGTTGTAGGATTTGTCATAAACTGTTGGAAAAATTTATCTTAATTCGTTTGCCTGAACTGGCATCCCTATGGAATATTGGCAAATTAAAGCCTTGCAAGGCAAGGCAAAATAACGTGACAGTGGGACTTGGCATAGGTTGAGCTGTTTCAATGCTACACATGGAAATTGTAGAAGGGCACTGTGCAGAGAGACTGGCAGCTGAATACCCATAGAGAACAGATACTGTTGCTACAGAAAATATGACTTCGGAGTGCATTTGAGAAACCTAAGGACGTCTTCCTGTTTGTGTTCAGCAAATAGATTTTCTCATTTTCTTTTGCTTCATCAGTTCTGAAATTAATAGGGATGCTGTTCCTCACTAATGGTGAGAAGACTTCAGACTAACTTTTTCATTGAGGCCAAGTCTTTTATTCAGGAAGGAGGGCAGCATATAAGCAGCATTCACAAGAAAAACATAAATTATATACAATTTTTACAAGAAAGAACACAATTAGAACAAAGCAAAATCAAAGTCTATTTTAATGCAGACTGATCAAAGTGGTCATAGTGTTGCTAAACTGTAGTGATTAAAGTTGTGCAGGTTGGTTCAAGAACCGAATGGTTGAAGGGAAGTAGCTGTTCTTGAACCTGGTGGTGTGGGACTTCAGGCTTCGGTATCTCATGCCTGATAGTAGCTACGAGAAGATGGCATGGCCCGGATGGCGGGCATCTTTGATGATAGAGGTTGCCTTCTTAAGGGAGTGCCTCCTGTAGATCCAACCAGTGGTGGGGAGGGAGGTGCTACGATGCATTGGGCTGAGTCCACTCCTCTCTGCAACTTCTCATGTTCCTGCTCATTTGAATTGCTGTACTAGACCATGATGCAACCAGTCTGGATACTTCAACAGTACATCTATCAAAGTTTGTAAGAGTGTTCAGTGACAAGCCAAACCTCCTTAATCTCCGAAGAAAGTAAAGATGCTGGTGCGCCTTCCTTGTGATTGCATCTATGTGCAGGGCCCAGGACAGGTCATCTGAAATATCAACACCCAGAAGTTTAAAGCTGCTGACTCTCTCCACCGCCGATCCCCCAATGTAGACTGGTGCATGTTTGCCCT
The DNA here is from genome assembly GCF_009764475.1 of Pristis pectinata. Taxonomy (NCBI): domain Eukaryota; kingdom Metazoa; phylum Chordata; class Chondrichthyes; order Rhinopristiformes; family Pristidae; genus Pristis; species Pristis pectinata. The sequence continues at coordinate 87,749,461 of NC_067414.1, forward strand.
CCTTCCCCTTCCTGAAGTCAACAATCAGTTATTTAGTTTTACTGACATTGAGCGAGAGGTATTGTTGCAGCACCACTCAACCAGGTGTCCTATCCCGCTCCTGTACGCTGACTCATCACCACCTGTGATTCGTCCAACAATAGTGGTGTCATCGGCAAATTTGTATATGGCTTTGGAGATGCGCTTAGCCACACAGTCATGTGTGCATGGAGAGTAGAGCAGGGGGCTAAGCACACAGCCTTGAGGTGCGCCTGTGTTGATGGTCAGCGAGGAGATGTTGTTAGCAGTCCTCACTGATTGAGGTCTGCTGATGAAGAAGTCAAGTATCCAGTTGCAGAAGGAGGTACAAAGGCCTAGGTCTTGAAGCTTGACGGTGAGTTTGGATGGGATGATTGTGTTGAATGCCAAGTTATAGTTGATACACAGCAGCTTGGCATATGTGTTCCTGTTGTCCAGATGGTTCAGAGCAAAGTGAAGAGCCAGAGAAATCACATCTGCTGTTGACCCATTGTGGCAGTAGGCAAACTGAAGCTGATTCAGGTCCTCTCTGAGGCAGGAGTTGATGCAACCTCTTGAAGCACTTCATTATGCTTGAAGTAAGTGCAACCTTAAAGTTAATGCAGGGCGATGCCCAGAAATATTTATTCACAATAGTGCAGTCAAAATCTGGAAGTCTTTCCTGAAAAGGCTGTTATGGCTAAAACTGAAATTCACAGAATTTAGTTCGACCAGGGTTTTAAGGAAATCAGACCAAGGTCATTGGTGGCACCAAACAGCCAAGAGTTAATATGTTAGAATAGGCTTGACGTTCTGTCAAGCCCATCTGTAAGTTATAAGCTCTCAGTAGAGATGCTAATCCAGAGTTGTCTAGTTATGTGTTGCAGGCTATTATCCTGATCCTGAACACTCTCCAATGTTATTTGTGACAGGAACTTTAGTTTAACAGACAGAGCAGACTCTCATGATTAGAAGATTGAATAATAATAGAGGCCTCTTGTACACAAAAAGCCAAATGAGTAACCTACTAATGCAACACAGATATCATAAATTTCCAACATCAGATTGTCTTATGAGGATAGGTTGAACAAGCTAGGGCTTTTCTCTTTGGAGAGAAGGAGGATAAGAAGTGACTTGATAGAGGTGTACAAGATGATAAGAGGCATAGATCAAGTGGACAGTCAGAGACTTTTTCCCAGGGCGACAATGGCTAACACAAAGGGACATAATTTTAAGGTGATTGGAGGAAGGTATAAGGAGGATGTAAGGGGTAAGTTTTTTACACAGAGAGTGGTGGGTGCGTGGAACGCACTGCCGGCAGAGGTTGTGGGGGCAGATACATTAGCAACATTGAAGAGACTCTTAGATAGCCACATGGATGATAGAAAAATAGGGGACTATGTGGGAGGCAAGGGTTAGGTAGATCTTAGAGCAGGATAAAATGTTGGCACAACATTGTGGGTTGAAGGGCCTGCACTGTGCTGTAGTGTTCTATGTTTTTGAACTTCTGGGGAATGAAAATAAAATTGCAGTGTTTGAAGAATTCCAGCAGATGGCACTTTCAGCCAAAGTGGATTTGTGCTTTGGGGATTCCCTGCAAAAAAAACTCTTGGAACATGCATTTGAAGATGCGAGTTGATTTAAAACCTCTAACATATCCTTGATCTGCACTGAGCCAGCTGATCACAGCTAAGGTAGAACTGGGAAGTGTTCCAGTTGGACTCAGGTGAGAGTCTTGCCAGTGGTAACAAACATTGCTGTCTTCACTCCTTGAATCATACTTGCTGCGCATTCCAACTCTACTGAGAGCTTATAACTCTCAAGTGGGCTTTACAGCCCCTCAAGCCTGTTCGAACATATTAATTCGTGGCTGTTTGGTGCCACCTTCTACCCTGGTCTAATATCCTTAAAACCCTTGTCTAACTAAGTTCTGTCAATTTCAGTTTTAATATTTTGAATCACACTTAGCCATAATAGTCTTTTAAGGAAAGAGTTCCAGATTTTGACTGCTCTTTTTGTGAAGGAATGCTTCTGGGCATCACCCTGCATTAATATGATGGTTATCACATCCACAAGGGATCTTGGGCTCCAAGTCCATACCTCCCTGAGAGTGGCAATGCAAGTAGAGTGGTAAAGAAGGCATATGGCACGCTTGCCTTCATCGCGAGGGGCGTAGAGTATAAGAGTCAGGAAGTCATGTTGCAGTTGTATAAAACTTCGATTAGCTGCACTTACTTTACCCCCATATCCCTTGTCATATGTTTCCTTTGCTATTTAAATAGACATCTTCTGAATAAATTGACTTTGCTCAGACAAGTGCTTTGCCCATCTCCAAATTATTGGCTGTCACACTGTTGGCCAGCAGACACCCCGGAGCTAAAAGCAGTAACATTAGTCTTTGTCCTGAATAAACTCAGTGGCAGAGCATCTGCATCCAACTGGGGTAGAGAAGCACAAAGATTTATAACTCTTTGAGTAAAGACATTTTTACCTCATCTCTACCCTTCATCAGAGATTGAACTCCTACTTCCAGACATCCCATCCAGAAGAACTAAATCTCTAAAATCTTCTCCAAGCTTCTTAAAGATAAGAGATCTATAAGATACCTTTATTAGTCACATGTACATCGAAACACACAGTGAAATACATCTTTTTGCGTAGTGTTCTGGGGGCAGCCCACAAGTGTTGCCACGTTTCGGAGCCAACATAGCATGCCCACAACTTCCTAACCTGTACGTCTTTGGAATGTGGGAGGAAACCGGAGCACCCGGAGGAAACTCACGCAGACATGGGGAGAACGTACAAACTCCTTACAGACAGTGGCCGGATTTGAACCCTGGTCGCTGGCGCTGTCAAGCATACGCTATGTTTCAGTTAAATCACCTGTTATTCTTCTGAACTCTGGGGAATAATAGTGTTTTATCAAAAATTACACAATCTCCTCATTAATGAATCCTTTTTGCACTCAGGATGGAGATAAGTAAAATTAGAAGAATATTTAGGGAAAGTACCTGTAATGTAATGCTCTTTAGAATAATCATTAAGAAGGATTTAAGCATTAAGAATGACCATGGAAGTAGATTGGAAAAAATGATTTTGAGTGATGGTGATTAGAAAATGGATAAAATAGGTAACAATATTGTCAAATAATAATGTAAACAACAATGGGAAATAATTAAACTTGACAGAATTCAGGAAAAATGCTGCTAAAAACAAGAACAAAATGAACTCTGATAAGACATTATGGATCAATAAAAATTGAGGATGTGGAAGAGAACTCTACGTTCAGCAGAGAGCACATGGGAGTCTAGCTGGAGGCTATAAAATCAGTCACTGATTATGATATTAAGTTATCAAAGAACATAACATTTCAAAATAGTCTACAGACACATAAAAAAACCGAAACGTTGGTGTGGGGATAAGGCCAGTAAGGGTTGAATAGAATCACAGGGAGAAATGGCAGAAGTATTGATAATTATGTTTGAGTATTTAAAAATAAGACAAACCAGATGATGCAAGATAGAATCAGAAATGATATAGCCACATATTCATAAAAATAGAACTATTTATAAACATCAAGTCTGGCAGATAAAGTCTCTGGTCTGAAAACATTGCATCTGCTCAATTTAAAATACTCTAGAAAAGAAATAACAAAAATATGATTGCACATTTAGTAATTCATTAGAGATGGGTATTGTGCCAGAGAACTACATATGATAGATCAGCCAGTTTAGAATTAGTAACAGGGAAAATAATGGAATTCCCCACTAGAAAACAAAGAACATTTAGAAATCAGAAAAGTATTTTATGTTTTGGTAAGGAAAATAAGATTGTGATAAATTTAGAAAATAAGAATCTAAATGGCATTGAGAATTGAGGCATCGGGGTGTGCAACTACACAATACGCACAGAAATAAAGTCAGAACAGGGGAAAACCAAACTAAGTTTACCATTAGAGAGGTAAAAGTGAAAAATAGAGACATTATGACAAATCTATTGGACTTCACTTGGGGTACTTGGTTCAGGTCACCATATGTAGAACATACAACACAACAGCACAGTACAGGCCCTTCAGCCCATGATGTTGTGCCAACATTTTATCCTGCTCTAAGATCTATCTAACCCTTCCCTCCCACATAGCCCTCTATTTTTCTATCACTTATGTGTCTATCTAAGAGTCTCTTAAATGCCCCTAATGTATCTGCCCCCACAACCTCTGCAGGCAGTGCGTTCCCTGCACCCACCACTCTCTGTGTAAAGAACTTACCCCTGTGGCATCCCCTTTATACCTTCCTCCAATCACCTTAAAATTATGTCCCCTCGTGTTAGCCATTGTCGCCCTGGGAAAAAGTCTCTGACTGTCCACTCGATCTGTGCCTCTTATCATCTTGTACACCTAAAGGATACATAATTGTATACATAAAGGATATAGAGGTACTGGTACATACGACATTACAGCACAGTACAGGCCCTTCGGCCCACAATGTTGTGCTGACATTTTATCCTGCTCTAAGATCTATCTGGTGCAGGTGCAAAAAAAATTAGAGGGGTTGCTACTCTAAGGTTACACCCATGAAGAACAATGAGCAAACTGAGTTTCTTTCCTTTTGAAAGGTGAAAGCTGAGCTGTGGCCTAAAAATAGGCCTTCAAAATTATGGAAGGTTTTCTTTGTGTAGATGCAGAGTTTGACCACTTGTGGTAAAGAACAAAACTAGAACTCACTGATGTATGGTATACACCAGACAATCAAATATGCAAATCAGAAAACAAAACCTCTTAATGCAGAGAGTGATGAAAATGTGCAACTTATGGCCAGAAGGAGTAGTAAAGGCAAATATTTAGATGTTTTTAATGGGAGACAAGATAAATATGAGGGAGTGGAGCATAGACGGTTATAATGATTTCTTTTAGATAGAGGATGTGAGCAACGCTGGCTAGGTGAGCATTTATTACCCATCTCTAATTATTTCTGAGAAGATGGCTTCTTGAACTGCAGTAGATTTTCTGGTAAGGGTGCTCCCATAGTGCTGTGGAGTAGGATTCCAGGAATTAGACCCAGAGATCAAGAGGGAACAGCAATACATTCGCAAAAGACTGTTGGGTGACTTGGAGGGGAATCAACAGGAGGTGGACTTCCCATGTGACTGCCGTCCCTGTCCTCGGCGGTAGAAGGAGCAGGTGTGGAAGGGCTTAGGTATTTTGCAGTGCATTTTGTAGGTCGTGCAACCCACAGCCACCATGCGTTGGTGGAGAGGGGAGGAGACATTGCGGGTGATGGATTGGATGTCAATCAAACAGGCTGCTTTGTCCTAATTAGTGTTGAGCTTCTTGTATATTTTCAGAATCAGATTTATTATCACTCACTTTGTTGATATGCGGCAGCAGTAAGTGCAAAGACATAAAAATTACTATAAATTACAAATATAAATAAATAGTGCAACAAAAAGGAATAACATGGTAGTGTTCATGGACTGTTCAGAAATCTGATGGCAGAGGGGAAGAAGGTAGTAATGATGGTAGTAACGAGAAGAGGGCATGTCCCGGATGGTGAGGGTCCTTAGTGATGGATGCCGCCTTCTTGAGGCACCGCCTCTTGAAGATGCCCTCGATGGTGGGGAGGTTTGTGCCCATGATGGAGCTGGCTGAGTCTACAACCCTCTGCAGCCTCTTGCGATCCTGTGCATTAGATCCTCCATACCAGGCTGTGATGCACCAGGTCAGAATGCTCTCCACTGTACATCTATAGCAATTTGTAAGAGTCTTTGGTGACATCCCGAGCTCCTCAAACTCCCAATGAAGTAAAGCCGCTGGCATGCCTTCTTCATGATTTCATCAATGTGTTGGGCCCAGGATAGATCCTCTGAGATGTTGACACCCAGGAACTTGATGCTGCTCACCCTTTCCACCGGTGACCCCTCAATGAGGACTGGTCTGTGTTCTCCTGACTCCCCCTTCCTGAAGTCCACAATCTATTCCTTGGTCTTGCTGACGAGTGCGAGGTTGTTGTTGCGACCCCACTCAACCAGCCGATCTTCCTCACACCTGTACACCTCCTTGTTGCCATCTGGGACTGTACCAACAGCAGTGGTGTCATCGGCAAATTTATGGATGGCATTTGAGCTGTGCCTAGCCACACAGTAATCCAGTATTCCATCACACTCCTGAACTGGGCTTTGTGGATGGTGGAAAGGCTTAAGGAAGAGGAAGTGAGGCACTTGGCCTGGGATACATAGCCTCCTGACCTGCTCTTGTAGCTGTAATATTATGGGAGCATCCTGCATCTCACCCCAGGATGTTTACAGCTGTATCAAACTTTGGTTAGGCCACATTTGGAATATTGTGTGCAGTTCTGGTCGCTGCACTACATGAAGGACATGGAGGCTTTGGAGAGAGTACAGAAGAGATTGACTGGAATGTGCAGCAGTTGGTGTAACGCTATTACAGCACCAGCGACCCGGGATCATTTCCAACCACTGTCTGTAAGGAGTTTGTACGTTCTCCCCGTGTCTACGTGGGTTTCCTCCGGGTGCTCCGGTTTTCCTCCCACATTCCAAGGATGTATGGGTTGGGAAGTTATGGGCATGCTGTGTTGAAGTGTGGCGACACTTGCGGGCTGCCCCCAGAACACTCTACGCAAAAGATACATTCCACTATATGTTTTGATGTACATGTGACTATTAAAAATATCTATCTTATCTATCTTATAATAGCTATAAGAAGAGATTGGACAAGCTTGGATTGTTTTCTCTGGAGCATCAGAGGCTGAGTTACGACCTGATAGGAGTATATAAAATGATGAGAGGCATAAGTAGGATAGATAATCAGAGTCCTTTTCCCAGATGGAAGTGTCAAATACTAGAGGGCACAGCTTTAATAAGGTGAGAGGGGGAAAGTTTAAAGGAGATTTGCAAGACAAGTTCTTTATACACAGAGAGCTGTAGGTGCCTGGAATGTGCTGCCAGGGGAGACAGTAGAAGCAGATTTGATAGCAATGTTTAAGAGGCATTTAGACAGACACATGAACAGGTAGGGAACAGAGGGATATGGACCACATTCAGGCAAATGGGATTAGTTATATTGGCATCATGGTCAGCACAGATATGGTGGGCCAAGGGGCTTGTTCCTGTGCTGCACTGTTCTATGACAGTGGAAAACTTGGCAATAATAGCACAGTTGAAAGTCATGGATAGGTGACTAAGCTGTCCCATGGTGGGAGTTGGTCAAAGCTTGCCTTTATCAGCCCATACTTGAACATTGTCCAGATCTTCATGCACGCGGGCATGGATTGCTTCATTTCCTGAGGTTTTAGAAATGGAATTGAGCATTGTGCAATCACCTGTGATCATCCCCACTTGGGATGGAAGAATAGTGAGTCTTGAGTTGGCTGAAGATGATTAGGCCTAAGGCACTGCTCTAAGGAACTCCTGCAATGAAGTTATGGGGATGATTGACTTCCAGCCAAGGTATACCTCCAGTTAGTGACAGTTGATGTCAATTGTCTTCAGTTTTACCAGGGATCCTTGACACCATCTTGAGGAGTTCTCATCTCTCCTCTGAAGTTCAGTTGTTTGCTACATGTTTAGATCAAGGTAGTTTGCACCGGCAAAGTTCAAATTGAGTATTAGTTAGCAAGTTACTGGTAAATGCTGTCTGAAAGCATTGTTGATGATTATTTTCTATAACTTTGCCGATGATTAAGATCCTTTCGATGTGAAAACATGGGAGATCTCATTTAAATCCTTGTTTTTAACCAACTCAGCCTGGTTATGAGTATTTTCATTCATATAACTAACTCTTACAACCACAACTTTCATTTCTATCCTGACTTTAACATAGAAAAATGTCTCAAGGCACTTCACACATTATCCAACAAAAGATTGACATGGCCAAGGAGAGACTTGAAAACAATTTTCACCCAGTTACTTTATTGCAACTTGTTAATGTTCTCAACAAAAAAGACACAGAAAAAAAGTCTAAAAACCCTTTGTGGTTATTCAACATTTAGAGGTTTCTTTGTGTCTTAATTATCAGATCATCCTTTGCACTTCTCTCTCACTATCTATCTGATTCAATATGAATCACACAAATGTTGATTCCAACAAGATAGTTGCACCTACATGCTTTGGAGAGATGTAATATCTCTCATTTGAATCATAGGACTGTGGGTTTAAGATCCAATCCGGAGACGAACACAAAAACCTTGCTGTTGTTCCAGTGAAATTCTATACTGTCTGATGTGCCTGTGTTTGGGATTTGAAGTTAAACCAAGGCTGGGCATTTTCTCTCAACTGTCAAGATCCTATGAACAGTATTTTGAAGTACCCTGGCCAATATTCATCCCTCGTGGTTTATCATCAAAACAGATTATGTGGTTTATCACATTGCTGTTTGTGAGAGCTTGTTGTGTACATAAGTGGCAAATTAAAACAGTGACAACACTTCATTGGCTGTTTTGAGGTGTGACATAAATAAATCAACATTTTTAGTGTAAGTATGAATACATTATCATGCAGGAGTTTTCATTACAGCCACTAGTATTTAATGTCAAGCTGGATTTTACTAGTTCTTGGGTAATTGAACTCCATACTGTGCATTTATTAGAAACCTGAACTTATGTAGGCAAGGATGGTGCATTCTGTGACATGACATTGGGCGTTATCTCACCCCTTGGATGACAATTTTGCCTTATAAATTGCTGGAAGTGCAAATTGATAAACAGCACAGCAAGGTCAATGTCACATCTGAAACCTTTTGAGCATTATGGTTCATCTCCTTAACTAATGGAATTTAAATGTAAGGAAATAGCCTGAGTGATGGGGAATGAAATAGGGAGAGTTGGTGTCAATTTAGAAAAGTGAAATGTGGGGAGAACGGCACTCAGTTAAAAATGAAGAGACAAAAAGGAAATAAAACCTAAAATGAACAGGTAAGAACAAAGCATTGTAACCCAGTAGTGCATTGATTGTTGCATTTGTCCTTGAGAAGTTAACAAGTGACTAGCAGGTTAAGTGTGCAAAATACACGAATATTCTTGACCCATAAATTACAGAAACTGCAGCCTCATCCATAATGGTCGCAAACAGTAGAAAATCAGTGGCTAAATCATTGCTCAATGTTCTTAGAAATAGAAGAAATGCTTTAGGAAAAAGGAGCCAAGGTCTACTTAGTTTGATTCTTTTCCATCCCGGCATGACCACTCACAGCAATAGTTCTCTATTACAGTCAGGAAGAATGCAAAGAAATTTCTATAGAAGTCAAGAGCTTTTGGAACCATAGCTGACTTTTTACATGCTAGGTCATTCGTTCACTAAAACCCTTAAATTCCTTTAAGGAGACCCCACTCCCTTAAAAAAAACTACTGCTTTATTTGTCTCTCGTGATATTTACTTTGCGGAAATTGGCATTTATGAACACCTTCATGATACTTATTGAGATACTGTACCTTTTTTTAACATTGAATGTAAAGATATGGAATTTTATAAATCCAGGTTCTGCTGCTCAATATTCTTGAAGTGGTAGCAAAGTTCTAGTACATCCAGGGCAATGGACCACACCCACATATGCAGGTTCTGTTTAGCTCAAAATAAAAGGCAAAACTGCCTTGATGGAGCTCCAGATCAGCATCCTGCGCCCAGGTCTCAAGGGGAGCTCTGTGTTACCATCTTTCTGATTGAGAGGACAGAGCACTACAACTGAACCAGACTGACAGCTGAAAGACCAAATCAAGCAGCAAACCCATTTAATTGCCTCTTAAGGGAATATATTGAGTGAGCCAAGGAGTAGTGTAAATATGGATGGTGAAAATAGTTGCTTCCAGTGATGGCTTGGTAGCCGTGAAAGGATTTAAAGACCACCTTTAACAACCTTGGGATTCCTATAGGTCTACAAGATAATTAAATACTTTTGAATTGTAGTCTTTGCTGCAACCAGATGTGGTCGACAATTTGTAGGCAATAAGGTCCTACAAACAACACAGTGATAGTGAATAAAGTCAGGACATGATGAGACCAGAGCAGGGAAAAAAAAAAGCCCTGTGTGCTCTACTGAAGATGCAAGTCTGTGGCCTTTGACTTTGTTTTATTCTCAGTAGTGTGGCAGAGTGCCAAAAGTACACTAACCTCAGCATGCAGACATGCAATTCATTAAAGCAAATTTTTAAAAGATTGCTTTGTTGTAATGCAAACATCGTTCTCTCTTGAGCTCTTCATTCGTAGTTGATCACTCTAAACTGCTTCGCCTTTCTTTCTTCCCCAAGCATTGGCGTCTTTGCTGATGGTACATTTCCTTCAGTGTCTCACCCAACTCAGTGACTTAAAGCACAGAAGGAGTATTTTGAGTTTATAGAGTCATAGAGCTGTTCAGCATAGAAACAGGCTCTCTGGCCCACCACATCTATGCCGTCCATCAGCCTATCTATACTAATTCCCACTTGCCTGCAATAATTCCATATCCCTTTATGCCTTGTAGTCAAGTACCTGTCCAGGACGCCTCTTAAACGTTGTTACTGTTCCTGTCTCCACCACCTCCGTTGCCAGCTCCTTCCAGACACCATTACTCTTTGTGTGAAAAGTTTACCCCTCAGATCCCCCTTAAACCTCACTCTCACCTTAAACCTATGACATGGGAAACAGACTCTGGCTATCTCCCTTATCTATGCCTCTCATAATCATGTCACTTTTCAGCCCTCCTTCACTCCAGGGAGGGTTATGCCAATTCCCATTGGGGCAAGTGTGTCGGTCTCACTCCCCTGCTGCTTATTATAGCCCTACAAGTTCTCTCTCGTTCCCTTTTTTGCAGTCTCTTGTGTCTCCCTTTTTGTAGGTACTGGTTGATAATGTTTCCAGCACCCTTAGGTACAGTGGATTAGTGGCATACAGTTATACTCTGATGGGCTACTCAACTGCAGTTGTGCCAGAGCTGAGACCTATCCTAACCCAATCCAGTATCCACACACAATTGATGCAGAGGAGCCACTGGATAATGAGCTTATTGTAAAGCTGGGTCAGTTTCTTTTCTTTCCTAATGCAAGAACAGTGGCCAGGTTGTTGCCTTCCTCGAGCTGAGGAAAGACCAGAGGTCGGATTTCAGACATTGCGCTGAGCACTGAGCTTAGATAAGATTTTTTTATTAGTCACATGTACATCGAAACACACTGAAATACATCTCTTTGCGTAGTGTTCTGGGGGCAGCCCACAAGTGTCGCCACGCTTCCAGCACCAACATTTCATGCCCACAACTTCCTAACCCGTATCTCTTTGGAATGTGGGAGGAAACCGGAGCACCTGGAGGAAACCCACGCAGTCACAGGGAGAACGTACAAACTCCTTACAGATAGCAGCTGGATTTGAATCTGAGTCACTGGCACTGTAAAGCATTACGCTAACTGCTACACTACTGTACTGTGCAAGTAAGCACGGCACAGTGCGTACTGTACCGTGCTGTGCTTCCTTTGAAACTGTTCATACTCTGACCTCAGGGATTAATATCAATTCTTCATATTTTAAGGACTAAGGAAATGGGAATGATTGTGTTATGTCTAAGTAAGTGGACGCATGTCCAGAGGGCTGGAGCAATGATCCAGATAAATTTGAATCTTATTGCAGCAACAAGTAATTAGGTAAATTTGAATAAAAAGTTAGTATCACCAATGCTACTCATGGTTCACTGATGTCTTTCAGAGAGGGAAATCTGCAAAGCTTGCCTGGCCTCTGTTATTTATGTCTCCTGACCTAGTAATCTGGTTGACTCTTAACTGCCTCCTCAGAAGGTAGGGATGGACAAAAAATACTGGCATTCTCAGCAAGCTTCACATCCTAAATGGATAATTAAGAAGAAACATTTAAAATATTATGAGGTATAACTGATGTATACAGGAATAGGAGACAATAAGAATTCTGAATTGTTTCACCTACCAAGTTTGGGCATGAAAGTCCTCCACCTTCCTCCCCCCCACCTACTCCGTCTGCCCATCACCCGCACACTCCTCCCACTGGGTCCCCTCCCCTAACTGTTCCCATCTGCCCACCTCCCTTATTTGGTTCCTCCACCTTTCTTTCTTATCGGATTACATCATCTGCAGCCCTTTGCCACCTCCACCTATCACCTCCCAGCCTCTGTCACTATCTCCACCCTTCCCTCCCCCATCAGACTCCATCTGCCAATCAACTTCTCCTCACCTGGAATCACCTATCGCTTGTCAGCTCCTGCCCCACTCCTCCCTCTCATCTCTTTATTCTGGCAATCTCCCCTCTACTCTTGAAGACTAGATGAAGGATCTCCACCTGTCAACTGTCCCATCTTCCCGCTACAGATGCTGCCTAACCCACTGAGTTCCTCCAGCAGCTCTTTTTTAAGTCCTACAACAGCAGTTTTAGGGAGCAAGGAGGCAGTGATTTAAAAATTGAGGAATGATGTAAGAATTCATGTGCAAATCCTGAACATTGGTTAAACTGGGATAATGTAGGTACTGTGTCCACTGTGTATCTAATTATGGGTTGTTGCTTGTCCCCTGTTTTCATCTCCAATCTAGAAGGAGATAGTAGATGGTGGAATGAATAGACAGATGGTGAATGCATTTTGTAGGAAGAATGAGGAGAAGCAAGAAGACCTGGAATGAAGCTAGCTGGCAAAAGAACCTAAACTGACGTTTTTATGCAGTGAGTGATTAGGATTCAAATGCATTGCCCGAGCACTGGTGGAAACAGATTTAATTTGATGTTCATAAAAGGAATGGATATGTACTTGAAGGGAAAAAAAAATTGTAGGCCTATGGGGAGGGGGGCTGGCTGTATTGCTCTTATATAGAGCTGGTGCAGAGTCAGTGAGCTAAACGTCTCCTTGTATACTGTAGCTTTTCTGTGACTCTTAAGATCATTTAGTTCTGATACCCTAAACTACTGTGCCTTGTTATATTTCCATTTCAAAAGCTGCTTAAAGACTCTTCTGTCTGTTGTCATTTTATCCACTTTAAACAGTGTTCATAGCTGCTTACCTACCACAACAGAGAAGGAGGCCATTCAACCCATCATGTCCATGCCAGCTTCCAAGTCAGCAATCCCATTGGTCCCCTTTCCTCTCTCCTTATTTCCCTGTGGCCCTGCAATTTATTCTCATTCACATATAATTCAACTTCTCTTTGGTTCTTTTGCCACTTACCTAACTTAAGAAGCAATTTACATCAGCCAGTTGACCTACAAGTGTGTTTTTAAGATGTGGGAGGAAACCAGAGCACCCAATATAAACCCATGCAGCCGTAGGAGAACATGCAGATTGCACACAGACAGCATCTGAGGTTGGGATTGAATCTGGGTCCCTGGAGTTATGAGGTAACAGTACTAACTACTGTGTCAATCTTTCCAATGCGAGACGCAAGATGTAAGTTCCATTGCTTGATCTCGTGGACATGGGGTAAGAGTCAGAAGACTGAGTGGAGTCGAATCCTTCCAGGTTTGAGTGCTTTCCCCCTCTGATGAGCATTAGTGAACCAGATGGGTTTTTAGGACAATCTGGTAGTTTTGTGGTTACCATTACAGTGCACAGGCACTTGCTGCCAAAACTCCCAGTTAAACTACAGGTAGGGGTGAGCAGTAGGGGGGAGGGAAGACCATAAAAATACATGTATGTAAAATGTAAATAATTGTAAAAAATAATAAATGTAAATAATAAAATGGAAAATGGAATTAATTTACATCAATTATAATTAAGATACAAATGCAGTGGTATAAAATAGATGAGATGAAAGGATAGAATACTGTCATTGTGAAAAATAGGTGTGTATTTAAGTGATCTTTGACTGAACATAAGAATGTAAGACGTTTTTCATGCTGACCTCATCCGTAGCTCATTAGCACTACAACTCCAGCCAGAAAAATGCTGTTTAAATTCTTGTTCCACAGACGTACAGCTGTCATTTTGCATTCTTTAAACAGGGTTCGAGTTCCTCTTTATTCCAAAGTAATTCCTATTGTACTTTAATGCTGTCACCATTTGTTACTTAATACCAAAGCACATTATGTATTCTTGTGGCATCTGCAGTTGTGTTTTTTTTCAATCTTGCTGCTGTTTCATTGCACTTTTAAGTGAAACCACAGCATCTTTTAACGCTGTGTCTCATTAACTGTTGGCTTACCAAGTGCTGTTTGCAGCCCTCAGAAAATATTAATGTGTAATAGGATCTGGTGGGAGGAAAACTAAATGTAATATTCTAATTATAATGTGATTAAATTTGTTACAGTGTAATGAAGCTATTTGCCCATTGATTAGTGAGTATTGATCAATGGAAAGTATGTTGTCTAGCACTTGGAATTTGTGTCTCAGGCTTGTGCATTTAATAATCATAATTCACAGTTTACATACTAGTGGCAACTTCACAACATCCAGTCTAATCCCATTTCCATCGCCTTTCCTTGCACACTTCAATAAGTCTTCATCGAACAGGATGCCATCTATAGTTTGATTAAGATTCAATATTTTCATCTCTGAGCCAAAAGTTTGTGGATTCAAACCCCACTTCAAAGACATAACATGTTAGAGTGTTGCACTGTTGAAGGGGAATTTCTTTTGGATGTGTCTTTGCCTGAGATGCCATCTGACCAGACAGATAGATGCAAAAAAAATCCTGTCTTGCTGTTTCAAAAGCGAGCACGGGAAGTCTTTTTGTCAGTAGGTTCTCTACCTTATTTCCTACATTGCAATCATGACAAAACTTTGAAAATACTTCATAGGCTGTAAAGCATGTTGGGATTTTCTGAAGTCCTGACAAACATCATATAAATGCAAGTCTTTCTTACCCCTCAAATGTCTTGAGTGACTTTGGTTAATTGTACCAATGTGTATCATTTTCTAGTAATTCTATCCATGAAATAAAACTTAATACTTTACATACTAATTGTTTTATATTACTTTGTAAGGTCATACATTCCACTGTAACAACAGGAAATATTCTACTCAAAATTACAGAAACAAAGAACTTGCCCAAAAATAGAACATTATTTTAGTCTTGGGAAGTCCCAGTGAACTTCCAATGAATTATCTTTTGAAAATCAGTCACATATGAGTTTGCAAAGCCTGCAAACTAAGTTAGATGAATTTGAGTATATAAAGAAAAGTGTCAGAGATTTTGTCATAATTGCCTTTTGCCTTGTTTTTTTTTAACAATTTGGCAACAATTTTATCATTCACATTGTTAACAGTAAATAAAACAAACGAGTAAATATTTGATAAGTGGGAACCTTTTTCATTCTCTGTCTCTGACGTACTCCATACTGATGAGCATTCACATTGATCTAATATCCATTTTACTGGATATTGGAAATCACTGGCAAGATCAAAATTTATTGCCCATCCCTAATTGGCTTTGAGGAGATGGTGGTGAGCTTTTTTCTATAACCAAGTTAGTCTTTCTGGTGATGGTGTTCGCAGAGTGCTCTTAGGTAGGGAGTTCCAAAATTTAGACCATGGATGATAAAAGAATGCTGTCAAATGCACACATAGGCCATATTTCCACTAGTTTCATTATATAGAGTCATAGTGACAGTAGCTATTGGGGTTGACAGGGTGGGAGAGTAGAAGAGAAAGGGAGAGGGGGAAGGTGAGAACTTGGAGTGGGCCTGTATCTAGAGTGTTGGCCCAAGATATCGGGTGTGTGCGTGCAGGGTAACGGGACTGGCTGAAAGAGGCCTTCTACCACTGCACTTATTAAAAAAAAGTCATCCAATTGCCTCTTGAAGGCAATAATGGAGCCTGCCTCAACCACATCTGCAGACAATGCATTCTAGTTCTCAGCCATGATCTGTGTAGAAATGTTCTTCCTCATATCTCAGTTAATTCTCTTCCCCTTTATTTTATACTGTTGATCTCTAATCCTTGACTCCTCTATCATTGGGAACAAACTACCACCAGCCACTCTTATCAAACTGCTTATCATTACATATACTCCTATCACATCTCCCCTGATAGAAATATATACAATGATAAGCAGTTTTTATAAAAGTGGCTTCTCTTTAAAGAAAACAGTCCCAAGCTCTCCAATCTATCCTTTTAATTGTCCCTCATCCCAGGAACCATTCTAATAAATCTCCTCTGGACCATCTCCAGTGCATCTCACATCCTTCCGTTAATGAGGCAACCAGAACTGAATACAGTGCTTCAGTTGTGGCTGGACCAGTGTTTTATAAAGATTCAGAATTCTGTGTGTCATGTTAGTGACTTTCCCCTGCTGCTTCCAATGACTTGTTCACCTGTATGTCCGGATTCTTCTGCTCTTGCACCCCTTCTAGAAGAGTTTCCTCCATCTGAGAGGTATAACGTATAAAAGTAAGGAAGTGTTGATGAGACTCTTTGGGGCACTAGTGAGGCCTTATTTAGAATACTGTGTGCAGTTTTGGGCCCCTTATCTTAGAAAGGATGTACTGATGTTGGAGAGGGCTCAGAAAAGATTTACGAGGATGATTCCCAGAATGAAAGGGCTTATGTATGATGAGCGTTTGTCGGCTCTTGGACTGTACTCACTGGAGTACGGAAGAATGAGAGGGGACCTCATAGAAACATTTAGAATGTTGAAAGGCCTGGACAGAGTAGATGTAGTTAAGCTGTTTCCCTTGGTGGGTGAGTCCAGGACCAGAGGGCACAATCTTAGAATTAGAGGGTACCAGTTTAAAACAGAAATGAGGAGAAATTTCTTTAGCCAAAGGGTAGTGAATTTATGGAATTCTTTGCCACATACAGCTGTGGAGG
Organism: Pristis pectinata; assembly: GCF_009764475.1. Taxonomy (NCBI): domain Eukaryota; kingdom Metazoa; phylum Chordata; class Chondrichthyes; order Rhinopristiformes; family Pristidae; genus Pristis; species Pristis pectinata. The sequence continues at coordinate 87,766,193 of NC_067414.1, forward strand.
CCCGATCATTGGGGACATTTAAGGAGGAGATTGATAGGTATATAACTAGTCAAGATATCAAGGGATATGGGGATAAGGCCGGAAATTGGAGCTAGATAGGAATAGTTTTAGTTTAGCTCATGGAGCAGACTCGATGGGCCGAATGGCCTACTTCTGCTCCTTTGTCCTGTGATCTTGTGATTGCCTCTCCTCATTCTTCCTCACATTCCTCTGCATTCTTCTGTCACACATATGCCCATTCTGCCAGCCTGCTGCAATGTATTCAACAATACCCTTCATGATCTCAAGAGCATTGAAATGCTCTTCATTGCCAATGATTTCAAGAGCAAATTCCTGCTGCAGTTCATCACTAGGCTCTTCACAGTTCACTGTCATTTGCAAATTTAAACATTGTTGTTTGCACCTCCAAGTCTAGGTCATTAATATAAATATAAAAATAGCAAACGCCCTAACACCAATTCTTCTAGTCTGAAAAACAACCTTTCACCTTGATCCTCTGTTGTCTATAACTTGGCCAACTTCAGATCTACCCTGTCAGTGTTCCTTTGATGCCACATGCTTCAACTTTGCTGATAAGCCTATTATGCGGCACCTTATAAAAAGCCTTCTGCATAAGTAGAAAGATTATGTAAGACCGTGGTTAGGCCATAGTTGGAGTACTATGTGCAGTTTTGGCCAGTGAGTTACAGAAAGGATGTTAAAACACAGAGTGCAAATGCTATAGGTCCAATAGAATAATGCCAAATTCAAAAACAAGTTGAAACATTGGGGCCTATTTCTCTTTTGAGCAGCAAGTTAAAGAGAAGAGTTAAAGTTGCTCTTGAAATCATTAATAGTATTGTTGAATAAATAGGGTCAATGAAATCCCTATATATTAGCATTAAACTTTCTTAAAAGCCCATGGTTACCTGCCAACTTTATTTACACTACCTCGACAAAACTTGGCATTCGACTTTTCTAATGTCCTCATCGTACTGAGGCGCTGTGTTTAAATATCCTGTGAACCATTGCCCCCAAATCCCCCTGCTCGTTCACATCACTAAGCCTGCTTCTTTTCAACATGCTCATGCTGCTTTTCTTCTTCTGCTAAAAGACTTAATTATTTCCCCTGTTTTGGTATCATCTGCAAGTTTTAATACCACTTCCTCTAGGCCCATATCCAAACCATTGAGGTGCACAAAGAATATATGTGTAATGTACGTTGTGCAACCATCCTCAACTCACTGCACTTTTCAGGTAAAATGTGCCGTGCTTTTATATTGGGCACCTTCTCCTTTCTTCCCTCAAGAGTTCTTTTGTGGATCCTTGATTTAATATTCAAATAAACCTGATGAGTCCTGATGCAGGGTTTCGACCCAAAACCTCGACAATTCCTTTCCTCCCACAAATGATGTTTGACCCGCTGAGTTCCTCCGGCAGATTATTAGTTGCTTTTAATAAACCTCTGCTGGGCAGGCAAAGAGATGAAAATCAAAAGAAGCTGCAGATGCTGAAAATCTGAAATAAAAAAATGCACTCAGCAGGTCAGGCAGCATCTGTGGAAAGAGAATCAGAGTCTGAAACATAAACAGTTTCTCTTCCCATAGCCTGACATGCTGTGTGCATCCAGCATCTTCCGATTTTATTTCTGAATAAGACATTGTTTGCTGCAAAGTCAGTCTTAAGTGCTGTCTGACTCGTTGACTGATACAGTGCAACTCGTTGGCCTGCACAATGGTAGCAACATATACTGTATGTAGTAGTCTAGAAGTTCGGTCACATAGAGAAGTGGTTTTGTGTGCTGCACAATTGAATTTATGATACAAGTTGACCACACTTACTTTGTTGAGTGGGTCACCATTTTGGGTCTGGGTCCTTTCATTGTTTGACACATTTCTGGAGAGCAGCCACTGACCACAAGCCTCAGTATGGAACAGAATTTGACCGATGTTTGGCTGTAAATTACTTGAGATGGATTTACCAGGGCCAAAGCAGCTTACTACCATGATTCCTGCTTCTACACAAGTTAACAGGGAGTGGTATACCTGGTCAGGTGTCAGGCAGTTCCATCTGCTGCTGTGCCTCCTTTCAAGATTTTAACATAAGGGTAGCACAGCCCCGGGAACCTGGGTTCAATCCTGACCTCTGGCACAGTCTGTGCGGAGTTTGCATGTTCTCCTTGTGACCGCGTGGGTTTCCCCAGGTTCTCCGGTTTTCTTCCCAAAGATTTGCAGGTGGTTTGCTAACTACCCCCAGTGTGTAATTGAGGGGTGGGATCTGTGGGGAGTTGATGAGAATCTTGGGGAAGAATTAAAAAAAAAGGATTGATATGGGATTAGTGTAAATGGGTGTTTGATAGATGGCATGGACTTGGTGGGCCGAAGGGCCTGTTTCCCTGCTGTATCTATGGTTCTATGACTCGTATCTCACACCATCCAGCTCCCCCTTTTTCTCACTTCCCCCATTATTGCAGGGCTCGCTCAGGTTTTTTGCCCACCACTCGACCCCCCACCCCACCCGCATCCCCTGTGTCGGCTTGACCCTACTCTCCAGGTCTCCTTCCTCCAATCCCAAACTGAATTTCGCTACCTCACTCACTTCCCTCTCAGTACCCCCACTTCCCCCCCCCCCCCCCCCCCAACCGCACTGGCCTTTCTCACCACAGGCCTCTACAATCAGCCAGTCCACCCAGTTCCTCTGCCAGCTTGAGAATTGTAGTTCAGCCGAGAAAGGGCCTTTCTATGCATTTAGTAGTGCACCTTAGGCCATGCACAAAAACATGCATCAGCTCACCATTCATAGGTGGTTTAACGCACCTTTTGTGGTGTAAAACCATTTCTACATCTTAAAATTGTGTGATGTTACTCCAAGTCTCAGTGTTACTTCTGGGTTATAGATGCAAAAGTGCAGCCTTCAGCCTAGATGATATGTTGTTTCAATGTCTCCTGGTATCTGCCCTGCACAGTCTTCCTCACATTCTCAGCCCCAGCCCTTTCTATGAACACCAAACTTTTCCCATTCTATGATGAAAGATCATAGATCTGAAACACCGGCTCTGTTTCTTTCTCTTGGCTTCTTGAACCATTGAGTGTTTCCAGCGTTTTCTGTTTTTATTTAAATTTGTTTCCGTGGAGTAAATAAACTAATTAAGATCTTATTTATGAGGAGTAAACGATGTACCGTGTTCTCCAGATGGAAGTGTTTGAACCACCCTTTGAATTCCTTTGAAAAATGCAGTAATTTTAAGAAGAATCACTGCAGATGCTGGAAATCTGGAGCAACGCACACAAAACGTTGGAGGAACTCAGCAGGTCAGGCTGCATCTAAGGAGGGAAATGGACAGTTGATGTTTCGGGCCGAGACCCTTCATCAGGACTGGAAAGAAAGAGAGCAGAAGCCAGAATAAAAGGGGACAGGGAGGGGGGAGGAGCACAAGCTGGTAGGTGAGTCCAGGTGAGGGGGGAAGGTAGGTGGGGTGGGGAGGGTCGGTGGAAGGGAGTGATGTGAGAAGCTGAGAGGTGATAGGTGGAAGAGACAAAGGGCTGAAGAAGAAGGAATCTGATAGGAGAGGACAGTAGACCATGGAATAAAGATGGAATAAAGGGAAGGAGGTGGGCTGGTCATGAGGGTGGGGGAGGAGAAAGAGAAGGGGTCGAATGGCCCACAGGAATGACGCAGAAACAAAGCTGGGGGGGGGGGGGGAAGGAAAACAGGGAAGCGTTATAGAAACCAATGTTGATTGCCATCAGGTTGGAGACTCCCAAGGCGGAATATGAGGTGGTTGCTCCTCCAAGCCTGCGTTCTGCCTCAACGTGTCAGTAGAGGAGGCCGTGGACAGACCTGGTCAGTGTGGGATGGGGCAGTGGATCAAAATGGCTGGCCATTGGAGATCCTGGCTGTTGCCAGCAGATCCGAAGGTGCTCGAAGCAGCAATCCCCAATCTGCGCTGGGTGCCACCGATGTAGGGAGGCGCACCGGGAGCACCGGATGTAATAAATGACCCGATGGATTTACACTTCTCATTCCCACACTGAAACGTCTGTCCACGGCCTCCTCTACTGCCATGTTGAGGCCAGACGCAGGTTGGAGGAGCAACACCTCATATTCCGCCTTGGGAGTCTCCAACCTGATGGCATCAACATCGATTTCTCCAACTTCCAGTAACCTCTCTCTTCTGTTTTCCTTTCACCCCCTCTCCCCAACTTTGTTTTTCCTCATTCCTGTGACCCCTTATCTTTCTCCTCCTCTACCCTCACAACCTGCCCCACCTCCTTCCCTTATTCCATGGTCTACTGTCCTCTCCTATCAGATTCCTTCTTCTTCAGCCCTTTGCCTCTTCCACCTATCACCTCCCAGCTTCTCACATCACTCCCTTCCACCGACCCTCCCCACCCCCACCTACCTTCCCCCTCTCACCTGGACTCACCTATCACCTGCCAGCTCGTGATCCTCCCACTCCCCCTACCCTTTTATTCTGGCTTCTGCCCTCTTCCTTCCCAGTCCTGATGAAGGGTCTCGGCCCGAAATGTCAACTGTTCATATCCCTCCATGGATGCTGCCTGACCAGCTGAGTTCCTCCAGCATTTTGTGTGCGGGCTTTAAGATGAATCAGCTGCTTTACAGTAACTATAGTTAAAGCTTCTGCATTCTGTTTCATCTCTATAGTTCCTTAAATTTCTCATATTTTTAAATGCTTTATTAACTGGAAATTCTCCTAAAATCCCCCCCATCTTATTTCCCAGCCCGAAGAAAAACTTTTGCCGGGATTGGCAGCAATTTGCAACCTCACCGAAACGTAACTTGCTCCCACATGTACATCAATCTGTCGCATCAGTGGACTTTCTGATTCACTTTATTCCAATGCCGACACTAATTTGTTGAGCCCAGGAGCAACTGGAGAAATACAGGCATGAGGTTTGGATTTGCAGTAAAATCACTGTGATAACACAGTGAGGGGAAAGTATACAGTTCGCGGCAGGACCCTTTAACAGCATTGATGTACAGAGTGATCTTGGGGCCCACACCTTCCAGACAGTGGCAACGCAAGTAGATAGTGCTAAAGCTGGTGTATGGCATGCTTGCCTTCATTGTTAGAGGTACAGAATACAAGATTCAGGAAGTCAAATTGTAGTTGTATAAAACTTTTGTTAGTCCGCTCTTGGAGTATTGCGTGCAGTTCTGGTCGCCCCATTACGGGAAGGATGTGGAGACTTTGGAGAGGGTTCAGAAGAGGTTTACAAAGATACTGCCTGGATTAGAGGGTATTAGCTATAAGGAGAGGTTGGACAAACGTGGGTTGTTTCCTCTGGAGCGTCAGAGGCTGAAGGGAGACCTGATAGAAGTTTATAAAAATTATGAGAGGCTTAGATAGGGTAGACACCCAAAATCTTTTTCCCATGTAAGAAATGTCCAGTACTAGAAGACAAGCATTTAAGGTGAGAGGGAGAAAGTTTAAAGGGGATGTGCGGGGCAAGCTTTTTTTACACAGAGTGATGAGTGCCTGGAATGCTCTAACATGGGTGGTAGTGGAAGCAGATATGATAATGGCATTCAAGAGGCTTTAATATAGGCAAATGAGTATGCAGGGATTGTAGGGATATGGATCATAAGAGTCATAGAGCAATACAGCACGGATACAGGCCCTTCGGCCCAACGAGTCCATGTCGACCATGTTGTCCACCTAGCTAGTCCCAATTTCCTGCATTCCGCCTATATCCCTCCAAGCCCCTGCTCTCCATATACCTATCCAAGTTCTTCTTAAATAATAGGAATGAGCTGCCAGAGGAAATGGTTGAGGCAGGTACAATAGTATCAGAATCTGGTTTATTATCACTGACAAATGTCATGAAATTTGTTGTTTTGTGGCAGCGAATTTCATGACATATGTCAGTGATAATAAACCAGATTCTGATACTATTGTACCTGCCTCAACCATTTCCTCTGGCAGCTCATTCCATATATTCACCACCCTCTGCATGAAAAAGTTGCCCCTCAGGTTCCTTTTAAATCTTTCCCCTCTCACCCTAAATCTATGCCCCTCTGGTTTTTGAGTCCAGTACCCTGGGGAAAAGACTGTTACTGTCCACCTTATCTATGCCTCTCATAATTTTAAACACTTCTATAAGGTCACCCCTCATTCTCCTAAATTCCAAGGAATAAAGACCTAGCCTGGCCAACCTCTCCCTATAACTCAGGCCCTCTGGTCTTGGCAACATCATCATAAATCTTTTCTGCGCTCTTTCCAGTTTAACCACATCTTTCCTATAACAGGTGACCAAAACTGTACACAGTACTCCAAGTGCGGCCAACGACTTATACGACTGCAACATAATGTCCCAACTCCTATACTCAATGCCCTGACTGATGAAGGCCAGTGTGCTAAATGCGTATTTTACCACCCTGTCTACCTGTGGCACCACTTTCAACGAACCATGCACTTGCACTCCTAGGTCCCTCTGTTCCATTACACTCCCTATTGCCCTAGCATTCATACTATAAGTCCTACTGTGGTTTGACTTTCCAAAATGCATCTCCTCACACTTAACTGTATTGAAATCCATTTGCCATTCCTCGGCCCACTTCCCTAACTGATCAAGGTTCCCCTGTAATTCATGATAACCTTCTTCACTATCAACAACACCTTCTACTTTCGAGTCATCTACGAACTTGTTGATCAAGCCTTGTGCATTCACATCCAAATCATTTATATAAATAACAAATAACAAGGGTCCCAACACCGATCCCTGTGGCATACCACTAGTCACCAGCCTCCATTTTGAGAATCAACCTTCAACCACCACCATCTGCTTCCTACTCTGAGCCAATTTTGAATTCACCTAACCAGCTTCCCCTGGATTCCATGGGACCCAACCTTCCAGACCAGCCTGCCATGCAGGACCTTGTCGAAGGCCTTGCTAAAATCCAAATAGACAACATCCACTGCCCTCCCCTCATCTACCCTTTTGGTTACATCTTCAAAGAACTCTAAAAGATTCATCAAACGCGATCATGTGCAGGCAAAAAGGATTAGTTTAATTTGGCAACATGCTCGGCCACAGGCATTGTGGACCAAAGGGCCTGTTCCTGTGCTGTACTGTACTGTGTTCTATGAGTCAGATACAGTTTTAATTACATCTGAGGATGTGACTCACTACGTGGCAGTTTTGAGAGGCAACTCTATGATACGTGAGTAGATCAGAGGCCATGTTGCAATGAAGATATTTGACCTGTGCAGCTGGATATAAATAGGTTGAGTGTGTGGGTGAAAACTTGGCAAATAGAGTTTAAAGTGGAAAAGTGTGAGGTCATGCACTTTGGTAAGAGGAATCCAAGGACAGACTATTATCCAGGTGGAGAAGGCTAGCAGGTGAGCAAACCACAAAGGGTTCTAGGTGTTTTCGTGCGCAAGTTGCAAAAACTTAGCAGGCACATGCAGCAAATGGTCAGCAAGGCAAATGACATATTAGGCTTCACTGAGGAAGATTGGAGTTTAGAGATAGGGAAATACTGTTACAATTGTACAGGGTATAGGTGAAGCCACATCTGCAGTGCTATTTCACAGTTCAGTCCACTTTTTCAAGAAAGGTTATACTGGCAAAAAAGGTTCACCAGGCTAATTCCTGGAATGAGGGCTGTCCTGTCACGCGCAGCTAAAGAAATTAGATCTATATTCTTTGGAATTTAGAAGATTGAGGGGTGGTCGCATGGTAGTGTAGCAGTTAGCGTAACGCTATTACAGCGCCAGCACCCCGTGTTCAATTCCGGCCATTGTCTGTAAGGAGTTTGTACGTTGTCCCCGTGTCTGCGTGGGTTTCCTCCGGGTGCTCCGGTTTCCTCCCACATTCCAAAGACGAAAGGATTAGGAAGTTGTGGGCATGCTATGTTGGCGACGGAAGCATGGTGACACTTGTGGGCTGCCCCCGGAACACTCTACACAAAAGATGCATTTCACTGTGTGTTTCAATGTACATATGACTAATAAATATATATATATGATATTGAAACACATAAGGAGGCGTGAGAGTAGATATCATGTTGTTTCCACTAGTGGGAGAATCTCATATGAGGAGATATAGTTACGAGATTAGGGGCATCGTTGAAAACTGAGGTGCATAGGAACTTCTTGTAGAGAGTAGCGAATCTCTGGAATTCTCTACCAGAGGCTAGATCACTGGAGGTACTCGGAGATGCAGCAGAAAAATTTTTGCAAGATCAGGGAATTGAGCGCGATGTGGAGCTGGCACAGAAAAAGAATTGAAGGCTGGGGCACGTCAGCCATGGTCATTTTGAATGGCAGGACAGGCTTGAAGGGCCAAGTGGCCTACTCCTGCTCCTAGTTTCGCATGTACCTCTTGTCTTATCCTCTACTTGCACTGGCTCAGCCCAGCTAAGATCCAGTTGCTTCTGCAAGGGGTAGTTTTCAGCAGCACATGTTGGAACTTCATTCAGGTACCTTTCACACTTTCCAACCTAAATCACAATCATAGGTTCTACTCTCGTTCTGCTCTTCAACAATATTATCTCCAAAAATGGTGTGGTCATACTACTTAACCGCCCATCCGACATTGACTTGAGTGACCCCAAGTTCCTTGCAGCCCAGTTGGAGTAGGGTAGCGTAGTGGTTAAATTACTGGATTAGCAGCTGAAATTCTGGACCATTTGAATCCCTCTGTCTCAGCTGGAGAACTTAATCTCAAGTAATGAAATAAATCTGGAATTGAAGCTCGTGCCCATCATGGAAACCATGAAAATACTGAATTATCTGGATCCTTGGGGGAAGAGATTTTGTCATCCTTGCCCAGTCTGGCTTTTATGTGACTCCAGACCCACTAGTGTGGTTGACTGCTCCTCCAGTTCAGGGCAATCAGGGATAAATAATAGAACACTGGCATTGTCAGCGATGCCCAAATCCTGTGAATGAATAAACTTAAAGCACCTACAGTCCTGTAGCTGCACATTCATAAGACACTCCTCTGGATGAACAGTACTGAAGCCTGTGCAGACCATGTTTTGCATCAAATAAGTTGCTATTAGATTGGATTTTAGCAGCTTGAGAATGTTTTGTCCTGTTGCACCCTTGTTCACCAATACTATCAATGGCCTTATCTCCACACGATCATCACATGATTTTTCATTTTCAATCTGTCCTTCCTTTTTCCCAACTATCCAGTCAATTCAGAACTCCTGTCATAGAATTATAGGATTGGTATGGCAGAGCAGTAGGCCATTTTGCCTGCTGTCTGCATAATAAAACTTTTTGCCTTTCATTCCCCATGAAGATTTTGCCCAAAGCTTGAAATTTATGCCTCCCTTAATTAGTCAGCAAATTGGCATAGCTTCTCTCAAATTCCCTCCATCTAGCAAATATGTTTTTGAGCAGGAAACGTGGCCATTTATAATTTCCATTTTTACTAACCCTTAAGTTTTGGAGCTAATATTATGAGTGTTTAGAATTTATTAGCAAAACACTCCAATGAATCATACCTGTGACAGAGGATGCAATACGTTGCACATTACAGGTTGAAGCTCTCTGGTCCAGCGTTCTGTGGTCTGGCATGTTTTGGATCAGTAGTACAGATCTGTATTAATTAACTAATTTTAACTAAGATCTAATTAAAATCAGAATCATTTATTATCACAGACTTAGATCTCGTGAAATTTGTTGTTTTGCGGCAGCAGTACAGTACAAAGACATAAAATCACTATAAATCAGAAAATAAATAAATAGTATGGCTATTAACTAAAATTAAAAATTAAATTAAATCTAAAATTAACCAATGTTAGTCCTGATGCAGGGTTTTGACCCAAAGCATCGACAATTTCTTTCCTCCCATAGATGCTACTAGACCTGTTGAGTTCCTCCAGCAGATTGTTTGTTGCTTCAGATTCCAGTACCTGCAGTCCCTTGTGTCTCTAAAATTAACTCATATCTTTTCCAATCTGTACTTTTTTAACCTACAAGTGCAACTTCTGCAATCTCAGCCAACAGCATTTACTGAAACTCTGGGTTACTGATGGTTCTCAGAAACGGAACCCTCAAATAACCTGTGTAGTGTCGTGTACTTTAAAAAAAAAGAATAGTTCTCCTGCTCAGAGGAAGATGATCAGGGGTCAATTTTTGTGGTCTGGCATTTTCTGTGGTCTGGCACTGGTCAGGTCCCAAGGTTGCCGGATTAGAACTTCAACTTGTATTATGTGTGGATTCAGATTTGATATTGTGTGTTGCCCCTTCACAGGTACGCGGGAGAGATACTGGATGAAGATATGTACCAAGGCAGGAACCTGATCAATAATCGCTCATTGCAGGCGTTGGTGGCAGGCCTGAAAGCTTTACAGCACCTGGGAAAATCTAGCTTGTTTGCAGGATTGTCGCGAGTGCACTGGTGGTATGGTGAGTCAATTATGTCTATTCTCTTCCAAAGTGTGTTAACAAGACGTGGTTAGGTTTTGGAACCAGAACTGAGGGAAGAACATTTCACTCAGCAGGTAAGACAGCATCCGCAGAAAGTACAGTTAACCTTTGTGCTTGAACGTTGTACTGCAGAAAACTCAGAACATTAACTCAACTTCTCCCTCCATGGATGCCACCTGACCTGCTGGGTGTTTCCATTTTCTGCTGTTATTTAAGATTTCCAGCACCTGCAGTTTTTGTTTTGATTTTCAAAATGCATTTCACCACTGCTACATCCAATGTACTTTTTGTCCCAATAGTCCAAAGATTTGAGCACAAATTCTAGGCTTTAATGCACACTGAGAAAGTGATGCATTGTTGACGGTGTCGTCTTCAAGCCGAGGCCTTTATTCACCACCTTAGGCAATGTGAAAGGTTCCATGATGCTGGAGGAGGGAAGCTCTCTCTAGTACCCTGTGGTATCTGAAACAGAACTGGCTGCCAGAAGCCATTTGTCTTTTGACAAATTGCAAAACTATGGGCTTGCATTTTGCAGATCTACCTCTGTCAACCTACCAACCTGATCATAAATGTCAAGGCTCAGCATAGTAGCATGGCCTTGTGCGACATTGCGCTGGCACTTGGGTGGAGCAGAACGAGTCGCATGCATGGAAAAGGATGAGAGAAATTTAAAGTTGATGAAACACTCCAGCTTTGCCAGCTGTCAAAGTGTCAAGACTAATCAATATCTCTAATGTTACTGACATTCAGAAACATTCATAAGTCATTTAAGATCAAATAAAAAAATTAAAACCTATTTAAAAAATTTGAAAAACTAACATTGACCTAAAATACATAAACAGTTAAGAACATGAATCGTGAAAACAAGCTCAATTAATTTAAAGAAAAATATAAATTGCTTTATAATTATCATTCTTCCAGACTCAGATTCAACAGGCAGGTTGCCTGGTGTGGCTGTGAGAAAGACTTCAAGATCATACTCTGCCACTGGGCCATGAGGAATCTCATGACAGAGCTCGCCTCCTGAGCTTGGCCAGTAGGTTTGTGCGCTGATGTGGGATTCCTGTACTTCCTGATGTTCACAGAGGTTAACTGCTGGTGGATGGGTGCAGAACTGCCAGCTTCTCCCAGCAGGTTTTGTCCCGTTGTCCCATTGTGAAGGTTAACTAGAAGCACCCCAACAAGGAACATTGTGGTCAAGAGGTGGAGATCAATTCATGGTAAAGACATGAAGGTTTGGAGCATGTGCAGTGAGGTGTATATACATCCCCTAATTTCAACAACCAACACTCACCTGTGGTGTTGCTGGCAGTGAATAGAGGTTTTTATAATGAGGGATGCAATACAGGTTGTATTACGAATGACACTGCAGGTCCTCCCCACGCTTACGAATGCCTGACTTATGTAAAGCCTGTGCACATGAATGAGCGTTTGAGAGACCAGCGGGATGGATATGCCGGCTGCAGGCATCTTCTGCTGTGTGGGAACTCGGTTCGCGGCCTCATTGCCGACTTGCGAGCGGTTTGGGTTACGAAGAGTTCTTAGGAGCAGAACTCTGCCATAACCTGGGGAAGACCTGTACTATCAACATTGGATATGGTTCTGGGATTTGAGATGTGAGGTAGGGAAAAGGAACAGATGGTATTGGGATTGGGAATGAGAATGGAGAATAGGGGTTTGAAGAACTGGGGCAGCGAGGGCTGACATCATAAGGTTCTGGAAAACCTGGATAGGGAGGTTCTAGAATCCACAACCAGCAGGTTCTGGAGGACCCAGGTGACAGCTTCTGGGATCTACAACATTGGACTAGTGCAGCAGGCAGCAGTGGAAATGTAAAATGAAATGTTTTATTGGAATACCTTTAACACAGAGGAACAGCACAAAGTTTGTCATTGGGTTGCATGAGGTGATTGAAAGGTTGAAATGGAGTGATTCAGCAAGGGGTTCCAGAAAAGTATAAAAAGGATCAATAAAAATAGGATATGGATTGTCACTGGATGTTCAAGGACTTAGGGGAGGACTTGGATGTTGGTAAATCACAAGGATGGGAGAAAATTGATGGCAAGGTTGGGAGGATGGTGGTCTAGTGGGAGAGCTTGGGTTATTTATTTGGAGAGAGAGACTGGGAGAGGAAGAGTAACTGAGGAGAAGGAACCAGCGAGAATATCAGCAAACGAGTGAACAGGAAGGGAAATTAGTTGTTGAGTAATTTAGTGCAGAGAGGATTGGGGGAACAGTTTATGTGGTCAAAATTAGTTCGAAGAGGAGACAAGGGGAGGTAGATGAAAAAGGCTAGATCATTGGGGAACATTAGCAGAAGTTTGACCTTGGGCTTGGGGAAAAGGGAAGTGACAAAGGCAGGTCTGAATCTTAATGAGCTGGTGAGGTCAGAGAAGGCATGGAGAGGTGAGGATGAAGACAACTCAAGGGAGAGAGAGCAAGATGAATTGTGAGGCAGGTTGAAGTCACCAAGTTGAGGGTAGTTGTGCAGTGCAGAGGGAGGGATACTGTGGAGGTATCTTGCTGGGAACATCTTTATTGTACATGGGTGAGTAGCAGAGAATAAATATTTTAAATAGATGAGAGGAGCAAGGTGAGATGCACAAAGATGTATCAAGTTAAAAGACCCATTCTGGAACTTTGGCCCTCTTGGTTGGGCAAGTGGTGAAATGTAAAGAGAGGTGGAGAGGCTTTACCTAGGGGGAGGTGTCATCATTGCCCAGCTGGATGTCTGTTGAGGCTGTGTCAATGTAACGATCCACAGTGAGCAAGGGCCTCGTTCACAAATGATCGGGAGAGTCTGGAAGGAGGTGGCAGTGATAGTTGATCTACAGGCCTGGTCTGCAGATCAGCAATGCCGAAGAATTTGTCAAGGGGTTCGGAGGGCAGGTTGCAACAGAGGGGAGTACTGAAAAATGTCAACAATAGGGAAGAGGGTTAAGAGAAAATAAAAGATGGAAATGTGGGGCAAGGCATGGGATAGCAGAACAATGGGTATGTATACAAGGAAGTCTGATTACATAGGCTTGGTTATATAGAAAATATTAGGACGTAAATATCATGGTAGTGGATGGGTAAGAGAGAAGAGCCAATTAGAGGGAAAGTCAGAAGTCCTGTCAGGAGATAAAGTTGACAGGGATACAGTGGAATTGACAAGGAACATCCATAAATTGTTCAAGTTCAGAGACAATTATGGTGGTGTGTGAAATCCAGAGCTGTTTAAAGTGGGGAGTATAGGAGCATGTTTTGTTGGAAACATCTCCATGAGGTTCAAGGTCCAGGAACTTGCTGGGGCGGAGAAAGTAGTTCTGTTGGAGGTCAGAATGAGCTCCAGCAGTTGATTTCAGAAGTACATTTCAGACCTAGAGTATGATATCCTGCCCCGGAACTAGACTGTAGCTGGTGCTGAGAATCCAGGGGACCTAGCAGGCCAGTTACTCCAAGGTGTAACCAACTGAGCAGCAGAATAGAGATATAGCACTTGAGGCTTGCGGCTGTAGCTGAGTGCAGATATCTTGATGTCCATGTATTCAGAACTTGGAATTTTGAGGAAGGATCCAGGGCTTGCTGAGGTAAATGCCAAGTTTGGACTAAATTGACCCCTGGGAAAGCTTACAGGGTGCAAGGTCATGACTGGTTTAGATAGTAAATAGAAGGAAACTTTTGCCATTAACACAGGGTTGTGGGGCCAAGGAGCTTGGATTTAAAGTCTTGGGCAAAAATTACAAGGAAATGTGAAAACATACTTTTGTTATGCAGTGAGTGGTTGCAACCTGAGTTTAAAGGCGGGGTAAACGGAATTGTTCGGGGCTCTCCAAAGGGAATTGGATAGGCAGTTTGAAGGGCTATGTAGAAGGGGCAGAATAAAGGGCCTGACTAGATTAGTCCGTACTGGGAGCTAGCATGGACTCGATGGACTGAATGGTCTCCTTCTGTGCCACAGCGAGGACTGAAGGGCTGAAGGATTGCAGCAGGTGCCAGGTGCACAGTGAGCAGCTGAGTGGGGATTTTAATGAGTAATAGCAAGATTCCCTGCTTGTGGAGCAGGGGTCAGAAGATTGGGATTTACATTCAGAATGGGATTCAGTTATGTTGAGTTGAACCTTGAAGAGGGGGTCATGTTTGCAGTTGAGGTGTGCTGTGATCTGGCAGTGTAGGGGGTGGATTAAAAGGAAGGAACTCCATTTATCACCATGTTCCCATCAATATCCTTCCACAAAGCACCCACTCAGATGTAAATATCCCACTTAAAAATCAATGTAGATGTGGGTGTGCAGACAAGCTGGTGTTTGCTAGGTATACAGTATTAGTGAGTCACGCAATTTTTAATAAAAAGTAAGTGTACATAAACCAACAAAATTACCTCATAAAGCAATGAGGCAAATCCAGGGAGGGCTCGTTTTGGACAACTTGAATTATAAATTTGGTGAAGGAGTAAATAGTACTTTGAGAAAACAACATGTTCTTGTACATAATGTAATTTTTTTTTTGTTTAAGACCTTGTATTCCACATTAAAAAATTCAATCGCTGTGAAATAAAAATGTCAAATGAATGTGTTACCTGAAAGTATTTTGAATGAGTTGATTGGACCATAATAGCAAAGGACTTGTTTGAACTCGTGCTGGAAATATATGAGACATTGGCTCGTCATTATGCATTGTTCTGGCTGGCTTCACTTGAAGAAGGATGTTATGACACAAGTGAGGGTGCAGAAGAGGCTCCTGAGGATGTTGTCAGGGCTGAAGAGACTAGATTGAGGCTGTTTTCTTTGGAACAAAGGAAACTAAGGAGAGATTTACTTGTCTATAAAACTGAGGAGCTTAGATAGAATAAATAGGAGCAACAATGATAATGAGGGGAAATCGATTTGTTAAATCCTTATTGAGTCATAGAGTAGTGCAGCACAGAAATGGGTCCTTCAGCCCACCTCATCCATGCTGACAGTTTTGCCTATCTACACAACATTTGGTCTGTATCCTTCTATGCCTTTCCTATTCAAGAGGCTGTCTAAATACCTCTTAAATGTAGTGATTATAGCTGCCTCCACTACCACCTGTAGCAGCGCATTCCAGATGTCAACAACTGTATGGAAAACTCTCCCCTCAGATCATCTTTAAATCTCCTCCCTCTCATCTTAATCTCTTGATCTTGACACCAAGGGAAAAAGATTCTTGACTACTCTATCGATACCTCTCATAATTTAATGTAGTTCTATCAGGTCACCCCTTCAGCCTTCTTCACTCTAAGGAAAAGAAGCCCAGCCTATCCAATCTCTCCTTATAACAAAACTCCTCCAAACCAAGCAACGTCCTGGTGAATCTCCTCTGCACTCTCTCCAATATAATCTATCCTTCCTACAGTGTGGTAAGCAGAACTCTACACAATACTCCAAGTGCACTCTAACCTGTAATTTGTAAAGTTGCAACATGATATCCCAACTTTTATATTTTATGCCCTGACCTCTGAAGCCCAGCCATATGTCTTCTTCACCAGCTTGTGTTGCCACTTTCAGGGAACTATGGACTTGGACCCCAAGTCCTCTCTGTTCATCAACATCCTCAGAGCTCCACCATTTACTGTATGCGTCCCATCCCTATTTGAATTCTCAAAATGCATCATCTCACACTTGTTGGGATTAAATTCCACCTGCCAATGTTCTGCTGATCTATATCCTGCTGTAGCCTCAGTCAACCTCCTTCCACAACACCATCAATTTCCGTGTCATCCGCAAATTTACCAATCATACCTCCTATATTCATATCCAAGCCATTAATATATATCAAGAAGCAACGGTCCCAGCACTGATCCCTGTAGTACACCACTGCTCACAGACTTCCAATCATAAAATCATCCTTCCATAACTACCCTCTGTTTCCTACCACCAAGCCAATTTTGGATCCAGCTCTGCTTGGATCCCATGTACGTAACCTTCTGGTCCAGCCTAAAGTCTATGTAGACAACATCCACTGCCTTGCCTTCATCAATCTTCTTTATCTCCTCAAAAAATTCAGTCTAATTAGTGAGGCAGGATCTTCCCCACACGAAACAGTGGCGGAATTAGAAGGTTGAGGAAATATTTTTCATCCAAAGAGTAGTTTGAGGTGGATGGGGTGGAGGGGAGGGGGGTGCAGGGGGGTGATGATGGTGGTCCTGAAGTGGTGTTTGGGGCAGAACCCCTCATCGCATTTAAAAAGTGCCTAGCTGAGCACTTGGGAAGCCACAGGACTACAGACCTGCGGCTAAGAATCATCAGTAACTGAAGTGGTCCATTTTTGGCCTGTGTGGCGATGATGGGCCTAATGTCCTCCTTCCTAAAACTTTTTTTAAACTTTATTTATACAGCACAGTACCAGGCCCTTCTGGCCCAACGAGCCCACGCCACCCAATTACACCCGTGTTAACCTACTAACCTGTACGTCTTTGGAATGTAGGAGGAAACCGGAGCACCTGAAAGAAACCCATGCAGTCACGGGGAGAACGTCCAAACTCCTTACAGACAGCGGTGGGAATTGAACCCTGATCGCCGGCACTGTAATAGCATTACACTAACCACTACACTACCATGCTGGTCCCTGTAAAATGCATTTCCACGATTCAGTGATTCTATGAATCACTAGGCTGATTGTCCCAGTATTAGTGGTTACTCTGGTTTTTAACATTGGCGTAAGAAAATGATTCTGGGACAAAGTGAGAGCCAGAATATTAAACGAGAAAAGAACTGTATTCATTGTGGACGTGAGAGTGACAGCACTTGGTTACATTAGATCCAGTGTGACATTGAGGAGCTTCAATAAGGCAAGTCAATGGGAAACAGACACGGGTGACATGGTTGGGTGAATTGCTTCACCGGCTGGTATCCTCCCTTCTGCAAAGAAAAATGGTGGTGATTGTTGAAGGCCAATCATCTCAGCCCCACGACTGCTGCATGGGTCCAGGGCTCAGCTGTCTTCCCTGCAGAATAAAAAACAGAAAACGCTGGAAATACTCAGCAGCTTCGGGCAGTTTCTGTGCTGAGGGACAGAGACACAGGAGACTGCAGATGCTGGGATCTGGAGCAAAAAAAAACGAGCTGCTGGAGGAACTCAGCGGATCAGGCAGCATCCATGGAGGCAAAGGGATATGGAACGATGCAGGGCCTTGACCCAAAACACCAACTATCCCTCTATGGAGAGAGAAATGGTTTCAACCTTTCAAGTCAATGATGTAGTGGATTTGTTTTCTAAGCCACCATTTCTCTTTTAGCTAACACATGTTTTAACAGGTGACGTGGAGACTACTGATTCATGGTTTGTTATTTTTGATACACTATTCACTGGCATTTGTTAAATACCACTATTTTTGGTTGTTACAAAATAAGTTTGTTTGATTGACATAAATATAAAGAGTTATATAAACCATAAAGTCAACAAAACTAAATATAAGAATCTTGTGAGTATATGTAACAGACAGAAATCTGGAGCTCACATATTGTAAATATTTTGTAAAAGAAAGGGTTGCATTTAGTTGGCTTTGATTAAATAAAGCTGCTATTTATCGGGAAGAGCTGTGGTTCCAAATTGTATTCGAACACAATTTGATTCACCAAATCACTTCATGTTCTTATGATTTTCAAAAGATATCATTCTCTCATTCTTTAGCCATGTTTTCATTCTTACTCTTCTGCATTCCTTGTCTCTGTGACACTGTTAATCTCTACCTCTGTCTCTGTGAATGTTGAATCTACCTGCTACTTTTGTGTTAATGCGACTCCACAACTTACCTTGTATTTCATTCATTCCTGTGACTTGGGCATCGCAGGTAAAGTGATTGCTGGATGACCATGAGAAGTTAATGGTGAGCTCCCTTTATGAACCATCACAGTCCTTGTGGTGAAGGGTACTTCTATATTTCTGTTGGGTAAGGATTTTGACCTAGTGTGGATGACACATTTGGAATAGGATTCCAATTTGGGTTGGTGTGTGACCTGAAAACAAGCCTGTTAGGTGGTGTTGCCATTGCACATGCTACTCTGGTTCTGGAGGTCTTGGATCTGGGAGGTGATGCTGAAGGATCCTTGACAATTGGCTGCAGTGCATTTTATAGATGGTGGACCCTGTACCTGTAGTGTGCTGGTGCTGAAGTGAGGCAGTGTTTATTGTGGTAGATAAGATTTTTTTGTCATAGAGTAATACAACCCGGAAACAGGCCTTTCAGCCCAATTCATCCGTGCCGACCGAGATTCCCACCTAAGCTAGTCCCATTTGCCTGCTTTTGGTCCATATTCCTCTAAACCTTTCCTATCCATGTACCTGTCCAAGTGTCTTTCAGATGTTGTTATTGTACCTGCCCCAACCACTTTCTCTGGCAGCTTGTTCCATATACACACCACCCTCTGTGTGAAGAAGTTGTCCAAAGGAGTTGCTCCTGGATGGTGTCCAGATTCTCAAGTGTTGTTGGATTAGCATTCATTCAGGAAAGTCCTGACTTGCACCTTCTACATTGTGGAAAGATGTTGGTGAGTCAGGAGGTGAGTCACTTAACACAGTACACCAGGCCTTACAGTCACAGTTATGTGGCTGGTCCTGTTAGGTTTCTGGTGAATGGTAAACCCCAGGATGCTGATGGTATTTTAGTATTGGTATTGGTATTGGTTTATTATTGTCACTTGTACCGTGTTACAGTGCAAAGCTTGTCTTACAAACTGATTGTACAGGTCAAATCATTACACAGTGCAGTCGCATTGAGTTAGTACAAAGTGCATTGATGTAGTACAGGTAAAAACAATAACAGTACAGAGTAAAGTGTCACAGCTACAGAGAAAGTGCAGTGCAATAAGGTGCAAGGTCACAACAAGGTAGATTGTGAGGTCATAGTCCATCTCATTGAATAAAGGAACTGTTCAATAGTCTTATCACAGTGGGGTAGAAGCTGTCCTTAAGTCTGGTGGTACGTGCCGTCAGGCACCTGTATCTTCTGCCCGATGGAAGAGGAGAAGAGAGAATGTCCTGGGTGGGTGGGGTCTTTGATTATGCTGGCTGCTTAACCAAGACGACGAGAGGTAAAGACAGAGTCCAAGGAGGGGAGGCTGGTGTCCATGATGCGCTGGGCTGCGTCCACAACTCCCTGCAGTTTCTTGCGGTCCTGGGCAGAGCAGTTGCCGTACCAAGCCGTGACACATCCAGATAGGATGCTTTCTATGGTGCATCTGTAAAAGTTGGTGAGAGTCAAAGGGGACAGACCAAATTTCTTTAGCCTCCTGAGGAAGTAGAGGCGCTGGTGAGCTTTCAGCAATGGTAATGCCTTTGAATATCAAGGGAAGGCAGTTAGACTTACTTGGAGGAGGTCATTGCCTGTGCATGTGGCAGGTCACTTAAGCCTGTGCCTAATGTTGCACAGGCAAGGATTGCTTTGTTACGTAAGACCATGCAAATGGAATTGAACATCATGCAATCATCTACAAACATTTCCACTTCTGACTCAATGAAGGAACGAATATCATTGATGAAGAAGCTAGTGATAGGAGGCTAAGGACGCGACCCCGAGGAGATTCTGCTGCAACTTCCTATGGCTGAGAAGATTGAAATCCAACCGTGGCGAATTATAACTGGCCAGTGCATCACTTTCTCCTCGATTCCCATTGAGTTTAATTTTACTAGGGCTCCTTGAAGGTCAAACACTGCCTTGACATCAAGGTGAATCATGTTCACCTAATATTTGGTCCTTTCTCTCCCCCATGTCTAGACCAAAGCTGTAATGAGGTCTGAACTGGATAGTCCTGGCAGATCCCAAGATGGGCATTGCCATTTGAAAGATTGTCGACAACACCATCCACTAGTTTGTTGATGAGCAGGGATAAACTGATGCAGCGGTAGTTAAATAGGTTGGACTTGATCGGTCTTTTGTGGACAGACCACCCCTGGGCAGCTTTCCAGATGGTTGGACCCATCATAGAGTCATACAGCACGGAAACAGGCCCTTCAGCACAACGGGTCCATTCCAATCAAGATGCCCCATCCAAGCTAGTCCCATTTGCCAGCGTTTGATCCATAACCTTCTAAACCTTTCCTCCCCAAGTGTCTTCTAAAAGCTGTTATTGTACCTGCCTCAACCACTTCATTTGGCAGCTCATTCCACATAGATACCACCCTTTGTGTAAAAAAGTTGCTTCTCAAGTTCCTCGTAAATCTTTCCCCTCTCACCTTAAACCTATGCCTTCTGGTTCTTGATTCCCCAACTCTGGGAAAAAAGACTGAGTGCATTCACCCTATCTATGCCCCCCATGATTTTATACGCCTCTATAAGATCACCTCTCAGTCTCCTATGCTCTAAGGAATAAAGCCCTAGCCTGTTCAACCTTTCCCTGTAACTCAGTCCCTCAAGTCATGGCAGCATCCTTCTAAATCTCTTCTGTACTCTTTCCAGTTTAGTAGCATCTTTCCTATAGCAGGTTGACCAAAACTGTACACAATTCTGCAAGTGCGCCCTGTACAACTGCACCATGAACTCTCAGCTTGTATACTCAATGCCCCAAATGCCCTGACCTATAAAGGTCAGTGTGCCCAAAGCCTTCTTCACCACCCTGTCTACCTGTGACTCCACTTTCAGTGAACCGTGTACTTGTACTCCAAGGTCTCTCTGTTCTACATCACTCTCCAGGGCCCTGCCGTTCACTGTGAAAGTCCTACTTAGACTTGACTTTCCAAAATGCAACACCTCACACTTATCTGAATTAAACACCATTTGCCATTCCTCATCCCACTTACTCAGCTGGTCAAGATTCCCCTGTAATTTTTGATAACCTTCTTCATTGTCCACTACACCACCTATTTTAGTGTCATCTGCATGCTTACTAACCATGCCTCGTACATTCTTATCCAAATCATTGATATAGATGACAAACAGCAATGGGCCCAGCACCAACCCCTGAGGCACACCACTAGTCACGGGCTTCCAGTCCAAGAAAAATCTTCCACCATCACCCTCTGCTTTCTACCATCAAGCCAACTGTGTATCCAATTAGCCCGCTCTCCCTGGGTTTCATGCAATCCAACATTCCGAGCAGCCTACCATGTGGAACCTTATCAATGGCTTTACTGAAGTCCATATAGACCACGTCTTCTGCCCTGCCCTCATCAGCGTTCTCGGTCACCTCATCAAAGCCATGCACAAAGCCATGTTGACTACCCATGCTGACTCTCAATGTTGTAGCTGAAAGAAGTTTGGCTGAAGGCATGTCTAGTTTTGGAAAGCAAGTCTTCAGTACTGTAGGAGGCATGTTGTCCAGTCTTTTGGCCTTTGCTGTATCCACTGGACTCGGCTATTGAAAGTGGTGTCACATGTGTACAGGGTGGTGAAAAAGGTGTTTAGCACACTGGCCTTCATCAGTCATTGAGTATAGAAGTTGGGACATTATGTTGCAGTTGTATAAGTTGTTGGTGAGGCCGCACTTGGAGTACTGTGTACAGTTTTGGTCACCCTGTTATAGGAAAGACGTGGTTAAACTGGAAAGAGTGCAGAGAAGATTTACGAGGATGTTGCCAGGACTAGAGGGCCTGAGTTATAGGGAGAGGTTGGCCAGGCTGGGTCTTTATTCCTTTAAACGTAGGAGAATGAGGAGTGACCTTATGGAAGTGTTTAAAATTATCAGAAGCATGGAAAAGGTGGATGGTAACAGTCTTTTCCCCAGGGTAGTGAACTCAAAAACTAGGGGGCATAAATTTAGGGTGAGAGCGGAAAGATTTAAAAGGGACCTGAGGGGCAACTTTTTCACGCAGAGGGTGGTGAGTATATGGAATGAGCTGCCAGAGGAAGTGGTTGAGGCAGGTACAATGGTATCACTTAAGAAGAACTTGGATAGGTACATGGAGGGGAGGGCCTGGAGGGATATGGGCCAATCGCAGGAAATTGGGACTAGCTGGGTGGGTACTGTGGTCGGCATGGACTCGTTGGGCTGAAGGGCCTGTATCCCTGCTGTATTGCTGTATGACTCTATTTCTTGATATAGTGGAGTGAAATGAATGGCTGGCTTTGCGATGATGAGGACTTGACTGAAATGGATGAACTACTTGGTCATTCTGTCTAAAGCTTGTTGCAGTTGATAGGGCAGTTAAAGACTCAGGACTTTTTTTCTTCCCCACTGTGTTTTAATTAGTCTCCAGCTTTTCTTTTTAAATTTTTTCTCTCTGTCTGGATTTCTTCCTGTGCTTCTGTTTTTCCATTTGACCATTCTTAATTTCTCATGTTTTGCATTGTGGTGATCCACTACACCGTTTTAAGACCCTTACAAAAACAAAGAATTTCTTTCCCTACATTTTAATGGTATTATTTGTTTTGTCACTCATTAACTTCCTTGTGTTTCTTACTGAATGCTACATGCTCTTGGGTGCTGAGGGGAATTGTAGGGGAAATTGTAATTTCAACAAAGCAATCATATTGTAGTCAGCTTATTTAGTCATAGATATCAGAGACCACTGCCATTTGCATCTCGGTAGCTAACTGATAAAGATCTGCATTTCAAAACCGGACTGGATGAAACAGCTCATTTGAAATTATGTGAAACCAAATCGTCTTGAACATCCTCACATACTTTATTCTGTTCTTCTATGTCTTTCTACATTCCAGATGGCACAAATCTAAAAGGGCTGCAGAAACAGAGAGATCTTTGTGGTATACGTGCATAATTTATTCATGGCAGACTGAGAAGGAAGTCAAAAATATACATAGGATCCTGGACATATAGTTCAAGAACATGGAAGTCATGAAGAACCTGTATAAAACACTGGTTTAGCCATAACTGGAGTATTGTGTCCAGTCCCACACTCAATGACTCAGGCACGGTAGTGTAGCGGTTAGCGCAATGCTATTACAATGCCAGCGACCCGGGTTCAATTCAGGCCGCTGTCTGTAAGGAGTTTGTACGTTCTCTCTGCGTGCGTTCCCTCCCGATGCTCTGGTTTCCTCCCACATTCCAAAGACGTACAGGTCAGGAAGTTGTGGGCATGCTATGTTGGCGCCGGAAGCGTGGCGACACTTGTGGGCTGCCCCCAGACCACTCTACACAAAAGCTGCATTTCACTGTGTGTTTCGATATACATGTGACTAATAAAGAAATCTTATCTTAAACAACTTCTTTGCCTCTGCCATCAGATTTCCGAACAGCCCATGAACCCATGAACACAGCCTCGTTATTTCTTCTTTTTGCACTATTTATTTAATTTTGTAATTTATAGTAATTTTATGTCTTTGCACTTTACTGCTGTTGCAAAACAACAAATTTCATGAGATATAGGTCAGCGATAATAAATCTAATTCTGATTCAGTTCTGCACGCCATACTTTAGGAAAGAATTGGAGAGGGTGTGAGAAGAGGTTTCCGAAAATAGTTCCAAGGATGAGGGACTTTTGTGATGTGGATAGACTGGAGAAGCTGGGGTTGTTCTTCTTGGAGCAGAGGAGGTTGATAAAGGGGATTTGATAGAGCTATTTAATGTCATGAAGTGTATAGGCAGAGAGAATTGAGGGGAACAATTTCCACTGGAGGAAGTGTCAACAGGTGATGAATGAAGGTGATTGGCCAAAGAACCAAGAGAGACTTCAGGAAAGACCTTCTCATGCAAATGTGTAGGACACACTGCCATGGGGGAGCAGTAGAGGCAGATTCAAGTGTGGCTGTCGAAAGGGAACTGGAAAAATACTTTAAAGAAAAAAAATTGCAGGGCTATGGGAAATGCGACTAGCTGGATTGCAAATACGTAGAGCTGACATGGACTGTATAGTCTGAATGGGCTGTTTCCATGCTGTAACCTTTCTGTGATTTTGTTATTTATGTTTTGGCTTCTTGGATTTATTTTACTTCTCCTCCCACTTTTGCTCCTGGATTGGTGCTGTGACTTTGAATCGGCGTCAGTAGCACAGTGCGAAGCTGTTGCCAGATTTCCTTTTGGCTGACAGTAAGGATTGGCAATGCAACGAGAAAGATACAAAGGATCATCAGGGGTCATCACACTGCAACATGTGTGGCTGATGTTACTCTTATACCCCCTTCCAGAAACAATGTAACAACAACGTAACAATCTGCAATCACACTGTTACTGTTTCTATCATTTATCTCAGCAATTCTCGTGCTTTGTAAAGGTAATAGCTTTGTTTCGGGGGGGGGGGGGTTCAGATTTCTCTGAACATCGACTGAGCTGTTGCAATGTAGCACTCTGTCAGAGAATTCACTGTTTTACAACTATAGATGTATTGATGCTCAGTAAGAAACAGTTATCTGAGGGCTGAAGCTCAATTATATGTTGCTCTGGGATTTTTTTAAAACCAGTGTTCAACATTTCCCATTATTCAGTGAAAATATAAATAGATGACCTATATTTTATATATTCCTGTACTAATGGTTTTAAATTTAATCCTTCCCAGTTTAAACCTCTGCTCCACTGGATAATATTGTATCAGCTTGGCTCAATTGGAGGTCACAGAACATAGCACAGGAAGAGGCCCTTTGGCCCACAATATCTGTGCCGACCATGATGCCAAATTAAACTGATCCCTTCTGCCTGCACATGATCCACATCCCTCCATTCCCTGCATATTCATGTGTCTGTCTAAGAGCCTCTTGAAAGCCACTATCGTCACTGCTGAAGGCTCTTGCAGAGACAGGGATCCTCATGCTGTAAGTTTCCATGTCCCCGGGTCTCATCTCGATCTGTTGTAGGTTTGTGCTTAGTTGCACCAAAGAAAGAATAATTTATTCCAGAGGCTGAACTGTGCATTGCCAGAGTGAAGTGGGGTGGGTCTGGGAAAGACTGGTGGAGGTGAGAAGAGGGGAAAGGAAGACCAGTAGAGTGGCAGGAGTGCAAGGAAAGGGTTTTCCAGAACAAGGTAGTAGTGGGCTCTCTTGAAGATCAATGGTAGGTAATTTTTTATACTTATAAAGGAGCAAGGCTGTGTGTCTGATATAAGCCATTGTCACGTGGTAGATCCCCAGCCCTGTGCCTTCTCCCTGAGTACATTTACTGGATTAGAGTCAGCGCTGGAGAATATGAAAATTAACAGCTACTGCATAATTCACATGGTATCTGGAGTATTTGCAAGTACTAAATTCAAGTTAAGGTAGGGAAATAAGGCTGGAGGGGAATTCACTTCAGCTGCGTCCAGAGTGATTCAATATTTTTGTAGACAGCCTTAAGTTTTATTAACACCCAAATAGATGGAACCATCCTGTGACCTTTGTGACATTAGGACATGATGACTTATTTAAAATCAAGTCAAGTTTATTGTCACGTGCCCAAGTACGGTGAGGTGCAGATACAGTGAAAATCTTTTTCATTTCTGGAGGGGATTGTCTTTATTTTGGTTAAATTTTGGTTTATTCGGGATGTTAATTTTAGGTACTCAAAAAAAATATTGATTAGAATATATGTGAGTAATGCAATTGAGAAACATGGCTGACGTGGCATAAAATTACCGAAGCACTGAGCAGCTTATGCCTTCCCTAAATTCGGAAAATGGTGACCACTTTCCTTTTTCACAAATTGTTAATTTCCCTTTGGCTGTAACTAACTCACCATGTGAGTCAAAGTCAAGGTCGAGTTTATTGTCATATGCACAAGTACATGTATGCACAGGTGCAATGAAAAACTTACAGCAGCATCACAGGCACATAGCATCACATAAGCAGCATTCACAAGAAAAACATAAATTAAACAATTTATACACAGTTTTTATAAGGAAGAACACAGGTGAGAGCAGTGGTAGACTTGAATCGTCCAGTGACATGCACGTGGGAGGGTTCAGCCTTGGAGTTGAGGGAATCTTGCTTTCGGACACTCAATATGTCGTTTGGCACTTGTACTTTGATTCTCTCAATCCCTCACTAATGGGCTAATCTTGTTTCCTCCAACTTCTCATGTCACCTGTACGGTTCAATACTTCTTGCTTTGTTCCAGCCATCCTTGCAAGCCTAATGCTTTAAAATCTGTGAACCTGTAAAAAAGAGTCTGAGCATGTCCTCTGCAGAAAATAGAGGGCTTCTGAGATGTACAGTCATCCCTCGACTGTACATAAGGGATAAGTGCTCGAAGTGACATTTTGTAAATTGAGAAGGCTGAGTGAAATGCACTGTGAGAACTTTGGTACAATGTATGTGTCTGAATGGAGAGTGGGTTGCTATATGTCACAGCAAAATATAGCTTTATAAATCAAAGACACACGCCCAAAGAACCAGGGGTGTTGACAAAAATTGTTCAGTTGGATGTTCATAAAGCGAAGTGTAGTCACTGTCACACTGTAAGAAATGCTGCAGGTAATTCATGCCCAGCCATTTCCCATAAACGGCAACTTGATGTTGACCAGAGGATGTGATGCTGACTGAAAGATAATCATTGGATGGGACACTGGGGGTAACTCTCCTGCCCTTCATAATAGTGCAGATGTTGTCTCAGTGTAGCACCTCATCCAACAGAAGACACATCATTCTGTCAATACTGTATTATGTATGTCAGGATAAGCTTTTGCGCTCAAATTTCACGAGTGGTACACGAATCCACAACTTTCTAACTCAGAGGCAAAAGTGCTACCCACTGAACCACACAGGACATTAGCTGCAGGTCCTTGTGTTGAGACCAATGTGAATTGTGGCCATATGAATGAAATACTTGAAACTAGTTAGCATCCTTGGAAACAATCCCCAATGAGGGAGCCGAAAGTACTCCAAGAAGAGCAAGGGTGTTACATAGCATTGATAGTAACCCTACCTTTGTCCCTTGGAGAGAATATAAAACATTTAAAAGAAGAATAAAATTGTAACTTGGGATTTCAGCACAGATTTACATTGGTTCCATGTACAGTGGGAATGTAACCTGTGCACAGTAACTGTTAATAAGAATTGGGAACAAGATGTTGTCCACGTTTCCATGTTAGTTGGTAAAAATGTATGAATTTAAGCATTATATACTCTTTCAAGAACAGCCCGAGAGATGGCATGGTTGTCACATTTAGCAAAGCACATCATTGGTTAGGGACAAAGCAACTGAACTGCAATTGTCTCAGATGTTTCTGCAAGCTAAACTTTCACCTTAATTCTTGTTCATTTCTCGTTGCAATCTCTGGACTCAATGATCATGCAGCAGCAAAACAAAAAAAGATACAAGTTAGCATTGTGGCATTGTGTGGTGCCCTTTGCTGCACTGTGGAGGGCTGATAACACAGTTTGTTCAGTTCCCAGTCTGAACCACATCAAGCAGGGGAGGTGGCTGCTGCAGCCTGTGGTGAGTTCAGTTGAATTAGGGAGGAGAGGGAAATGGAGAAGGTGCAGCCAGTCACAACGTCCACCATTGCGACAGGCTGGGGATTTGTGCATCTGCTCTCTGAGCCACAAGATCACCAGCAGAAGAGGGAGAGCAAGATTACAGGAAAATAAAGGGAGAAAAGGTTCAAAAGAGTTGTCTTCTAAGTCCCCGGGTAACAAATGGGTTCCACCTTTACAGACATACATAACTTGATTTTTGTCCCTAAGTCAGAAAGTACAGAAAAATCACTCAGTATGGTAACCACACCTCCACAGGATTGTAATGAAAGGCATCCAAATGACTGATAAGAAAGAACAATTACTAAAAGTGGAGAGAGAGAGAGAGAGAAGAAACTAGTTCTGCCATTCATAGGAACGAACGTACGTACGTACGTCGGACCTTCAACTTAACTAATATTATGGGAGCTGGATCGTATGTAGGGGTGTCCATAGGTTGGGCTTCATAACCCAGGGGCAGCCTGTAAAGACAAACAAATGGGGAACAATAAACATGCATGTTATGTCAACCAGTCAGACCAACAGCTGATCTTTTACCTCAGTGTACTTTCCTGTACTATTGATTTCCTAAATCTCTGAAAATCTCTCAATCTTTATAATGAGCATAATTAGCGACTCAGCCACCACAGGCATCTTGGGTAGGGAATTCTAATGTTTTGGCCACCTCCCTTATTGTGAGGCTGTGACCCTTGATTGTAAACATCCCAGCCAGGAGGAACATTATCCCCACATTTACTCCAATGCGCCCTGTAAAAAAAAATTGAACATTACAGTGAGATCTTCTCACATTCTTCCAAGCCCTGTGGGGAGTGTAAACCCAGTGCGCATAATCCTCCTCATAGGACAAATTTTATGTTTGAAGGAAGAGTATTGGTTCAGCCCATACATTGCTTGGTAGAGTGAGTGGAAGGTTTTTTAGGACACTTCATACTGCAAAGATAAAAGGAATGACGTGGTTTCAGATCTTACTTCTTGACATCAGCTAACACTTCAAATTAAATTTTGTTTCCTGCCACTTATATAACAAAATCATTAGTCCACTCATTTATTATAAGCATTACTTGATTTGTGTAATAAATCTAATTCACTAAGGAAATTGCTGTTATTTTCTAGTCTGGTCTATATGTTCCTACAGAACCAGAGCAATTTCATTGACTCAGACTGGGATAAATTCAGAATCCAGAAAAAATATATATATATTATAGAGAGAGAGAGAGAGAGTAAACTATGAGGGTAAAATAATGTGGAAAATAAGAACAGGCAACAGGCATTCTGTTCAGTACATGAAAAGCAAGAGAGAAGGTCAGATGAACATTTTCCCCTTAGAGAATGAGGCTGGGGAAAGCATTATGGAGAACAGGGAAATGGCAGAGGAGATATGTTATTTTGCATCAGTCTTTATGTTAGAAGACTTTACAGACCCTTAGTTATTAATATATATTGTAAATAACTCAGAGTCTACTACTGACCGTCATAGTACCCCACCAGTAATAAAGTGCCAACCAGTAAATGACTGGCTGATCCCACCCTGGGTTTTCCGTACATTAATCAACACGCTCTAATGCTAAAATCTTACCAGCAGTTTCATCAATCCTGTTTTTGCATTATAACTTTTTAAGTCACACCTTACCAAATGTCTCTTAAAAATGTAGACCTACTGTATCCACTCTTCTCCTTATTTACTTGTTGAGGATGTTAGTAACATCCTCAAAAACTCTTAGATTTGTCAAAGACAATTTTCCTTTCATGCAATTGTCTCTACCTGGCAATATCTTGATTTCTTTTAAGTGTCCTCTTATCACATCCTCAAGAAAGCCCCTTGTCCTACATCTGTCAAACTGAACAGGGGAGGCTGCAGAGATGTGGTTGTGATCAAGTTTCCATTCATTTCTATCTATTGTTCTACACCCACAGTCTGAATTCATCTGAGTCACTGGACTGATCAAATTAATAAAGTATGAACCAAAGGTGGCATCAAAGAACAAAACTTCATAGGGAAACCCAGCAATTACATGGGTCTTATTAACCAATTTGTGTCTACATATATGAGTGTGCGTGTTGGTTGAAGGGAGGGATGGGAGTTGGTTGGTGGTAATGTATGTTAAGATAATTTGTTAAAGTGCTTTTACTCATTCAGAAATAAGCAACTGTTGAAACAATGGGCAATCACAATTGTCATCCTGAGTTGCATTAGAATGCACTACAGATTAGCTGCATGTCACAAGTTTGACATCATTGATGATTGCTATTAATACCGATTTTCCACAACACCCTGACCCCACAACCACTTTTTCATACATTTCTTTCACCTCCAGTACCACATTCTGGTCACAGCTTGGAAATGAAGCCTTGCCTATGTCACCCATGCACCTGAAATGAACAAAAACAACTACAATTTCAATGTCTACGATCTGGTCTTAGAGCGTGAAAGAATGGATGCAGTAGGTCTATACTTTTAAGAGATATTTGGTATGGTGTCACTTAAAAAGTTATAACGCAAAAACAGGATTCATGAAACTGCTGGTAAGATTTTAGCATGTATAGTGTGTTGATTAATGTACGGAAAACTCAGGGTGAGATTCAGCCAGTCATTTACTGGTATTGCTGATCACAAAAAAATGTTTCACTGATGTCCCTAAGGGGAGGAAATCTTACTTGTGACTTCAGACCCACCAATGTGGCTGAGTGGTTGAGTTTTAAATGCCTTCTCGGTTGTGCCATTTGCATTAGATTTGAACAGAGAAACAATAAAACCACGACACAAGAGATTCTGCAGATGCTGGAATCTGGAGCAACACACACAAAATGCTGGAAGAACTCAGCAGGTCAGGCAGCATCTATGGAGGGAAATGAACAGTTGACGTTTCAGGTTGAGACCCTTCATCAGGACTGGCACATAAAGCCATATTGGCCACTTGGCATTGACCTTGGCAATGAAATTAGACACAGTAAAGTTGCTTCCAGCCCAGTCAACCTTGTAAAGTCCTCCTCACACCCCTCTAAGAACACAAGAAACTGGGAGCAACCATTGAAAATTATCTTGGGTGATCTACCCCAGGCCTCAAATCTTCCTCCCTGCCAGATCCCCATCACTGTCAATCCCCCACTCTTTCAAAAAATTATCCTCCTCCACTGTAAGTACTTCCAATGATCCAACCTCCACAACTATGTGGGGCAGAGAATACCAGGGATTCACCCTCTGCCAGAAGAAATTTTTGTGAACCTTGGTTTTAAATGACCATTCCCTTATCTTGAAACTATGTCTCCTTGTTTGAGATTCTCCCACTAGTGAAAATATCTTGACAGCTACCCATAGGATCTCATATGTTTCAAAAAGATCACTCCTCATTCTTCTGAACTCAAAGAACACAGACCTGTTTAGTCTCTCTCCACACCTGGGATCATCCTGGTGAACTTTTCTTTGAACTGACTCCAGTGAAATGATATCTTCCCTTAAAAAGGAGGACCAAAATTCTTCACTGTATTCTAGATGTCTGTAGTCTTAGCTGGTCTCACTATTGCCTTGTAAAGTTATAAGATAAGATAAGATAAGATATCTTTATTAGTCACATGTACATCGAAACACACAGTGAAATGCATCTTTTGCGTAGAGTGTTCTGGGGGCAGCCCACAAGTGTCGCCACGCTTCCGGCGCCTACATAGCATGCCCACGACTTCCTAACCCGTACGTCTTTGGAATGGGAGGAAGCTGGAACACCCAGAGGAAACCCACGCAGACACGGGGAGAACGTACAAACTCCTTACAGACAGTGACCGGAATTGAACCCGGGTCGCTGGCGCTGTAATAGTGTTAAACTAACCGCTACACTACCGTGCCTGCCCCAGTAACAGTAAGTTACAGTAAGACTTCCCTATTTTCATACTCCAACCTCCTTGAAATAAGGCCCAACATTCCACTAACCTTCCCTATTCCCACTTGTGTGCTAGCTTTTTGTGTTTCGTACACAAAGACCCCTAAATCCCTTTGTGTTGCAGCTTTCTGCAATTTTCTCAATTTAAATAATACTCTTTTGTCCTTTCTTCCAAGTGAACAATTTAACATTTTCTACATTATACTCTATTTACCAACCTTTTCCCCACACACCTAACCTATCAATATCTTGCTGTATTGCTGTAACTGTTTGTATCCTCCTCACAAAATTCCTCCTCTGCAGATTTGGCAAGCATACATTTGCTTCCTTCCTCCAAGTCATTAATATGTACTGTAAAGAGTTATAGTCATCTAAAATTGATCTCCTTATCCCTACCTATTGTTTTCTGCCTGATAGCCAATCCTCTATCCATGCCAATATGTTATCTCCAACACCATGAGCTCTTGTGATTTAATCTTATGTGGGCACCTTGTCCAACATAGTACAGCACAGGAACAGGCCCTTTGGCCCATGATGTTGTGCCGAACTAATTAAACGCCTAACTAAACT
The DNA here is from genome assembly GCF_009764475.1 of Pristis pectinata. NCBI lineage: Eukaryota > Metazoa > Chordata > Chondrichthyes > Rhinopristiformes > Pristidae > Pristis > Pristis pectinata. Next base: position 87,798,306 of record NC_067414.1, read on the forward strand.
AATCCCTTCTGCCTACACATTGTCCATATCCCTCATTCTCTGCACATTCATGTGCCCAGCTAAGAGCCTCTTGAACGTCTCTATTGTATCTGCCTCCACCCCCACCCCTGGCAGCACATTCCAGGCACCCACCACTCTCTGTGTAAAATAAACTTGCCCGGCACATCTTTAAACTTACCCCCTCTCACCTTAAATGCATGCCCTCTAGTATTAGACATTTTGCTCCTGGGCAAAAGATACCAGCTGTCTACCCTATCTATGCCTCTCATAATCTTGCAAATTTCTATCAAGTCTTCCACTAGGCTCCACCATTCCAGAGAAAACAACCCAAGTTGAACTAACCTCCTTATAGCACCTGTCCTGTAATCCAGAAGGCATCCTGGTAAACCCATTCTGTATCCTATCCATAGCCTCCACATTCTTCCTATAATGGGGGCAACCAGAACTGAATGCAATACTCCAGCTGTGGCCTAACCAGAATTTTATAAAGCTGCAACATTATTTCCTGACTCTTGACCTCAAGTCTTCAGCTAATAAAGGCAAGCATGCCATATTCCTTCTTTACCACTCTATATCAATCTGTGTTGCCACTTCCAGGGAGCTATGGACTTGGACCCCAAGATCCCTCTGCACATCAACACTGTTAAGAGTCTTGCCTTTAACCATGTACTGTTTCTGGAAGTCCAAATCCAATACATCTACTGGTTCCCTTCTGTCCACAGTGGTCAAAACTTCCTCAAAAAATTTTGAATAAGCTTATCAGACCCAATCTCCCCTTCACAAAGCCTGATTAGATTATGATTTTCTAAATGTGCTGATATTACATCCTTAATAATAAATACTAACATTTTTCTAGTAATAGATCTTAGTAATTCCTTAGTTAATTCCTTCCTGATTTTCACCGTCCCTTTTTGAATAGGGGAGTCACTTTGTCATTTTCCAATCCTTTGGCATTTCTGGAGGATCTGAAGATTTTTGGAAGATTATAATCAGTGCATCCACAATCACCACTTTTTTTTAGGATCCTAGATACAATCCATCCAGGCCAGAGGATTTATCAGCCTTTAGCCCCATTAGTTTGCCCAATACATGCAGTCCCTGGGTTACATAAGCATTCTGTTCCTGGGAACTGTCTGTAAATCAGAAACACTGTTTTCTATAGTAACCCTTATATCTCACTCTACATAATTTATTGCATGATCACCCTAATGCTACCCATATTTAAGATATCTAAGATTTCTTTGTTAGTCACATGTACATCGAAACATACAGTGAAATGCATCTTTTGCATAGAGTGTTCTGGGGGCAGCCTGCAAGTGTCGCCACGCTTCCGGCGTCAACATACTATGCCCACAACTTCCTAACCCGTACGTCTTTGGAATGTGGGAGGAAACCGGAGCACCTGGAGGAAACCCACGCAGACACGGGGAGAATGTACAAACTCCTTACAGACAATGGCCGGAATTGAACCCGGGTCACTGGTGCTGTAAAGCGTTGCGCTAACCGCTGCACTATCGTGCCTGCCTAACTAATGGGATATGTGGTGTATCCAGTCATTAATGAATACCATGAAATATTTTATTATAATTATTACTAGCATGAAAAATGCTTTAAAACTGTGTAGGAGAATTTACTTAAAGTTGAATTTTCATTTGTAACAATTTTCATGGCGATGGCAATTAATTATTCTCCATAATTATTCGGTTTAAGTGATTTCAAAAAAATACTGAGGGCAACATACATACGTTTGCTGGCTGTGTCAGGCTGGGTGATAGAGTGAGGAAGGAATCTGCAAAGGGATTGGACAGATTTGAATAACTGGGTAAGAATGTGACAGAGGGGGAACAATTTGGGAAAGCGTGAAGTCATTCACTTTGGCATTTATGAAAGAAATGCTATCATAAGTATTTGCATAGCCCACAGTTAAAATCCAGATTTGGTTCACTGGTTTAAAATGTATCATTACTAAAGTGAAAGTGTGTTGATAATGCTAAACTAATGCCAACACTAAATTAGTGTGCACTGATGTGAAGTTGAAACTGAAAACAAATTGAAATTAGAATCACACAGAAATGAAGTGTGCCATTACTATGTAGGACTTTGCTTAATCCAAGTGAGTTTGAAGTAAATTAAGACTGCCGGCACCAAAGTGCGGTGTTGTTTCTAAAGGTGGTGGGGGTAGGGAAGTGGTTGTGCGAGGGATGAAGGGAATATTGTTTTTGTTTCTCAATGTTCTGCCTGATAAGTTCTTTTCAGCCCCATCGGTCTCATTACCTCGTTGTCATGTGTTGTTCATATTTTTGCTGCACACTGAGATTAATAAAATGACACTCAGCAAAATCAAATAAATATCCTTTTGTTGGTGGCCAGCTGACTGCTGCATGGAGCAATCAGATAAAAGTGGCCTGGGGTGGTGGAATGAAGCCATGTGCATCACTACAAAGGTTTAAGTTAAATTGCTAGCTGGAGAGATTACCTTTTGTTTGATGTATAATCTTGCAAGACCCACATCAATCAAATCTAGAGATTGGTGTCCCCTTCCTTTTGTTGAAAGTTTGGCTCCTGTTATCACTCTTTTGCTGAACCCGCCTAATTTGTTTGCATGTGTAAGGGGGTCAACAGAAACCCTCCAGAGCTACAGGCGGGTGGGTGAGTCCAGGACTAGAGGGCACAGAGTTAGAATTAGAGGGTACCCATTTAGAACAGAAATGAGAAGAAATTTCTTTAGCCAGAGGGTCGTGGATATATGGAATTCGTTGCCACATACAGCTGTGGAGCCTAATTTGTTTGCACGTGTAAGGGGGTCAACAGAGACCCTCCAGAGCTACAGGCGGGTGGGTGAGTCCAGGACTAGAGGGCACAGAGTTAGAATTAGAGGGTACCCATTTAGAACAGAAATGAGAAGAAATTTCTTTAGCCAGAGGGTCGTGGATATATGGAATTCATTGCCGCATACAGTTGTGGAGGCCCGATCATTGGGGGTGTTTAAGGAGGAGATTGATGGGTATCTAATTAGTCAAGGTATCAAGGGATATGGGGAAAAGGCTGGGAATTGGGGCTGGATGGGAATAGTTTAGCTCATGGTGAGGTAGTGGAGCATACGCGATGGGCTGAGTGCCCTACTTCTGCTCCTTTGTCTTGTGATCTTGTGAGGCAGCAGGAGCTTGCTAGGGTTGTTAAGTCTTCTTCAAGGTTTGCAGGCTGGTTAGTCACATCATAGCACCACCTGTGCAAGTGAAATGCATATACCCTGAAACTCACCTCAGTCGAATAAAATGCAAGGGATGCTCAGCAGATCTAGCAAGGTTACGAGGGACAAATTAGTCTTTGGTCACCGGTGGTAAATGCATGCCGGCAGTTGTACTTGATTCCCACATGTTTAGAAGGACATAGAACTGTACAGCACATGAACAGGCATTTCAGCCCACGATGTCTGTGCCAACCCTGATGCCAATCCAAACTAGTCCCATCTGCCTGCACTTGGTCTATGTCCCTCCTTCCTTGCCTGTTCCTATTTGGTTGCATCAAAGTCAACAGATCCAATTATGCAGAGCAGAATGTAACTGCGACCAATACCTGGGAATGCACTTAACATTGACAACCAAAGGCAAGTTTCTACCCCAACCCTTCATTTCAATAACTTTTCTTCAAAACTAGAAACGTTTAGAGATCTGATAGGTCTTAATCAATAGTAGAGCCAGAGAAAGGAGGGAGGCAAGGAAAGATCAGAAGGGAAGATCTGTGGTAGGAGAGATTAAATGCGATGTTAGTTGCAGACAGAAGGGGATGGTGTGGGGGAAAGTAAAGAATCGACAAATGGATATGGAAGAACTGTGATTGGCAACAAAGGATCCATTACCGATAGTTCCTGTTTGAAAATACAGGAGGTATGGCTAGGATTTGAGCCCAGAAGGCTGTAAATGTCACCGAAGGACAATAGCTTAATTATGTGATTTACCATTTTGCAGCTGACTGTGCTACTATTACCCAGCAGTAATGAAGTTGTGGATAAAAACACCAAGAGACCATAGTGGAGTAAATCAGTTACCCTCCCAGCATTTGTCTTCCTGTTTGGAGAGACTCAACATTTTCTACCTATTCTACCTACCTTTATTCAAGAAAGGGAGTAGAGATAGCCCAGGAAATTATAGACCAGTGAGTCTTACTTCAGTGGTTGGTAAGCTGATGGAGAAGATCCTGAGAGGCAGGATTTATGAACATTTGGAGAGGTATAATATGATTAAAAATAGTCAGCATGGCTTTGTCAAGGGCAGGTCCTGCCTTACGAACCTGATTGAATTTTTTGAGGATGTGACTAAACACATTGATGAAGGAAAAGCAGTAGATGTAGTGTATTTGGATTTCAGCAAGGCATTTGGTAAGGTACCCCATGCAAGGCTTATTGAGAAAGTAAGGAGGCATGGGATCCAAGGGGACATTGCTTTGTGGATTTAGAACTGGCTGGCCCACAGAAGGCAAAGAGTGGTTGTTGACGGGTTGTATTCTGCATGGAGGTCGGTGACCAGTGGTGTACCTCAGGGATCTGTTCTGGGACCCTTAATCTTTGTGATTTTTATAAATGACCTGGATGAGGAAGTGGAGGGATGGATTAGTAAGTTTGCTGATGACACAAAGGTTGGGGGTGTTGTGGATAGTGTGGAGGGCAGTCAGAGGTTACAGCGGGACATAGATAGGATGCAAAACTGGGCTGAGAAGTGGCAGATGGAGTTCAACCCAGATAAGTGTGAAGTGCTTCATTTTGGTAGGTCAAATATGATGGCAGAATATAGTATTAATGGTAAGACTCTTGGCAGTGTGGAGGATCAGAGGGATCTTGGGGTCCGAGTCCATAGGACGCTCAAAGCGGCTGCACAGGTTGACTCTGTGGTTAAGAAGGCATATGGTGTATTGTCTTTCATCAATTGTGGAATTGAATTTAGGAGCCGAGAGGTAATGTTGCAGCTATATAGGACCCTGGTCACATCCCACTTGGAGTTCTGTGCTCAGTTCTGGTCACATCACTACAGGAAGGATGTGGAAGCCATAGAAAGGGTGCAGAAGAGATTTACAAGGATGTTGCCTGCATTGGGGAGCATGCCTTATGAAAACAGGTTGAGTGAACTCGGCCTTTTCTCCTTGGAGCGACGGAGGATGAGAGGTGACCTGATAGAGGTGTATAAGATGATAAGAGGCCTTGATCGTGTGGATAGTCAGAGGCTTTTGCCCAGGGCTGAAATGGTTGCCACAAGAGGACGGAGGTTTAAGGTGCTGGGGAGTAGGTACAGAGGAGATGTCGGGGTAGGTTTTTTACTCAGAGAGTGGTGAGTGCATGGAATGGGCTGCCGGCAACGGTGGTGGAGGCGGATACGATAGGGTCTTTTAAGAGACTTTTGGATAGGTACATGGAGCTTAGAAAAATAGAGGGCTGTGGGTAAGCCTAGTAATTTCTAAGGTAGGGACATGTTCGGCACAACTTTGTGGGCTGAAGGTCCTGTATTGTGCTGTAGGTTTTCTATGTTTCTATTGCTTCCCGTGGTAACATGATGTGCGGAATTCCTCCTGCTTATCAGTTGTTACTCCAGAGAAACAAGTGCGGAAGAAATGGCGGAAGATTGGCTTTCCTTGAGAGCTCGGTTCTTCTTCTGAAGTTATATTTACCGGGTGGTAGGTCCCTTGTGGAAGCTCGCCCCTCCAATGTGAATGTGTGAACCAATACTGGAGATGACCTTGAGAAGCCAGCTGGGTTCAAAGGTCAGAAGTTGCACATGTATTATCTACTAATGGCTTAAAAAGTACAAGACAAATCTGTGTCCCTGATGAGTAGGGTGTCACTGTTGAGTAAAATCCAGGGTTGGTGGTGGGATTGGGAAGTTGAAGTCCGACTGACAGGGCAGTGACAGGATGGGAGCACCAAGTTGCCTCGAGAATGTCCCAACACTGGTCTGTCTCTGGACAATGAGGTTTAGGTTCCCATTATGTTCCAAAAGGAGTGTTGCATGAATAGGAACGTCAGTCTGTGCATCCCAGACATGGAAATGCTTTCAAAGGCTGACAGAAGTCTCATGCCCAGAACCAGTCAATTGAATTTCTGATTTGATGCAAAACAAGAACAAAATTGTTGTTGAAATGTTTCACTCCAGAAAATCAATTTTCAATTTGCAGCACATGGAAAAAAAGCTGTGTTATGTGCTTGAATTTCTACACACCCCATGAAAACATTTCATAATTTTAAGACTTTTTAAGAGATAGGTAACCAAGCAGGTCCATCCTTTCCAGATGGACATACCTGGGATCCACAAGGCTTAATACCCATATCTAATTGAAAAAGTACCATCAGTCTCAATATTGCAATTTTTGGTTATCCCCCAACTTAAACTGAACTTTGTGAGATATAAATTCTAACATTCCACCTTCATTTGAAGAATGCTTCCCAATGTTGATACAAAACATCTTAGCTTGAATTTTAATCTGTTGCCTCCTTGTTCACTCACAGCAAAAGTTACTGTCAGGTTGCAGCAAATTGTTAGAATGAAATGGCAGTGAGCCAGCAATAAATGCAAATTTATTCAGCAAAATAGTGACAAACTGTGACTAAAGCTACTTAAATACAGACTTATACACACCCACAGATGTGTACACGCGCGCGCGCGCACACACACACACACACACACACACACACACACACACACACACACACACACACACACACACACACACACACGCACACACCTAATAATGAGCCTCAGTTCATTTTCAAATAAAGCAGAAATATCAAATCAGGTTATAGGCAACAGAAAGTAAAGTGAAAATTGAATCACATTGAGACTGGAGACTGGAAGGCTGATTACTGATTTAAATAGGCACCTTAATCGCAAGTTGTATAGTTGGCTGACTTTGCTATCCAATACTATCCAAAGCACTGGTGACGTGATGTGGGAGAGTACCAACTCTGGATGTATGAATGGTGGCTTTGGGCTCAAACCAGGGAGAAATGTCAGTGTGTGGGAGGTGATAGGCTTTAGGTTGATAGTCTTGCCATTGATGAAACCTGCATATATGGAATCAAAAACAATATTAATTTTCTTTTATATCACATGCAGTATTTGACTCACTTTAAAGATTATTTTTGATGCAAATCCATCTCCCATTGTTGTGAGCTTCAAAAAAATTATTCAGGTTGACTGTATAAATAGTTCCAAAAGTCTGTAGCAGATTGAACGTGAGCAACCTTAAGATTTTTCTTGGATGTTGTAAGCTTTCCCTGCTAGAGAGCATAGTTTTCAGTGAATGTGGTGTATAATTAAGCAAAGCTACATCAACACACAGTTACTAATATGGTAGCAAAGTGGTTGGAGCTGGACTAGCAACCAGAGGCAAAACTAAAACCCTCTAATTAAACAGTTGAAATTCAAGTAATTAAATAAATCTGGAATAAAAAGCTAGTATCAGTGTTGACCCACTAGATTGTTGTAAAATGCATTTAGTTCACAAATATTCTAGAGGGAAGAGAATCTGCTGTCCTTATTTAGGCTATCCTGTTTGTGAATGCAGACCCAACAATGGGTTTAGCCTAGAAATTGCTTTGTACAACTCCAAAGAAACAGTGCCGTGCAGTTGAAAATTGGCCTCATGCAGAATAGGTAGCTTTGGCTCATTCTTGGATGTCATAGCACCTATCGGGAAGTTCAACTCCTGACTTTTGCCAAGATTTTCATCCTCCTTAGCACCTTTTAACTGGCATAAAACTCCCCAGCAGTAGATTTTTAACTTCCCTAGTCTGAGAAAATACATTTTCCTTCACTCTTGGAATAGCCAGATTCTACACCCCATTTCTCCTGAAACGGTGATGCTTAAAGAAACATTAACCAGCCTGCACTCTTTGTCCTTGTTAAGATCTGTTATGTCCTGTGACCTCAGCTTCACACGTGCGCCTGGATTGCTTTGTCATTGGAGGTCAGTCCCAGCTTCCTAACCTCACGATCATTCCAGGCTGCTCCTGCCACATCCCAGAGTTTACTCCTCACTGCTGCATGCTTAAGGAGACTTCGTCTATTTTTTCTTCAGACCACAGGAGCAGACGAAGCAGGAATAGGTATTTGCCTTCAGTGCAGGCTTTTTCAAGATGTAGGCATTCAGAGACTAGACTCGTGTCCTTACAGAAATTGCTCTGGCGACCTCTTGCTGACTGTGGCTCTGGATGGTCTCAGTGGCCCTGCATGCAAACATACAAATCAGGAGCAAGTGCAGGCCATTTGGTTCTTGGAGCCTGCTTCACCATTTAATAAGACCGTGGCTGAACTGATTGTAACTTCATCTCCATATTCCTGCCTACCCCGGTAATTTCTCACTACCTTGCTTATCAAGAATCCACCTACCTCTGCCTTAAAAATATTCAAAATCTCTGCTTCTATCACCCTTTGAGGAAGAGAGCTCCAAGACTCCTGAGTATAAAAAGTTACTTCAGTTCTGTCGTAAATGAGCAATCACTAACTTCAGTGGAGTTGTCCTCCCAACAAGTTGCTCGGAGCACGACTTTGTCATAACCAGCACTTGCTTTATCAAAAAGACAAACACAGCACCTCTTGGCTTTAGCCCTGCTCCAGGGTACTGTCACTGTTAGGTTAGGCCATCGTCTGAGCAAGAGACTGCAAGGATGTCCACATTCCCCGTGCCGTGACAGATACTGATAACTGCTGGCTTGACTGTCACTTAATCCACTTTAGTATTTCCATAACCCTGGCCCTAAGACCACTGAAGGGTTCCAAGAAAATCAGTGACAGAGGCCTCAAGAGCCCTACAAAGAAAGTTCTTCTTGGTCAGGGCCTCACAAGTAACCTGGAGCAACAAACAATCTGCTGGAGGAACTCAGGGGGCCAGGCAGCATCTGTGTGGGGGGGAAGGAATTGTCGACATCTTGGCTCGAAACCCTGCATCAGAACTCACAGGCAACCTGACTTCTCCCAACCAATAGGAGCCCTGGAGTGTCCACAGTTCCTGAAATGCTGTGAAGTTCTCCAGAAGTGGCACCTGTGAAGTGATTCTTGACTTCTCCACCCGGAAACACCAGCACTTGTTTGGTGAGAACAACCCAGAGATCAGGGGACTAAGAGAATCACAAACCTCAGTCATCCTACTGAACCTACTGAAGTAGAGGACTGCTGCACACAAATCTGGTGATCCTGATCTGTACAAGAAATCGAGATATGACCTTCGGAAAGCTATCAGGGATGCCAAGAGGCAATACCGACTCAAAATAGAGTCCCAGACCAGCCGTCAGTTATGGCAGGGCTTACATGACGAAGGCGGGCTGCATAGTTAACAACAGCGCATCCCTTCCTGATGAGCTTAACACATTCTATGCTCGTTTTGAACAGAAGGGAAGTGGATTGTCACCATCCACCCTGACAGCCTCCAATGCAACTGAACCCATAGTCACCACTGAGGACGTAAGATCAGTCTTCCAGAGAGTGAACACGAGGAAAGCATCTGGCCCAGATGGTGTCCCTGGCCATGTGTTCAGATCTTGTGCTGATCAGCTGGCAGAAGTATTTGCAGACATATTTAACCTCTCCCTGCTTCAATCTCAGGTTCCCACCTGTTTTAAGAAGACCACTATCATCCCGGTACCAAAGAAAAGCAAGGTAACATGCCTCAATGACTACCGACCAGTGGCTCTGACATCCACCATCATGAAGTGCGTTGAGAGGCTGGTCATGGCACGCATCAACTCCAGTCTCCCAGACAATCTCGACGCACTGCAATTCGCCTATCACTGAAACAAGTCTAGAGCGGATGCCATCTCCCTGGCCCCACACTCAGCTCTGGAGCATCTGGACAGTAAAGACACCTACGTTATACTAGTGTTTATTGATTACAGCTCTGCCTTCAATACGATAATCCCAAGCAAACTTGTCACCAAACTCCGAGACCTAGGACTCAACATCTCCCTCTGTAACTGGATCCTTCACTTTCTAACCAACAAACTGCAATCAGTGAGATAGGCAGCAATACCTCTGGCACAATTATTCTCAACACTGGTGCCCCACAAGGCTGCGTCCTCAGCCCTCTGCTCTACTCCCTATACACTCATGACTGTGTGGCCAGATTCTACTCTAATTCCATCTACAAGTTTGCAGATGACACCACTGTTGTAGGCCATATCTCAAACAGCGATGAGTCGGAGTACAGTACAAGCTTAGTGGAATGGTGTCATGACAACAACCTTTCCCTCAATGTCAACAAAACTAAAGAGCTGGTCATTGACTTCAGGAAAGGGGGCGGTGTACATGCACCTGTCTACATCAATGGTGCTGAGGTCAAGAGGTTTGAGAGCTTCAAGTTCCTGGGAGTGAACATCACCAACAGCCTGTCCAGGTCAAATCACATAGATGCCACAGCCAAGAAAGCTCACCAGTGCCTCTACTTCCTCAGGAGGCTAAAGAAATTCGGTTTGTCCCCTTTGACACTCACCAACTTTTATCGATGCACCATAGAAAGCATCCTATCTGGATGCATCACGGCTTGGTACAGCAACTGCTCTGCCAGGACTGCAAGAAGCTGCAGAGAATTGTGGACACAGCCCAGCACATTACGGAAACCAGCCTCCCCTCCTTGGACCCTGTCTTTACCTTTCGCTGTCTTGGTGAAGCAGCCAGCATAATCAAATACCCCACCCACCCCGGTCATCCTCTCTTCTCTTCCATCAGGTAGAAGATACAGGTGCCTGAGGGCACGTACCACCAGATTTATGGACAGCTTCTACCCCACTGTGATCAGACTATTGAACGGTTCCTTTATACGATGAGATGGACTATGACCTCATGATCTACCTTGTTGTGACCTTGCACCTTATTACACTACACTTTCTCTGTAGCTGTGACACTTTACTCTGTACTGTTATTGTTTTTACCTGTACTACATCAATGCACTCTGTACTAACCCAATGTAACTGCACTGTGTAATGAATTGACCTGTACGATCAGTATGCAAGGCAAGTTTTTCACTGTATCTCGGTACAAGTGACAATAATAGATCAATACCAATACCAATCCAGGTGCAGATTACAGTGGATACTTGCGTATGTGCACATTCAAAGGCTGAGCTCCAAGACACTGTTGACTCATTGACTGAAGCACAAGAGACAACAGACTTACGTAATGGCATGGCTAATAAAGCATATAAAGTTATGAGAAACATAGATAGGGTAGATGGTCAGAGTCTTTTTCCCAGGGTGGAAATGTCAAATACTAGAGGGCATAGCTTTAAGGTGAGAAGGGGATTTAGGAGGCAGGTTTTATACACAGAGAGTGGTAGGTGCCTGGAACATGCTGCCAAGGGAGATGCTGGAAACAGGAATGATGGCAATGTTTAAGAGGCATTTAAACAGGCACATGAACAGGGAGGCAATGGAGGGATATGGACCATGGTACACGGTAGTGTCGCGGTTAGCGTAACGCTGTTACAGCGCCAGCGACCCGGGTTCAATTCCGGCCGCTGTCTGTAAGGAGTTTGTATGTTCTCCCCATAACTGCGTGGGTTTCGTCCGGGTGCTCCGGTTTCCTCCCACATTCCAAAGATGTACGGGTTAGGAAGTTGTGGGCGTGCTATGTTGGCGCCGGAAACATGGCGACACTTGCGGGCTGCCACCAGAACACTCTACGCAAAAGATGCATTTCACTGTTTGTTTTGATGTACATGTGACTAATAAAGAAATCTTATCTTATGTACAGGCAGAATGGATTAATTTAAATTGGCATCATGAGCCAAAGTGCCTGTTCCTCTGCTGCACTGTCCAACGTTCTAGAGCTGCTGCCTCACAGCTACATGGACCGGGTTCAATGCCGACCCACGGTGCTGACTGTGTGAAGTCTGCATGTTCTCCCGTGACTGCATGGGTTAGGGTGAAAATGAATGGTTGGTGGTCGGCATGGACTCAATGAACCAAAAGGCCTGTTTCTGTGCTATATCTCTATCATAGAGGCATGCAGCATGGAAGCAGGCCAACAAACCATCAACCATCCATTTATATTCATCCTGCACTAATCCCCATTTTATTCCCATATTTCAATCAACTCCCTCCACAACCTGCCACGTACCCAGGAGCACTTACACAGTGGACATTTAACCTACCAACCTGCACATCTTTAGGATGTGGGAGGACGCCAAGGCACCCCAAGGAAACCCACGTGGTCACTGGGAGGAAGTGCAGACTCCACACCAACAGCATTGGAGGTCAGGACTGAAGACACAAGGGGCTGCAGATGCTGGAATCTGAAGCAAAACGAAACAAACCGCTGGAGGAACATCGGTCCTGGTGCGGGTCAAATAGCATTTGCGGAGGCAAAGGGATGGTTGACATTTCGGGTCGAGACACTGCATCAGCACGGTCAGGATTGAACCCGTGTTACTGGAGCTGTGAGGCGGCAGCTGCACCAGCTGAAAACACTTCAAGGACAGTCTCAAAGCCTCCTTGACAAAATGTAAAATCCTCACCACATGGGAATCCGTTGATCATTCAAAATGGAGAAGAAGGATCTGGGATGGCACTGGGAATATCAGATCCCTTCACTGGGAGTGCATGGAAACCCTGTGCAAGTGCCAGAAGGAGTGCACCACCTCTCAAACTATCCACCCATTCGCCCTGTTAAACACCTCCCACTCCATCTGTGGTGGAGTCTGTGGGACCCACACTGAAGTGGACTGGAAGTAACTGATGAAGTTCCTTAGGAAAAGTCATATAATTATACCTGTTCACAAATGAGTATGTTGTGGATGTCCTCTGAGTGCTGCCTCCCTCCAAAAGGACGTGCATTTGTCAAACATTACTCAATTTGTAGTTGATAATGATCTCTGTTAAGGTTGTAAAGCAGAGCGAGGCTATGCTATTAATTGTGTAATATTTTGATGGGAATTTCCAATGACATTAAATGAAATTCAGAAGACCACAGGTACTGAAACTCTGATATAGAAAGCAAAATTTATAGAAATAAACAGCACGTCTGGTGGCATATGGCACATTTTATTCTGATAATAGGTCATTGACATGAAACAAAGAGTTTCTCTCTCCACAGATGCTGTCTGATCCACAAAGTATTTCCAACTTTTTTTGTTTTTATTGACATATTTACATATATTCTTTAGGCCTATCCCCCAGGAAAACCAAATCCTGAATGGAAGTATTGTGTCATGAAGTCTGTGGTCTTTGTTTAATCCTATTGAGTGGTCAGTTAACTGATAGACATAAGATTCAAGCCTGCCAGTGTCCTGTGTTTCTGCTAATGACTATATTGTCTGACTGACCAGATTTTAAACCAAGCTTGAACAAACTTTACATTAAGGAAATACCTGCATTTATCTAGAGCCTTTCATGTCCTCTGGAAGTCCCAAAGCACTTTATGGCCAACGAAATAATTTTGATTTCAAGCTCCCATAAACATGGAAGAGAAACCAGTTAATATTTCGGGTCAGGAACCCTTCCTCAGAACTAATTTCTCTTTCCACAGATACTGCTTAACTGGCTGGCTCCGCTAGCATTTCTGGTTTTGTTAAAGAAGGAGGCCATTTGGCCCATCTAGTCTATGCTGGCTCTCAGAACAATGCATGTCCCATCCCCCACTTACTTCCCTATAACCTATTGTCTTTCACATGCCTGACTTGACTGGCTGAGTTCTTCCATCATTTCCGTTCTTGTTTATGGAGTCCAGCATCTCCAGTATTATTTGTTGTCTATGGCTTCCTTCTATCTTGTGAAAACGTGAGAAATGAGAAATTGATGATGCCTAGTGATCTGTTCAAAACATGCTGATTGAGTGATAAATATTCACCAGGACAGTGGAGAAAACTACAGTTCTCTTCATAATAGAAAAGGGTTAGAGTTAGGGTTCATCTCAGAGAGTCATGGAGTAATACAGCACGGAAACCAGCCCTTCAGCTCAACTCATCCATACCAACCAAGATGCCCATCTAAGCTAATCCCATTTGCCCACGTTTGGCCCATATCCTTCTAAACCCCTCCTATCCATGTACCTGTCCAAGTCTTTTAAGTTGTTATTGTCCCTGCTTCAACCACATCCTCTGGCAGCTCGTTCCATGCACTCACCACCATCTGCATGAAGTTGCCCCTCAGGTCCCTTTTAAGTCTTTCTCCTCTCACCTTTCCCATGCCCTCTAGTTTTTAATTCCCTTTCCTTGGGGAAAAAAGGACTTTGTGCATTCACCTTATCTATACCCCTCATGATTTTATACACCTCTGTAAAGTATCCCCTCAGTTTTCTGTGCTCCAGTGAATAAAGTCCTAGCCTGTCCAACCTCTCCCTGTAACTCAGGCCCTTTGGTCCTGGCAATATTCTCATAAATCTTCTTTGCATTCTTTCCAGCCCTAATGACTTATTTCCTATAGGAGGGCAACCAAAACTGTACATGATACTCCAGGTGCAGCCTCACCAACATCTTGTACAACTGCAACATAACATCCCAACTCCTGTACTCAGTGCCCTGACTGATGAAGGTCAGCATGCCAAGCACCTCCTTCACCACCCTGTCTACCCGTGGCACCTCTTTCGGGGAACTACGTACCTGTACACCTAGGTCCCTCTGTTCTACAACACTCCCCACGACCTTACCGTTCACTGCGAAAGTCCTACGCCGGTTTGAAAGCTCACCGAAAGCGACAGTTTAACCTTTCTCCAAGAGATGGCACCATTCACAATTCTGCATTCCTTTGTGTCAATAGATTGTCACTTGAAACCTCAATTTAACTGGCTCACAAATTGGATCTGGGACAGGACAGCATCTCAGGAACTAAAGCCATATTTTACCTTTGCGTTGAGCTATTTAGAAAATACTAGCATTCAATGAAATAAATGGGTATTGGTTAAGTTGGAATAGCTTGTTTCTTTTGTTAAAAGTCAAACTCTGATAAGAAGATCCCTATGTTGTAACTTTTTGTTTGTACAGAATTAATCACAGTGAGTATGCTTATAGGTGAACTGATGGCATCGATAGTAGTGACAAACCCTATAGGCATTTCGAAAGGTAGCACTTATCAGGATAAGCAGCATTCTCTCATGAGTGATTGTAATGGAGTGATATGTCAATGACCAGTTGGATTAACAAATTATCTGTGTTACATTAATCAAATAAATGGTTGGGGGAGCTGTTTTATATAATTGAACAGATGGAATGAGTAATCTTACTAAAGAATACGCCCGTGTGAAGGGCCATGACTCACCCACAGCCAGAAATACCTGACAGATTACCTTAACCCATCCTTCAGCTGCTCTCTCTCCTTCCTGGCTTCAAAGTACTTTTGAACTGATTATCCAAGCATCCTGAGGCCCGTACAGCTGGCTAATCATAAAAAGAAGCCCAAAGAGTTGCTAAAACCTTAAGATTTGCTTCACCTTCACTTGGTTGTTTCAACAGAACTCTTGAAACAAGTTTGTCATCCATTCTTATTCCCATGAGTTATAGCTTGAACTGCTTTGCTATTTTGCGACCAATGTTTTCTTGTAATCGATTCCTAACTTCTGCCCTAAATTCCCACGACCTCGAGCTTAACCTCCAGTATTTTTTCACATAGAAAGGTTTTTTGCAGCACCTTTCTTGAAATGGATTGCTGGAGGTGTGTTCAACAGAGTTCTAAGCTGTTGCAATGTAATGATTTGGTAGCAGAAAATGCCAGAAACACTCAGAAAATCAGGCAGCATCAGTGGTGAGATGAACAGAGTTAACATTTCAGGTCAACAACCTTTCTTGTACTCAAATCCGGGATACTATTTGCCTTCCCAGTTGTCTGTTGCATATTAGCTTTCAGGTTTTATGTTCCGAGGACACTTGGGGATTTTGAACACTTTTCAATCTCTCAGCTTTTAAAACAATACTCAGAATTTCTGTTTTTTTTCCTGCTGATATGGATAACCTCACATTTTTCCATATTGTTCTCTATTTGTCGTGCTATTGCCCATTCACTCAACTTGTCTGTATCCTCTTCTTTACATCCTTGTTGCTACTCACATTCCCACTCCATTTTGTCTCATCAACAAACTTGGAAGTGCTACATCTGGTCCTTCAAGCAGATCGTTGATGTGGATCGTGAATAGCTGGGACCATCACTGATCTCTATGGTACCCCAATAGTCATAGCTTGCCAACCCAAGTAGGACCTGTTTGTCCTACTCTTAATTTTCTCAGAGATTCCTCCTCATCTTATGATCAACCCTTTATCCTGTGCCTCCTAGTTCTAGATTCCCCATCAGGGGAAACACCCTCAAAGTATCCAACTTAATTCCCCTCAGAACCTTCTGTACATCAGTGATATCACCTCTCATTCCTCTGAACTCCACATTCTGCTCAAATTGGCCTTGAATGAACAGTATCAACAGCGCAATTTAGTATCTTCTCAGATACTAAATTGTGTCATTTTGATGAAGGGTACTAGACCTGAAGCATCAACTCTGTTTCTCTCTCCACAGATGTTGCCTGATCTGCTGAGTGTTCTCAGCGTTTTCTGTTTTTATTTCAGATTTCCAATATCTGTAGTTTTTAGATTTTGATTATTAATATCGTTCCATGTGTTTTTATCAATTTATCCCTCAGTTAAAAGAAGAGTATGACTCTAATTTGCCACAAACACTTGCTCTCCTGCAGGGCTTCACCACAGTGGTTAGGCTTTACCTGAAGTTGAGGCCTGTGTCAGTATGTTGTTAAACTGTGGATGGCTAATCTTGTTCATCCCTCACATCAGTACATTTTCCAGCAGGGGCCAGTAGACATCCATCAGTGCCACAAACTATTCCACCATCCTAACCCCGGATTAGAATCAGAATCAAAACCAGGTTTATTATCACTGACATATGTTGTGAAATTTGTTGTTTTGTGGCAGCAGTACAGTGCAAGACATGAAGACTTAAAAATTACTGTAAGTTACAAAAATAAACAAATAATGCAAAAGAGTAATAACAAGGTAGTGTTCATGGGTTCATGGACCATTCAGAAATCTGATGGCGGAGGGGAAGAAGCTGTTCCTGGAACGTTGAGTGTGGGTCTTCAGGCTCCTGTACCTCCTCCCCGATGGTGAAGAGGGCATGTCCCGGGTGGTGAGAGTCCTTAATGATGGATGCCACCTTCTTGAGGCACCACCTCTTGAAGATGTCATCCCCTTCACTGCTGCAGAGGTTAACTCACGTCAGTTGTGGAGTCCAGGGATCGAACCAGAGAATTACTAGTCTCCAAGATTTAGCTCTGTACTGATCATTGGGCAAGCTGATTCTACTATTAGGAGAGTTCCCAAGCTGAGTTAGATGGAGACACAAGAGATTGCAGATGCTGGAATCTGGAGCAACAAACAAAATGCTGGATGAACTCAGTGGGTCAGGCAGCATTTCTGGAGGGAAATGGACAGTTGATGTTTTGGGTCTCGACCCAAGCAGGCCCTATTAACCCTGCCCTCATAGCTGCTGCCATTTGTACCTGGCGACACAAGAGAGTGCAGATGCTGAAATGTGGAGCAATAAACAGACTGCTGGAGCAACTCAGCGGTTTTGAGTCAACGTTTCGTTTCAGTCCAGATGAAGGGTTTCGACCCAAAACGTTGACTGTCCATTTCCCTCTACAGATGCTGCCTGATCTGCTGAGTTCCTCCAGCGCTTTGTGTGTTGCTCCAGATTCCAGTGTCTGCAGTCCCTTGTGTCTCCATGGGTGTGACTCAATGTCTTTTTCAGGCTTTGGCCATTTTGTTTACGCTAGAGGATTCTGAGACTATTCACAACACAGACCTCATTTAGTGCACTGACACCAGGGATATTGTGCATCTTACGGTAGCGGTTCTCCGGACTGTTGCATGGTGTGAAGAGATTTAACTGCAGTGAGAAACAGGGTGAGTTTTCCCAGGAGGTTTAATGAGATAAGATATCTTTATTAGTCAAATGTAGATCGAAACACACAGTGAAATACATCTTTTGCATGGAATATTCTGGGGGCAGCCAGTAAGTCTTGCCACGCTTCCGGCGCCAACGTAGCATGCCCACAACTTCCTAACCCATACGTCTTTGGAATGTGGGAGGAAACCGGAGCACCTGGAGGAAACCCATGCAGACACGGGGAGAACGTAAAAACTACTTACAGACCACAGTCGGAATTGAACCCGGGTCGCTGCCGCTGTAATAGCGTTACGCTAACAGCTACACCACCGTGCATGGAGAAGGGAGTGTATGGGATGGCACAGAGACTCTTGAGCCTGTTTGCAGGTGCAGGGGGAAGTCCAGCTGAAGGAATATGCCACCTCCCAAACTGCCCACCAGTATGCCCCATCAAACACCTCCTGCCCCACCTGTGCCAGAATGGGGGCCTCACATTGGCCTCAGCAGCCACCTCACAACCCGTGGAACTGGAGCGGAAGCAAGTCACCCTCGATCCTGAGGGACTGCCAAAGAAGAGGAGCTAGTTATAACATAGCTACAATTACCTCAAAGGATTGTACATGGGCACAGTAATACATTTACAGTAAGTGTGCAACTTAGGTATAGAAGACATTTTCGAATCATTGCACATTTTCCTAGCTCGAAGGTCATGGCTTCTGTGGTTCTGCTGTTGTACATATAGGTTATCATGTAGTTTCACAAACACAGCATTATATTAAATCATTAAGTGGCCTTGTGATTCTGACTCATTCTTCTGTGAATGATAAAAATTGTCTGTTGTATTAGGCTGCACTGTTTCAACTTGTCACCAACCCTGTAAAACATAGTAAAGTAATACAAACTAGATAAGGTAATTTTCTTTGGTCTGAAAATCACACTGTGCAAAGTTTAGGCTGCAGAGATGGTAATATGTTAAATCCCTCTCCCAGCTGTATATTAACATAATTGTTAAATAGTTTTAACTGTTGTAAAAAGGGAGCAATTTAGGAGGTAATTCAAGGGAGGTGATAGATAGTAATATGTTAAATCCCTCTCCTAGCTATATATTACCATAATTTTTAAATAGTTTTAATGCTGTCATAAAAAAGGAGCAATTTAGGAGCTAATTCAAGGGAGGTGATTGTTGGGAGTGTGCTTGCAGTTTCCCAAGTGGTGAAACCATACCCTAAACACAAATACAAGTATTGATGAACCACTCATGGTGCCTGATACCTCTTGACTTCAGGAGGTTAGGCATGGAAAGTGAAGTTGCCTGCTACTTCCATGTTTTCTGATGACATAGAAAAAGGCAATTTTGACCCATGAAGGATGTACCAGCTCACTGAGCAACCCTGTTCCCTCACTGATTTTCGTTTTAAACCTATTTTCTCTACATTCCCATCAACTCCCCCAACATTCTACCACTCACCTGTATTGGGGACAATTTACAGTGACCAATTAACCTACTAACCAGCATGTCTTTGGGACGTGGGTGGAAACCGGAGCACTTGGAGGAAAGAAATTGCGGTCACAGAGAGAACATGCAAACTCCACACAGACAGCACCAGAGATAGAACCTGAGTTGTGAGGCAGTAGCTGCTCACTGTGTCACCCATATGCACTGTCCCATGAACCAATAGATATGGAAAATATTTTTCAGGAGACAGAATTTTCAGATTATACCACTGTGTGGCCTAACATGATGTAGCATTTTACTCGCTACCTTTGAAATTCTGTGTTCACATTTTGCACAATGGCGGTGCTGGCTGAAATGGAATAGGAGTTGTAACTGATGTCTTCTGCCCCGACTCGTCCTGCCACCTGTTAAGAGGTGGTTGAACCAAGTAACAGTGAGTTTGCAGCTCAACCTACGTTTCAAGGTCCTGAGCACATTTGAATGTGGAGACACAAGAGACTGCAGATGCTGGAATCTGGAGCAACACACAAAACACTGGAGGAACTCAGTGAGTCAGGCAGCATCTATGGAGGGAAATGGCACAGTTGACATTTCGAAATGTTGACTGTCCATTTCCCTCTATAGATGCTGGCTGACCCACTGAGTTCCTCCAGTGTTTGGTGTGTTGCTCAGTGCTACTGTGTCTAACCTACAGTTTATATAGTCAAATACAGAATGATTTTAAAGTCTTCTCATTAATAGCACTGCAAATATGTTTCAACAGTTGACAGTTTCATGCCAGTGTATGGAAGTGTTTTCAGTACAACAGCCTATTTATGTTCACAAGCTCCAGCATGTCTCCAGAACTTTGTGGTGAGGGCATGATTCACTAACAAGTGCTTGAGACCAGGAGTATTCAGGCTTTTCCTCTTCATGGAACACAGTGAAATTTGAGAGCTAACCCTTGGCAAATGAGCAATATCAGATCAGCTGACTGTTACACACATCTCCTACCTTTCTTGTCAAAGAAAAATCCAGCAAGAAGGATGACACACGGCCAGCCTTGTATTACCTGTATTACTTAATTGCCGAGTTGAAATTTCAGTTCGATGTCCCTACCTGGATGTTCTTCGTCATGTTAGTTAAGTGGACGTGTTGACACAATTTCTTTATAACAGTAGGGAATATTGTAGTTCCCCAAAAAACCTGCCTTTTTTATTTTAGTATTAGGGCCATGTTTCATCCTGGTCTCTGTTTGGCTTGCTGACCTCTCCAGTAGACCCCAAGGAAAGGAATTGGATTTGATTTACAACTCCAGTCGCTGTCTCTGGAAAATATGTGAAATCTGGGACAGAGTCAGAGATGTACTTTGTTGTGATGCTGCTGACACTCAGACCCTGGTATCTGCTGGGAAGGAGTGGAGTCGTAAACTTGAGACCGGGAAGCTTGAAAATTCCAGATAACTGAAGCACTTTTTGTTTGTGCTTTTACCGGGCAGGTTGAGAGGCAGGTGTGGGCTGGGGAAGAAGTGACAGAAGAAAGCTGCAGCCAAAGACCATTAGGCAACATAGGGAGGGCTGAATTGCTGATGCAATGTGTTCAGCCAATTGGGACATGAGAGACACCTGTGGCAGAAGATGCGCTTGAAGGGACAGAGAAAGCTCTTCAGCTCTCTCTGAAACATTGGTATTGGTTTATTATTGTCACTTGTACTGAGGTTCAGTGAAAAGCTTGTCTTACAAACCAATTGTACAGGTCAATTCATTACACAGTGCAGTTACATTGAGTCAGTACAGAGTGCATTGATGTAGTACAGGTAAAAACAATAACAGTACAGTGTAAAGTGTCATAGCTACAGAGAAAGTGCAATGCAATAAGGTGCAAGGTCACAACAAGGTAGATCGTGAGGTTATAGTCCATCTCATTGTATAAGGGAACTGTTCAATAGTCTTATCACAGTGGGGTAGAAGCTGTCCTTAAGTCTGATGGTACGTGCCCTCAGGCTCCTGTATCTTCTACCTGATGGAAGAGAAGAGAAGAGAGAATGTCCCGGGTGGGTGGGGTCTTTGATTATGCTGGCTGCTACACCAAGACAATGAAAGGTAAAGACAGAGTCCAAGGAGGGGAGGCTGGTGTCCGTGATGCGCTGGGCTGTGTCCGCAATTCTCTGCAGTTTCTTACGGTCCTGGGCAGAGCAGTTGCCGTACCAAGCCATGATGCATCCAGATAGGATGCTTTCTATTGTTGCAACCCATCAGAATCAGATTTATTATCACTGACTTAGATGATGTGAAGTTTGTTGTTTTGCGGCAGCAGTACAGTGCAAAGACATAAGATACTATAAATTACAAAAATAAATAAATAGTACAAACAAAAATGAATAACAAGGTGGTGTTCATGAGCTAATGGACAGTTCAGAAATCTGATAGTGGAGTAGAAGAAGCTATTTGTGAATCATTGAGTGTGGGTCTTCAGGCTCCTGTACCTCCTCCCCGATGGTAGTAATAAGGAGAGGGTCCTTCATGATGGGTGCCACCTTCTTAAGGCACTGCCTCTTGAAGATGTCCTCGATGGTGGGACGGTTGTGCCCGTGGTGGAGCTGGCTGAGTCTACAACCCTCTGTTGGGCCCAGGATAGATCCTCCAAGACGCTGACGCCCAGGAGCTCGAAAGTGCTCACTCTTTCCACCACTGACCCCTCAGTGAGGACTGTGGTGTGTGTTCTCCCAGCTTCCCCTTCCTGAAGTCCACAGTTAATTCCTTGGTCTTGCTGATGTTGAGTGTGAGGTTGTTGTTGCGACACCACTTAACCAGCCTCTCTCACTCCTGTACTCCCTTTGCACTAAAACGGGAAGGAGGCATACCTATTGCAATAAAACACTTTGGATCTTTATCCTTTCTATGGTGGTGGGGTTCAAAGATTCATTTGCTTTGTGCCCCAACATCAATGCTGTATGTTCACATTGGAGGAGGATTTGTGCTCCAGTGATGTCTCACCCAATAACGATCCTGGAAGCAAGAAAAGGAAAACAAAAAAAGAAAGCGACCTAAGTCATCAGTTTTGCTTCTGAAGAGGCCAGAATAACAGCAATGTGGTGACCTAAAGCTTCTGGCAGTGGGTATTAACCAGTGAATAGACTGACCATAATGAAAGTAGCAAGGAGTGAAGGGTTTTTAGCTCAGTGGGAGCATTCCCCACCTCAGAGGTTGAGTCAATCAGAGCAGGTCAGAATTATTCCCTGCAGGACCATCCTCGCATGTGGAGGCCGGCTCTGGATTCTGGGCTGCTGCATCTGGTTGTGTGAGTTTGTGGAGTCATTGAAAACTGACCACACTATCACTACGGAGATGATTACGGCCATGGAAGGAGGATTCGTAGCTGGGCTCCATAAACCGCTGTTGGAACCCTTTGTCATCTTCCACATCTGCTCAGTATTCCTTTATCGTTCTATAATGCAAAGATAAACCCCAGCTTCCTTTAGAGCTGTATGCCCATCTCCTCAGCTCTCACATCCAACTGTGAAGGGTCAAGTATGTTGAGATTACCTGAACTACTGCCTCTGTCACTTCTCTCCCTTCCTCTAACCCATCAGGCCAAACTTCCTCAAAGGTTTTCCACTGCCCCCATACTCCTCTTGTCTGTGAGAGGCACCTCATGCCCCTGGATCCTATTCCCCCTACATCTTTCAATGCCAAACCTCCTTCCTGGCTCCCATGTTATCTGATATGGTTAACTATTCTCTCTCCTTGGCTACTTTTTATTTGCTTGTTGGGTGTGGGTGTTGCTGGCAAGATTGGCACTTATTGCTCATCTCTACTTGCCTTTAAGAGAGGGGCAGTGAGCCATCTTCTTGAAGTGTGCTGTCATCACACCCCTTCTCAAAAAACATGCCACCGTATGAAGCAACAAACAATCTGCAGGAGGAACTCAAGCAGGTTGAGCAGCATCTGTTGGGGGAAAGGAATTGTCAACATTTTGGGTCGGAACCCTGCGTCAGGACTGATCCATTGGATCCAAAATTAGCTTGATGATAGTTGGCAGAGGGTAGGATGGAAAGATGCTTTTCTGATTGGAAATCTGTGTCTGGTGGTGTACCAGAGGGATCAGTGCTGGGACCTTTGTTTTTTTGATACCTATTATTGACTTGGATGTGAATATAAGAGGTATGATTAGTAAGTTTGTAGATGGCAGAAAGGTTGGTGGTGCTGTGGATAGTGAGGAATGTAGAGGAAGATACAGATCAGGTGGAAAGTTGGGTGGCATGTTGGCAGATGGAATTCAATCCTGAAAGTGAGAGTTGATGCAATTTGGGAAGTCAAATAGGGATATGACATAAACAGTAAATGGTAGGGCATTAAGGAATATTGATAAACACAGGGACCTCGGGATTCAAGACCATAATTCCATGAAAGCGGCAACACAGGTAGTTAGGGTGATGAAGAAGGCACATGGCATGATTGCTTTCATAGGTCGGGGCAAAGAATATAAAAGTTGTGACGTTACATTGCAACTTTACAAAACACTAGTTAGACCACACTTGGAGTGTTGTGCGCAGTTCTGTTCACCGCACTATAGGAAGGATACGGTTGCGCTAGAGAGAGTGCAGAGGAGATTCACCAATATATTGCCTGGATTGGAGGACTTCAATTATGAGGAGAGATTGAATGAGCTGGGCTTGCTTTCTCTGGAACGAAGGAGGCTGAGGGGTGACCTGATAGTGGTATATAAAATTAGGAGATAAATAGGGTAGATAGAATCTTTTTCCCATGGTTCCTCCCACATCTCAAAGTCATCAGGTTGGTAGGTTAATTGGCCATTGCAAATTGCCCTTAATACGTGGGTAAGTGGTAGAATCTAGTGGGAATTGATGACAATATGGGGGGAATAAAAATTGGTCTAATGTAGGATTAGTGTAAATGGGGTGGCTGATGGCTACATGGACTCGGTGGGCCGAAGGGCCTGTTTCCATGCTGTCTCCCTCTCTCTCTCCATGGAAGGTGTATCGAAAACAAGATGGCATAGGTTTGTGAGAGGAAGACTATTCTGCCAGACTCTGTGCTACGGAGTCATACAGTCACACAGCAAGGAAACAGGCCATTCTGCCCACCACATCCATAATGACCCATCCATATTAATCCGATCTTCCAGCACTTAGCCTTCTTTGCCTAGGCAATCCAAGTGCTGTGTTGAGGAAATGACAGAACTCTTAACAAACCATGCTGGGTATCTAACAGGAGGGGAGTCCCCAGCTGTGTTCTTCCTTCACCTGGTTATCAACGCCACTTATAGATCCTGTACAATGACTAATGCTGCAAACTGGTAACAAGCATTTCAGGACCCTTTCAAGTCGACAGATTCAGTCCAGGAGACTGGAAGTGTAAACCATTCTGGTTGCAACCCCAAATAGCATACCAATACTGTTGGATGGAGGTTAGAAGAGAGGAATGATAGAGGAGTTGGATTAAGTGGAGCTCTTGTTCAAACTAGCCCCAGTCTGGGCACATTATTGTCTCTCAACCAACACAGATTGTCAGTGACTGCAAACTTGCTGAAAACCACAAATAAAAATCTCAGCTTTTATTAGTGAAATATACTGTATTTTGCACACATTTCATACACCACAGTAATTAAATGTACTCAGTCATTGAAATCTCTGTGACTTATAACAACTTACATGGAAATCAATCTAATTGCCAGGTTACAGTTTGGTTAGAACTTGTTTTGTGCAACATCAAGTCACACGTATAACAGCAATACTTGTATTTATGTAGTATCATTCAC
This sequence comes from Pristis pectinata, assembly GCF_009764475.1. Taxonomy (NCBI): domain Eukaryota; kingdom Metazoa; phylum Chordata; class Chondrichthyes; order Rhinopristiformes; family Pristidae; genus Pristis; species Pristis pectinata. The sequence continues at coordinate 87,823,379 of NC_067414.1, forward strand.
ATGGTAAGTTTCCTGAATTGGTTTAACAGGATACTTATCAAAAAAAAATTTACACTGTGGCACATATGTTGAATTAGGGAAATAGCAAGATGGGCCTTTAAGAACTTCTTAAAGAAAGTTACATAGGGTGGATAGGTTTAAGAAAGAAATTCCAGAGCTCTGGGTCCAGGCAGCTGAATGCACAGACACTAATATTAGAAGTGAAACAAACTGATGAGATGCAAGAGACCAGATTGGGAGCAACTTTGAAATCTCTGAGAATGCAGGGCTGGATGAGGTTACAGAAATGGGGACCATGGGAGCATTTTTTTGTCTAATTGAAAGGTCAGTACATTTTGCCTTTTGTTCAATCAACAATGTTGAGAATGTTCCATTAGATTGGAAAATAGCAAATGTAGCCTCTTTCCCGGGGCGCCAATGCTCAGTACAAGAGGGCATGGCTTTAAAGTAATGGGTGGGAAGTTCAAGGGAGACATCAGAGGGAGGTTTTTTACCCAGAGAGTGGTTAGGGCATGGAATGCGCTGCCTGGGGCGGTGGTGGAGGTAGGTACATTGGTCAGTTCAAGAGATTGCTAGATAAGCATGTGGAGGAATTTAAAATAGAGGGATATGTGGGGGGAAGAGGTTAGATAGTCTTCGGCAAGGTTTAAAGGTCGCACAACATTGTGGGCCGAAGGGCCTGTGTTGTGCTGTACTTTCTATGATTCTATATAACTCCTTTATCGAAAAGGGGGGAGAGACAGAAAGGAGCAGGGGAGGGGGTGGTGGTGGAAATAAAAAAAAACGAATGAGAGTTTAAAATCGAGGCCTACTGGACTGGGAGCCTATGTACCGTGCTGAGAGGCAATGGGTGAACCCTGTGTTCAGACAGTGGGTAATGATAGCCCAGTTGGTTATTATGTTAGTAAAAACAAAACCCAGTATTCTCAGCTAAACTCTACTCCCTTCCATCTATTATAAACAATCTTTTTGTCTTTTCCACCCATGTTAAAACTTATTGGGTAGAAATTCACCCTTGGCCATATGTGTAACACCCACACTGGTAGTCAATGGATGTTGTATTCTATCTCCGAACTTTGGTACCATTGCCTCTAGTGCTTGTCCGGCAGAACCATCCAAGCACAAATTTCTACCCTGCTTTATCTCTGATTTTTTTTCCAGTTATGATTAGAGGTCATTGACCTGAGATAGCACTTATTTTTGTCCCTCAACAGATTGAACCTGACCTGCTGGGTATTTCCAGCATTTCTAATTTTTTTATTGCAGATTGCCATTATCTGCAGTACTTTGCATTTGTACAGCGTTGCTTTTCAGGACTAGTTACCCAGTGCCCCAGACCAATCATCCAGAAATGAGTTAAAATCCATAGCAGCTGGAAAATTTAATATCAGTTTTATTAAATAAAAGCAAGGACTGTGCATCTAGTGTAAATAAGCCTGGTCATGAAAGAATAAGAATACTGCTGGGAAGGAAATCTGTTTACCTTCACTTGGTCAGAATCAGAATCAGGTTTATTATCACTGACATATGTTGTGAAATTTGTTGTTTTGTGGCAGCAGTACAGTGCGAGACATAAAACTTACTATAAATTACAAGAATAAATAATAATGCAAAAGAGGAATAACGAGGTAGTGTTCATGGGTTCTTGGACCATTCAGAAATCTGATGGCGGAGGGGAAGAAGCTGCGACTCCAGTTCCACAGGAATATAGTTGACTCTTAACTGCCTTTTAAAATAGGCTGACAAACAACCCTTGTGTACCAGAACATATAGCAGTTGAAGATAGTGGCCCACCATTATGAAGGGATAAGCGTCCTCATCCTGGGTAGAGCAGCTATGTTGCCTGCTCATCGATCCAGAGGTGTGAGTTTGAATCCCACCATAGCAGTGCAGGAACTTAATTCAAGTAATTAAACAAATCTGGAATTTTTAGGGGAAAAAGAATCTAGCCTCAGTAATGGTAACAGATTGTTATAAAATTAATTAATGTCTTTTCAGGATCCTTAGTCTGGCCTATATGTGACTCCAGACCCACCAATGTGATTGAATGTTAAGGGCTACCTTAGTTCAGGAGTACTTAGATATGAACACTAATGCTGGTGCCGTCAATGTCATTCGTATCATGTAATAACTAAATAGACAAAGAGTTCTGAATGAGCTCAAGTTTATGTAGGTTGGATTCAGTCTCAAATGTATTGGAATAATCGAGATCAGAGATATGGATGAGGGTTTCAGGAGAAGATCTGATGTGACAGTGGTGTAAACTGAGTGATGTTATGGAATTGAAAGGAAAAGATCTTCATGATGTAGCAGTCACAGGACCTGATATAACAACACAGCTGGACTGGTTCTATTTGGACAGAGACTGGGGAGATGGTTGCTGAGTAATTAAGAAATGAAATTTCTGGTAGTCTGAAGAAAATGGCTTTGGTCTTCCCAACATTTACTTGGAGGGGCTGAATGGGCTATTCATGTTCCTACTCTTTATGGTCTTATTTAATTGGAGGAAATCACTGCTTGTATTTGGATACTCAAGAGATTCTGCTGATGCTGGAATGTGGAGCAACACACACAAAATGACGGAGGAGCTCAGCAGGTCAGGCAGCATCTATGTCCTGATGAAAGGTCTCGACCCGAAACATCAACAGTCCTGATGAAAGGTCTCGAATAGAGTCCTGATGAAGAGTCCTCGACACGAATGTTGACAGTCCTGATGAAGGGTCTCGACCTGAAATGTCGACAGTCCTGATGAAGGGTCTTGACCCGAAACATCAACTGTTTATTTCCCTCCATAGATGCTGCCTGACCTGCTGAGTTTCTCCAGCATTTTGTGTGTGTTGCTTGTATTTGGATATTAGATGAGTGCTATCGCAAATTAGAAGCAGTATCAGAAGTAGAATCAGAAAGTGATGAAAATACTCAGCGGGTCACGCATGTTTGGAGACAAAAGCAATTTTAAGCTTATGACCTTTCATCATAATTCCCAGGTTAGATCACGCGAGCAATCATTTCCTGTTGAAATCAGGCCCAAGGGGGAATTTGAGACAGGCAGCTCTGTGCACAATTCACTTCAGCACTGCTGGAGTTTGCCTGGCATCAGTCTTGTACCTAATGCAGTCAAAGGTTGTGCAGCAAACATTTCCTTCATTGCCAGCTGGAACTGGAGCTTCTGAAGGAAATTTTCATTCTTATAACGATACAGAAGGAGGTCATTGGATCCATTGCTTCCATGGCTTAGTCACTCTCTTCATGACTCCCTGGTCCACTCCTCACTCCCCACCCACACCTCCCAATCCCCCCGGCACTTCCCCCTGCAAACTGTAGGAGGTGTTACACCTGTCCTTTCACCTCCCCCCCCCCTCACCACCATCCAGGGACCTAAACAGGTCTTCCAGGTGAGACAAGAGGTTCACCTGCATCTCTTGCAACCTGGTCTACGGCATTCAGTGCCCGCAGTGTGGCCTCCTCTACATTGAGCAAACCAATTGTGGACTAGGCCGGCCATTTTGTGGAGTGCCTGCACTCTGTCCACAACAGCCATCTCAAGCTTCTGGCTGCATGTCACTTTAACTCTCCTTCCCATTCCCACACCGACCTGTCTGTCCTCAGCCTCCTCCATTGCTACGGAGAGGCCAAACCCAAACTGGAAGAACAACATCTCATATTCTGCTTGAGTAGCTTAAACCCGATGGTATCAACATTGATTTTCCAATGTCAGGTAACCCACACCCTCGGCGTTCTCCCCCACGCACTCACCTGTTCACCTAGTTTTCTTCTCCCTTTGTTCATCTTTCCTACCCCCCTACCCCCCACCTGGTCCCATCTGCCCATCATCCAGATGGGGTTCCAGCTATATTCCCCATCCTGCACTGCTGTACGCTGGCAAGTCTTTCCCCTTCCCTTGGTCCTGATGCAAGGTCTTGACCTGAACCGTTGATTTACACCCTTTGCCACCACAAATGCTGCTTGACTTACTTAGTTCTTACAGCACTCTGCTTTTAAACTCATTAGTCCCATTCCCCCTCTCCTTATTTCCCTGAATCCCCTGACAACATTCTCCCTCATTAACTCTCCTTTGGCTTTGTTTTGCTATTAAGGGGTAATTTAGAATGACCAGTTAACCATCCAGCACACCTTTGGCATGTAGGAGGAGACTGGGCCATCAGGAAGCAGCCCACCTTCACTGTTCACTTACAGAAACAGTGTAGGATTCAGGGATGAGTTGTCAATTTATGGGTTTGCACTGTCACTTTGACGTTGTGTCTCCCACACAGTATCTCCTAGAGTGCAGCCTTTCCTCAAGGTAATTCTGAGCTGCAGGTGCTATCACTGGCCCCTGATCAATGGCTTGATCTGTGGCACAGGGATCGATCATCCCGGTTCGCCATTTAGGAAGGGTGCCACACACACACACCCACACACACCCACACACACACACACACACACACACACACACACACACTCTGGAGACCACCATGCTTTCCCACCACCCCACCCTACCCAATACTTACCCTCATCTCCATGATAGACTTTTATGTGTTGGACTGCAGCTGCCATCAGGAGAGCTCTCTAAGCAGTGACTTGCTTCCCTGCAGCCAGCGCTGTAATCCTTGGCTCTGCAGGCAGCTTTCAGTGGGACCATGTGGTCCTGTCTTATTGCATGAATCATAGTGCTGCTTTTAACATTTTTGGCCAATTTAGCAAATATTGAGTGGGCAACAGTGCCCGTCCATGGCACCAGTTTTACAACTCCCAATTTCTAGGCAATCCCAATCCTAGTGAAATCCCAATTTCTAGGCAATAGTATTGTTTAAAAATGCCATATTTAAGGGGAATCTTTTTAAATTCAGAATTGGAAATATTCTACAGTTCCTTACATTGGCCACCGCATGGGTGTGGTCTCAAAAATGCAAATGAATTGGATATTTAATGTGAAGAAAATTGCTGGTTTTTGTGTTCTTTTACACTGCCCTTTCACAGTTGCAAAAATAGAAAAATGTAGCTTTGGTTTCAATGTCACCTCTCGGTTAAATGTCAGACCATCACCTCCTCATTAAGAAGATGGGTTTTCTGCTTCTAAATTGGTCCTTAACTCATATGAATTATTTGCCTAGATATTTGATCACGGGTCCCATTCAGTACATAAGTTCATGCTGGCAGCTCATTAGAATGATTCAGATGTACAGTCGGTTATATTTGGCTGTGGGGGAGGGAGAGGTGGGTGCAGTAACCATGTGTACAGCAAGCTTCTGCGTTAAAAGGTGCTATATGAATGCAAATTGCTGCCACATCTGCAGAGGTTACTGTACAGGAAGAACTTGCTTCAAGGTTGAAATCAAAAAGAAAAACTACATCAGTAAACTTTTGGAGTTCTGTTAATTTTGGACTGAATCCAAAATAGCTGCTTTCTTTCTACAGAACCCAAGGTGGTTTCTATGAATTTTGTACACCATTCCATTCATTTTTTTTTTGCTTATCTAACCAGATAGAAACGTAATTGTTTCCCTCCTTGCCTCTGTTAACTTGAAGGTGGTGACTCATTTCCAAAGTTTTGCTTCATGGTTAGTTTGAATGTCTTTACAACTGGCTTTTGTTCATGTTGTGGTTGGTTCACTGGGTGTCAGTTTTGCATGTTTCACCATGGAGGGGAGAAGGGGGGAGGCTGGACAACCAAGGCAAATTCAGTCCCCAGTTGAGATGCACATTCCACGAGTGATATAGAAAGAAACATTGGACCCTTTTCCTCTTTTCTCCCTCCCTCAAGGTAAGAATTGGGAGCAGGAATAGGTCCCTCAAACCAATTTGTTATTGGTATTGGTTTATTATTGTCACCTGTACCAAAGTACAGTGAAAAACTTGTCTTGCATACCGTTTGTACAGATCAATTCATTACGCAGTGCATTGAGGTAGTTACAGAGAGCATTGAGGTAGTACAGGGTGAAAGCAATTACACAATACAGAGTAAGGTTTCACAGCTACAGAGGAAGTGCATTGCAGGTAGACAATAAGGTGCAACGTCAAACAAGGTAGATTGTGAGGTCAAGAGTCCATCTCATTGTATAAGGGAACCGTTCAATAATCTTATAACAGTGGGATAGAAGTTGTCCTTGAGCCTGGTGGTATGTGCCCTCGGGTTCCTGTATCTTCTGCCTGATGGGAGAGGGGAGAAGAGAGAGAATGACCTGGGTGGGTGGGTCTTTGAATATGGTGGCTGCTTCACCAAGGCAATGAGAGGTATAGACAGAATCCATGGAGGGAGGCTGGTTTCTGTGATGTGTTGAGCTGTGTCCACATCCCTCTGCAGTTTCTTACTGCCTCGGCAGAGCAGTTGCCATACCAAGCCATGACGCAAACAGATAGATGCTTTCTATGGTGCATCAATAGAAGTTGGTGAGTGTCAAAGGGGACACGCCATATTTCTTTAGCCTCCTGAGGAAGCCAGATGCGCTGGTGAGCTTTCTTTGCTTGACCGCTGAGTTCTTCCAGTGTTCTGTTTTTTTCCCAGTTCTAGCATCTGCAGGTCTCTTTTGTCTTGCAACATTAGGTGGTATCCACTCTCTCCCAATATAGGAGCATGAATTCTTCTTACAGCAACATCTTACACTAATATTATCCAACCCAAAGTTCTTTCCTAGTTTGTGTGCAAGGAATCTAAAAGACACATTTCTTTTGTACCAGCTTGATTAGCCAGCAGTCTTGGTGAATTCAGATTCAGATTCAGATTAGTTAATTGCCATATACACCAGGGTGCAATGAAATTCTTTGCTTGCATGAAGCTCACAGAGTAGACAGTATAAGGTAATAATAAATACAACATTAAATACAGCGATGAGCACAAAATCATAAGGTGGGTTCACTTTATTGCTGCTGACCTCATGCTTTCTTGGCCATGGTGTCTACATGGTTGGACCAGGACAGGCTATTGGTGATGTTCACTTCTAGATTTCACCATTCAGCGCAATATTGGCTAATCTTGTAGCTCCCCTGAACTTTTCTGCCTGGAGACCAAGTTGCCCGACTGTTACTGGCTAATTCAGCACATTCTGTGCTGTATCTCTTTATGAGAATGGATAGGCTGGGGCTTTTTTCCCTGGAATCATGAGGGGCATAGATAGGTGAACGGCCTTTATCCCCAGGGTAGGAGATCTAAAACTAGTGATTGAAGGTGAGAGGGGAGAAATTTAAAGGGGATATGAGGGGCAACTTTTCATACAGAGGGTGGTGGGTGTATGGAACGAGCTGCCAGAGGAAGTGGTAGAGTGGATACAATTATGTTTAAAACACATCTGGACAGGTCATGAATAGGAAAGGTTTGGAGGGCCAAATGCAGGCAAATAGGTCATCATGGACAAGTTGGGCTGAATGGCCTGTCTCCATGCTATATAACTCTTTGACTCCATGACTCTATGATTCAGAGAGTGAAATGGCCTTCCGCTGTTCAATGGCTCTCAGCTTAGTGGCAGATGATGATATTGCAAGTCCACTCCCACCACAGTTGTGGCAGAGAAGAGTTAATTCCTTTCTGGAGAGGCAGATTTGTGGAACAATAAACCTTCAAAAGAAGATAGAAGTTTCAGAGATTATTTAGAAACTATAAGCCTGACAGTTACATAACCCCCATCAAATTCACATGCAGGGTGGGCTCAGCTACCCTTCCTCTTACATGGTGTATTTTCCTGAAGCAACTACCCTTTCATTTTGTAAGTCCTTTGTCTTTGATTTGTTTGTCTTCTCGCTGGCATTTGCTTCACTAGGAAGTATCGATCGAGTCACACCTTACTGCATACCTCATGGAAAATCCAGCTGCTAATCTGTCAAAATATCCCTTTTATCACCAGGTCAAAGAATTTAATAACCAGAGACTCTGCCCTGAGTGAATGGGTATCACAATGGTTTCCTAGAAGTTGCTTATTTTTCAGTAAAACTTAATATGACCTTTGAACAGATTCTCTGAGTCAAATGTGTTCTCTTCGGGGGAAACAATGTCATTACTTGTGGTTCTAAGTGAATGAGAATAATAGAATGATAGAACAGTCCATAGCTGTTTGAAGCCATAACCTTCCCAATCAGGTCACACGAGGAAAGGATCAAAGAATCACCGAGCATAAATAGATTTTTCACAAAGTGAGTACAACGTATTACAGGTTTTTGAGTAAAATCATCTCTCTCCATACACTTTCATGAGTAAGGCTGTTCTGTGAGTTTGTCCACCATCAGAACGAAGTAAAATGATAAAATAAATCATTCCTATTGGTCCAAGAGATCCAGTGCAAAAGTTGTTCAGCTCCTTGTGCTCAATATTTTACACTCTGTTGATTACCCTGAAATCTGACTGGAGGTAGATTTAAGTTGAGGCACTACAAACCAGGCTGAGATTTACCTGAACAGTAGCATGTCATTCTTTTTTCACATTCCAATCAGCAGTTTAGCCCTTCAGTGTCTGCATGTGGCTTGTTGTACCTTCTGATGCTTGGAAATTACTGAAAAGTTACATTTTAGGTGTTAATGGAATCAAGGGATGTGGGGTTTTTGAAGGAAAGTACATCCAAGGTGAAAGATCAACCTTGATCTTATTGAATGATGGACTGTAGGCTGCACAGAATTTCCTACTAAGGTGACCCACCTGCATTCAACACTGACCTGTGGTATGTCCAAGTTTACCTTTTGTTGATCCCCTGGTGAAAGCTTCCTGCAAAGTGCTCGATGGCAGTATTTCAACACAGACTAAGCAATGGCTATAAGAAATAGAGGCCAGGTAGGTTGGGTTTATTTTCCTTGGAGCAGAGGAGGCTGAGGGGGAGAACCTGATGAAAATTATGGGAGGCATAGATAGGGTAGACATTAAGAAACTTTTCTCCATTGCAGAGGTGTTGAAGTCCAGAAGGCATTGGTTTAAGGTGAGGTTTGGAGGGGGTCTGAGGAGGAGATCTTTTCACCGAGAGTATGGTTGCAACCTGGAACACACTGACTGAGAAGGTGGTCGAGGCAGGTACTCTCACAACATTTAAGAAACATCTGGATGAACACTTGAATTGACAAAGGCACTATAGGCTCCAGACCAAGTGCTGGGAAATGGCATTAGTATAGAAAAGTAATTTATGGTCAGCAGAGACATGATGGGCCGTGGGGCCTGTTTCTGAGCTGTATGACTCTATGACTAAGCAGGAGTAGACCATTCAGTTCCTCATGCCTGGTCCATCATTCAATAAAACATAGCTGACATTTCACTTCAGTGCCACTAAACCTGCACTAACCCTTGATTCCTTTAATATCTGAAAATATATCCAACTCTGTCTTGTACATACATACTCAGTGACTGAGGCTCTACAGTCCTTTTAGCTAGTGAATTAGAAAGATTCAGTAATCTCGGGATGAAGAAATTCCTTCTCATCTCTGATTGGCCAACCCCCTTGTTTTGGGACTGCGATGCTCTAGACACCCCATCCAGGTGAAACGTGAATTCTACATGTATCATGTCAAGCCCCTCGAGAAGTTTCAATGAGATCATCTCTCATTCTTCTAAACTCAAGCAGTTACAGGCCAAGTCAGCTTAATCATACAACAGGTCTGCTCTCACAGGAATCTGTCAGGTGAACCTGTGCTGCACTCCCTCAATTACAACTAGGTCCTTCCTTAGGCAGGGAGAGGAGACTGTGCACAGCATTCCAGATGCAGCCTCACCAAGGCACTATGTACATTGGAGCAAACCATTTCTAGTCTTAGAATCATAGAGCCATGGAGAGATGCAGCACAGAAACAGGCCCTATGGCCCACCAAGTCTGGTCTGACTATCAATCATCCATTTACACTTGAACGTAGAACATTACAGCACAGTACAGGCCCTTCGGCCCACGATGTAGTGCCGACATTTTATCCTGCTCTGAGATCTACCCAACCCTTCCCTCTCACATAGCCCCCCATTTCTCTATCATTCATGTGTCTATCTAAGAGTGTCTTAAGTGCCCCTAATGTATCTGCCCCCACCACCTCTGTCGGCAGTGCATTCCACGCACCCACCACTCTCTGTGGTAAAAAACTTGTGTCTGACATCCCCCCCATACCTTCCTCCAATCACCTTAAAATTATGCCCCCTCGTGCAAGCCATTTTCGCCCTGGGAAAAAGTCTCTGACTGTCCAATCGATCTGTGCCTCTTATCATCTTGTACACCTTTATCAAGTCCCCTCTCATCCTCCTTCGCTCCTAAGGGAAAGCCGAGCTCGGTCCAACACCTATCCTCATAAGACATACCTTAATCCCATTTTTTCGTTCTCTCCACATTCCCATCAATTCCCCACAGATTCTACCCACTCACATATACAGTAGGGCCAGTTTGCACTGGCCAATTAACCTACCAACCCACAACTCTCTGGGATGTGGGAGGAAACCCGAGCACCTGGAGGAAACCCACAGTCACAGGGAGAACATGCACCAGAGAACATAACCTCTACCAGGTACACCACTGTCCCGTCTCGTATTCTTTTGTCATAAAGGACAATGTACTGCTGCCTTCCAAGTTGCTTGCTGAATGTGCATATTAACTTTCAGTGGTTCCTGTACAAGGTCACAGGTCCCTCTAAACTCTAACAACTTTCAGACTCTCACATTAAAAAATAGTCCATTTTTTCTATTTTTCCTGCAGAAGCACAACCTGGTGTCATATCTGCCAAGATATTTGATATTCAGAAACAATTAAAAATTAATCAACGTTCTATAAAATATAAATATTAAATAAAATACTAAAGCACAACATTTAATTAGTTCAAAATTGGTTGAATTACTTCGTACTTGTCATAGTCTGTTCCAACCATTCTGCTCCATTCGAGTGGGAACGCTGTTCCACACCACAAGCCAGAACTTCCGCTGGATTTGCAGGTGGATTTCTTAGTGAAAATGCTGGGAAATGGTTGTCGGAGTATAACCAGGAAAGGCTCTGGAAGAACAGACAGTAAGTTTGTGTTCACTTATGGGAAATTCGGAATTTGGTGGCATTTATGTGGGAAGATGCCGGCATTCCTTCAGGGAACTCCCAGTGTTTTCCTACAATATCTGAACCATTGATTTCAACAATTTCAGTAAATGAAATGCAAAATAAAATTTAAAACTTAAATAGGAATCCTGCATGTGGGTACATTTCTGATCACCACATTCCAGGAAGAACGTGATTGCACTTGGAGAGGTTGCAAAGGAGATTCACAAGGATGTTTAAAACAAAAACAACACTGCTGGAAATATTCAGCAGATCAGGCTGCATCTGTGGGAAGAGAAAACAAAGTCAGTGCTTTCCAGGTCGGACACAAATGAAGCTTGTAGAGCAGCAGGGAGGGGATGTCATCCTGGTTTTACCCTAAGAGACACAGCCCTTTCCTCTTCTTTTATCTCCTTTTCAATTCTGACAAGGGGACTCCAACCTGAAGCACTGACTTTGTTTCTCTTCCCAACACTCGCAGCCTGACCTGCTGAGTGTTTCCGGCATTTTCTGTTTTTGTTTTAGATTTCTGGCATCTGCAGTTTATTTTATTTTCAGCAGGACGTTACCTGGGACGGAGTGTTTCAGTAATGAGGAGAATCTGAATAGGCTGGGTCTGCTTCCCTTGGAGTGAAGGAGTGTCGGGTGGGGGGGGCGGGGGGTGGTGGGTGGTACCTGATAGAGGTTACCAAGATTATGAGAACCAAAGGCAGGGCAGATAAGTTGGAGACTTTCCCCATAGCAGGGGCATCTAAAACTGCAGGGCATAGGCTTAAGGGGCAAGGGGATCTGAGGAAGAAACTGGTGGTTGGAATCTGGGACACATTGACCAAGGGATTAGTGGAGGTGGGTTGCTCACGCATTTAAGAAGTATCTGGATGAGCATTTGAATCAACAACACATAGAAGACCAAGAGGTGGTAAGTGGGGTAGTACTTCGTGGCCTGCATAAACTTGGTGAGTTGAAGGGCCTGTTTATGTGCTGTATGACCACATAACTCTAACTCATTCTGACAAAGTGTCTTCAACCTGTGATGTTAACTCTGTTCCTCTATCTACTGATGCTGCCTGACCTGCTGAGTGTTTCCAGCATTTTTGGCTCTTATCATTAACAATTTCAATTATTGATTTTGATAAGATGTTGGCATTTATTGCCTTTTCTCTCCACTGAGTACGTTCAGCAATTTTCGTGGTATTTCAGATTTTCAGCATTTTGATTTTGTATACTGCAAAGTCACTTCAATTTCTCAGGTTCCTAAAGGGAGCCTTGTTAATCACTGTGAGTTCCAGAGGTTCATTAAATTGCATGCAATTTGAGTATCAGTACCATATGAAATGTATTTATTTTAAGACTCTGCATTTTATTGCACTAAATGCCAGCCAATGTATAAGTTTCAAGTCAAGATCTCCTCAGGCATGGAAATGGGCATCAGTGTGTTGGCATCCTCTCCTTTGGCAGATATTGGGAACTGATTCATAATCAAGTGTCCATGGTACACTCTGCAGTAACATTCTGGGGACAAGAACGAAAATAAATATAAATGGCATTCTTTACATTAAACCTTTCTTAGATTATATAAGTTAACAGGAGATGCCAAATTGTTTTGGAGGGAATTGCTGATGGATGATGACTAGAGCAGATAATGGAAATGTAAATAAAGAGAGAAAGTGAATTTCCAAGACACAGGAGATGGGACTGAGGGCAGTGGTGAATATAGTTCAAACCCCATATATACATTCGCAGATGACACCGCTGTTGGTAAAATCTCAGGTGGCAATGAGGAGGCATACAGGAGTGAGGTAGGTCAGCTGGTTGAGTGGTATCACAACAACAACTTTGCACTCAATGTCAGCAAGACCAGGAGTTGATTGTGGACTTCAGGAAGGCGAAGTCAGGAGAACACACACCATTGAGGGGTCAGCGGTGGAAAGGGTGAGCAGCTTTAAGTTCCTGGGCATCAACATCTCTGAAGATCTGTCCTGTTTGTGCAATCACGAAGGAGGCACGCCAGCGGCTCTACTTCATTAGGAGTTTGAGGAGATTTGGTATGTCACTAAAGACTCTTGCAAATTTCTACAGATGTGAGGTGGAGGGCGTTCTGACTGGTTGCAATCAGAACCTGGTATGGAGGCTCCAATGCACGGGATCGCAAGAGGCTGCAGGGGGTTATAGACTCAGCCAGCTCCATTATGGGCACAACCCTCCCCACCATCAAGGACATCTTCAAGAGGCAATGCCTCGAAAGGTGCATCCATCATTAAGGACCCTCACCATCTGGGACATGCCCTCTCCTCATTACTACTATCAGGAGCCTGAAGACCCACAGTCAACAATTCAGGAATAGCTTCTTCCCCTCCACCATCAGATTTCTAAACAGTCTATGAACCCATGAACACTACCTCATTGTTCTCTTTTATTTGCACTATTCATTTATTTTTAATTTATAGTTTTTTATGTCTTTGCACTGTACTGCTGCCGCAAAACAGCAAAGTTCACGTCATATAAGACAGTGATACTAACCTGATTCTGATATAGTTCTCATGATCACAAGGTAGAATGTCACCAGAAATGGTTCAGGAAATGCAGAAATACTTGAATTAGCTTGTTTTGTCCTTTTAGGGAGTTTTTGTGGTTCATTGTACAAATTCTCAACTTAAAAGTTGGTATACTTCCTCTCCCCCGAAATTTGCTCCTACATTATGCTTTATCTAGTTATGTTTGGATTGATGGAAAAACACACTTTGTCCTGTCTACTGTATAACTAACTCTACAACCACAGAATTGTCTGCTGTGTGTCTCAACCTCTGCTATAGAATCGGAACCAAAAAGTATGTTCAACAACTTAGGCAGCATCTATGGAGAGAGAACAGACTAATGTCTCAGTTAACACCTTTCATCAGAACTGGAACAAGTTAGCAATATAACAGGTTCTAAACAAGTCACTGAGCTCTGTCAAATATGGAACTGTTCAACTGTGCCCTGGGGAAAATTCGTCTCCCAGTGCACTTTGAATTGCACTTCCAAAATTCCAGTGTCTAGACTTCAACCTGCCATTCATCATCACTGTTCTGCTCAAATTAACTCTCAAAAAAAGCCTCTGACGTCCCACTAAGGCCCTTGCTCTCTATCACATTACTCTGCTCCCAGCCCCACCCCAAAGCCCTGCAGCCTTGAATGCAGAGAATGTAAAAAGATGTCATCATTCACACATGTCCTGTAAGGAAAAGCTTCTCTTAGTCACAAACTAGCTCCCTAAATTACCCTCCTCTGTAATTCCTCTGCTCTTTTTTTTCAAATTTGTTCACGGGAAGTGGATGTTGCTGACAATAGTGGCATTTATTTTCCATCCCAGTTGTCCTGGAACTGAGGAGGCAGTTAAGAATCTGGAGTCACATATAGGTCATACTAGCTAAAGTTGGCAAAGTTCTTTCTCTGAAGAGTGTTAATGAACTTGTGTTAATTTCATGACTACTATTACTGAGACTTTTTAAAAAATCTAGATTGATTTAACTACTTGAATTAAAACTGTTGAGGCTTGAACTTGTGTCTTTGGATCAATGACGGTGGTAAGGCCACATTTGGAGTGCTGTGTACAGTCCTGGTCGCTCTGCTGTAGGAAGGATGTCATTAAACTGGAGAGGATGCAAAAAAAGATTTATGGGGGTGTTACAAGGACTGGAGGACATGGGTTATAAGGAGAGACTGGATAGGCTGGGACTTTTTTCCCTGGAGTGTAGCAAGCTGAAGAGGTGACCTTACAGAGGTATATAAATTCATGAGGGGCCTGGATAAGGTGAATAGCCAAAGTCTTTTCCCCAGGGTAGGGGAGTCCAAAACTAAAGGGCATAGGCTTAAAGTGAGAGGGGAAAGATTTGAAAGGAACCTGAGGGGTAACTTTTTCACACAGAGGTTGGTGAGTACATGGAATAAGCTGCCAGAGGAAGTGGTAGAGGCAAGTACAATTGTGACACTGAAAAGGCATTTGGACAGGTACATGGATAGCAAACGTTGAGAGGGATATGGGCCAAACACAGGCAAATGGAACTATCTCAGTTAGGCAACTTGATCGGCCTGGATGAGTCGGGCCAAAGGGCCTGTTTCTGTGCTGTATAACTCTATGACTCAGTGGCTGCAAGTACAGGAACTTAATCACTATCCTACAATATTCCAGTCACAAGAGTGAGGAAATCATGGACATGGTTGTCATAAAGGTCGACACCATTTGTTTTCTCTCCACCATTTCTCTCCCTTCTCCTTATTCAACAGGTCAAACTTCTCTCAAAGAAATAACATGGCTTACCTGTGAACGTGCTGTGTTATATAACCGTAAATGTTATGAATGAAGTATATTTTTGGAAAGAAATGATGCAAAATGGGGACTTAAAGTACCAAAACAATATTTGCATTCCTATATCTGGGTTCTTCCTTGACAGAAGTGGTATGTTTTTGAGATTATTAGATTCATAAAATTACTCAGTATTTTGATTTTGTGTTTCTCAGTGAGTTTAGATTATCTACCAAAAGTTGAATTATTTCATTGTTATACGTAAACTCCTGTTGTCATTTTCAGGGTTATATGATGGAGAATCGGATTCCAGGCCTAAAATGTGACTCAGATGTATTTGTAACCTTTGAGGGAGACAACGTTGTGATGCTACAGGTGAGATATTTGAATCATTCCTCTCCATCGACAAGTAACTGGATTGCACCTCTTTTGATGCACTGCTGTGTTTTGCACTCGCAACAAATCAGGTTCCTCAGAAAGATCACAAAACTGGCTAAAAACAATGACGTTAGTGTGTCTTCAACCTCAAGAGCTGCAGTGAACATCGATTTGTATTGTACACAATGAGACTGTATCAGTATAACATAGTATTGACCACTTTGGTGCCCAGCACTCAGAAGAGATCATCAGTCCTTAAAGTCACAATCCAGAAGGTAGTCACATGATTTTATTTCTCTACATAGAAGGATGCCATTTCAGCACATCAAGCCAATGCCAGCTCACAGAACAATCCCAATCTTCTCTGCCTGTAACCTATTCTCCGCCACATTCCCATCCACTCCCCCAGATTCTACCACTCATCTACACAATAGAAGCAATTTACAGTGGCTAATTAACCTATCAACCTACACGTTTTGGAATCTGGGAGGAAACTGCTCGGCCAAAATCCATGCAGACATAGGGAGAACGTGCAAGCTCCACGCAGACCACACCTGAGGTCAGGATTGAACCCGGGTCACTGGAGCTGTGAATCATCTGTACACACAGACAACAGCAGCACACAAACTGTTGTGGGGGAAGACGGAGGCCTGAAGGAGAGAGCGTTTTGCAATGGTGTATTACTGAGCCTCCTTGCCCCAGGCCTACTTCCCAGAGCCACCTGCCACACAGCCCCAGACCTTTGCAAGTTGTCGGATCATCACTGAGTCAAATGTAATATTCTCTTTAGATAGTTCCTTCAGAAAGCACTTGTTAGACTGAGTACTTTGGAATATGTCTAGGCGTCTCCAGTGAGTAATGGGGCTGCCTTGTAAGGTCTTTCAGTGTCAGCAGAGTGACCCTGTAAATGGCACCAACTGAAGAATGTGTGTTGTGCTTCTTGTGTTTTTCTGTGGCTGTTAAACAAGAGTTGGTTTCTGGACTTAGCTCCAAATTAAATCGCAAGAAGGCATACATTGCCCAACAGCTGAAATCATTAAGTGCGTTTCTGATTCTGGGGAAATGTCAGATGCACGAACATGTATTGTGCAATAAGTGCTGAGTCTAATTTTGTGATTGGTGTGATTTCTTCAGGAAATATACACTAACATTGCTTTGGATTGAGTAACACTGAAAAGAGCAGTGCTTCCTGATCCATTTACTAGGCACACGTGTTTGGTGCAACAAAGTCCCAGTTTTGATTTCTAGAAACAGAAAAAATCACAGCAGATATTCTTACTTGTGTTCCCCAGTTGTGTTTTGAGCAACTTCTGCTCTGGCTAAAAGACTTTTTTTTCTTGACACTGTGCTGAGGTTGCTGTTGGGTTTGAGATTATAATAGCCCATCCTTCTGCTAACCACTCCAGTCTCCTTTGATCCTCTCTCAACTGTGGCTGATAGTGTAAACCACAGTGGGCAGTTAAATCAATTGTGGTGGGGATAGCTGCTGTGAAGTCAACACATTTTCCAAGGCCTCTTCCATACAGAGAAGACATTCATCTGTGAACCACTGCATATGTTTCAAATAGGTGCTTTTTAATGAAACAAACATTTTTAATAATCACAAACATAGACACACATTATCTACAGCTGCTAGATGGATGCTGAATTTCATTAATATCACAGTTGCAGTACTAATGTTCTGCAATCTATCTTTTATCTGTTTTTGGCAGCCAGTGACCAGGTCACTGCAAGATTACTATGTTGCAAGTCAGGATGTTGATGTCCATCAGAGGAATTTTTTTTTGTCAACTTACTTCTTGATGCCCTCCAAGTTGGTGTGAAATTTGTAAATGCTGGTATTGGTATTGGTTTATTGTTGTCACTTGTACCGAGGTACAGTGAAAAACTTGTCTTACAAACCGATTGTACAGATCAATTCATTACACAGTGCAGTTACATTGAGTTAGTACAAAGTGCACTGAGGTAGTACAGGTAAAAACAGTAACAGTACAGAGTAAAGTGTCACAGCTACAGAGAAAGTTCAGTGCAATAAGGTGCAAGGTCACAACAAGGTAGATCGTGAGGTCATAGTCCATCTCATTGTATAAGGGAACCGTTCAATAGTCTTATCACAGTGGGGTAGAAGCTGTCCTTAAGTCTGGTGGTACGTGCCATCAGGCACCTGTATCTTCTACCCGATGGAAGAGAAGAGAAGAGAGAATGTCCCGGGTGGGTGGGGTCTTTGATTATGCTGGCTGCTACACCAAGACAACGAGAGGTAAAGACAGAGTCCAGGGAGGGGAGGCTGGTGTCCATGATGCACTGGGCTGTGTCCACAACTCTCTGCAGTTTCTTACAGCCCTGGGCGGAGCAGTTGCCGTACCAAGCCGTGATGCATCCAGATAGGATGCTTTCTATGGTGCATCGGTAAAAGGTCGTCAGAGAGATCTGGGAGCACTGGCAAACAGACTGCAGAAAATTAATATGCGGATATAGCAAGCATTTAAGAAGGCAAATGGTTTGTTGGCCTTCATTGCAAGGAAGTTGAGATTAATGAAACCTCTGTTGCAACTGGAGAGGATCTTGTTGAGCGCAGTGTTATTCTGTGAAGCTAAAGAAGGACGTGTGTGCCTTGGAAGTGGTGTAGCCGAGTTTGATTCCTAGGATGGAGAAATACTCATCCAAAAGAGAATGAATATTATGGGTCTATATAAGAGGTGGTCTTGTTGAAAGATATCAGACTCTGAAAGGGATTGAAGGGGAGTCTCTAGTGGTTGTCTATCTCCTGTGGCTTCAGAGATTCCAGGACAAGGGAACATAGGATAATGGACCAATAATTTAGGGCTCTGGATCTCCAGAATTCTTTACCTCAGTAGACCGTGCCTCCTCAGTTGCTGAGTATCTTCAAGGCTTAGATCAGGAACAGTAGGATAGTTCAACAAAAGTGGTAAGTTCAACAAGAGTTCAGGGCCAACATGTTCCTGTTTGAGTGAACAGCAAGGCTGGCAGCATTAGGGAACTCTGGATGATGAGGGATATTGAGGCTCTGGTTGGGAAAAAGGAGGCATATGTCAGCTAGAGGCAGCTGGGATCAAGTGAATCCCTTGAGGAGTATAATGGATGTAGGAGTACACTTAAGGAGGAAATCAGGAGTAAAGAAAAGGGATATGAAACATCCTTGGAAGATAAAGGTGAATCCAAAGAGATTCTATATTGTATATTAAGACCAAAATGGTAACTAGGGACAGAATAGGTTCCCTTAAGGATCAGTGTGGTCATCTATGTGCGGAACCACAGGAGATGGGTGAGGTGTTAAATGAATACTTCTCATCTGTATTTACTGAGAAGGTCATGGAAGCTAGGGAGTTTAGGGAAGAGAACAGTGGTATCCTGAAGTATATCGGCATTACAAAATAAGAGGTGTTGACGGTCTTCAGGCGCCTAAATGGGGATAACTCCCTGGGGCCTGACCAAGTACATCCTAAGACATTGTGGGAAGCAAGGGAAGAAATTGTTGGGGCCCTGGAAGAGAATTTTATTTCTTCCTTAACCAAAGGTGAGGTACCAGAAGACTGGAAGGTGGCTAATGTGTTGCCTTTATTTAAGAGGATTTGCGAGGACGACAGGCCAGTGAGCCTAACATCAGTAGTGGGGAAGTTACTGGAGGGGCTTCTGAGAGACAGGATCTATCTGCATTTGGAAAAGCAAGGACTGATTTGGGATAGTCAGCATGGTTTTCTCTGTGGAAGGTCATGTCTCATGAATTTGATTAAGTTTTTTGAAGAGGTAACCAAGAGGATTGATGAGGGCAGGGTGATAGACATTATCTACATAGACTTTACCAAGGCCTTTGACAAGGTCCTGCGTGGTAGGCTGGTCCAGAAGATTAGATCACATGAGATTGGAATTGGTTTATTATTGTTACATGTACTGAGGTACAGTGAAAAACTTGACTTGCCTACTGTTCATACAGATCAATTCATTACACAGCACATTGAGGTAGTACAAGGTAAAACAATGACAGAATGCAAAATAAAGTGTAACAGCTACAGAGAAAGTGCAGTGCAGGTAGACAATAAGGTGCAACGTCATAGAGAGGTAGATTGTGAGGTCAAGAGTCCATCTTATCATACTGGGGGCCATTCAATTTCTTATAACAGCAGGATAGAAGCTGTCCTTGAGCCTGGTGGTACGTACTTTCAGGCTTTTGTATCTTCTGCCCGATGGGAGCGGGAGAAGAGAGAAAGTCCAGGGTGGGTGGGGTTTTTGATTATGCTGCCTTCTTTACCAAGGCAGCAAGAAGTATAGACAGAGTCCATAGAGGGGAGGCTGGTTTCTGTGATGTGCTGAGCTGTGTCCACAACTCTCTGCAGTTTCTTGTGGTCGTGGGCAGAGCAGTTGTCATACCAAGCCGTGATGCATCCAGATAGATGCTTTGTGTGGTGCATTGATAAAAATTGGTAAGGGTTGACAGGGATATGCCAAATCAGCCTCCTGAGGAAGTAGAAGTGCTGGTGAGGTTTCTAGGCCATGGCATCTACGTGGTTGGACCAGGACAGGCTATTGGTGATGTTCACTCCTGGGAACTTGAAGCTCTCAACCCTCTCGACTTCAGCACCGTCGATGTAAATTGGAGCATGTGCACTACCCCACTTCTTGAAGTCAATGACCAGCTCTTTGGTTTTGCTGACATTGAGGGAAAGGTTGTTGTCATGATACCATGTCACTAAGCTCTCCACCTCCTTCCTGTACTCCGACTCATCGTTATTTGAGCTACAGCCCACTATGGTGGTAACATCTGCAAACTTGTAGATGGAGTTGGAGCAGAATCTGGCCGCGCAGTCATGAGTATATAGGGAGCAGAGTAGAGGGCTGAGGACGCAGCCTTGTGGGGCACCAGTGTTGAGGATAATCGTGGCGGAGGTGTTGCTGCGGTGTAGCTGCCTATCCTCACTGATTGTGGTCTGTTGGTCAGAAAGTCAAGGATCCAGTTGCTGAGTCCAAGGTCTCGGAGTATGCTGATGAATTTGCTTGGAATTATAGTATTGAAGGCAGAACTGTTGTCAATAAACAATAGCCTAACGTAGGTGTCTTTACTGTCCAGATGTTCCAGAGATGTGTAGGGCCAGGGAGATGGCATCCGCTGTAGACCTGTTTCGGCGGTCAGCGAATTGCAGTGGTTCGAGGTTTTCTGAGAGGCTGGAGTTGATGCGTGCCATGACCAGCCTCTCGAAACACTTCATGATGGCGGATGTCAGAGCCACCGGGCGGTAGTCATTAAGGCACGTTACCTTGTTTTTCTTAGGTTCTGGGATGATAGTGGTCTTCTTAAAGCGGGTGGGAACCTCAGATTGAAGCGGGGGAGGTTGAAAATGCCTGCAAATACCCTCGCCGGATGATCAGCACAGGATCTGAGGACATGGCCAGGGACGCCATCCGGGCCAGATGCTTTCCGCAGGGTTCACTTTCCGAGAAACTGATCTTATGTCCTCATCGGTGACCATAGGTTCAGGTTTATTGGAGGCTGTCGGGATGGGTAGTGACATACCAATCCCTTTCTGTGCAAAACATTGCACATAATGCATTAAGCTTATCGGGAAGGGATGCACTGTTGTCGGCAATGCTGCCCGACTTTGATTTTTAGCCCGTTATAGCATGTAAGCCCTGCCACAACTGACAGCTGGTCTGAGGCTCGATTTTGGACTAATATTGTCTCTTGACATCTCTGATAGCTTTACAGAAGTCATATCTCAATTTCTGGTGAAGGTCAAGGTCACCTGATTTGAATGCTGCAGTTCTAGACTTTAGTAGGGTGTGGATCTCCTGGTTCATCCATGGTTTCCAATTTGGGAACACCCGGATTGTCCTCTTTGGTACACAGTCCTCAACACGCTTGCTGATAAAGTCTGTGATTGTGGTGATATACTCATCTAGGCTGGCAGCTGAGTCTTTGAACACGGACCAGTCAAAGCACTCGCGTAGAAGCTCATCTATTTCCTCAGACCAGCACTGTACAACTTTCTGTACCGGATCCTCCTGTTTCATCTTCTGTTTGTATGCAGGGAGAAGGAGCACAGACTGCTGGTCCGATTTACCAAAGTGTTGGTGGGGGATGGCTCGGTAGGCATCTTTGATGGTCAAGGGTGCTTAGGCCCCTGGTGGGACTGGAGACATGCTGGTAGTAGTTTGGTAACTTGCTCTTGAAGTTGGCCTGGTTGAAGTCACCAGCAATGACGGAGAAGGCCTCAGTTTCAAGGTCATTGACCACAGAGTATAGTTCATAGGATCCAGGAGCTAGCCAATTGAATACAAAATTGGGTTGGTGGAAGTAATCAGAAAGTGGTAGTGAAGGGTTGTTTTTTAGTTTTGGAGGCTCTTGACCAGCAGTATGTTGCAGGGATTGGTGCTGGGTCCACTGTTGTTTGTCATATATATTAACAATTTGGATGATTAGTAAGTTTGTGGATGACACTAGAATTGGTGGTAGAGTGGACAGTGAAGCAGATTGCTTAAGGTTTACAGTAGGATTTAGATCAACTGGGAAAATGGGCAAGGGAATGGCAGAAGGAATTTAACTCAGACAAACACAAACCAAGGCATTTTGGGAAGTTTATCCACAGCAGGACATACACAGTGAATGTCAGGGCTCTGGGGTGTGTTGTAGAACAGAAGCCTGGGGGTACAAGTACATAGTTCCCTGAAAGTGGCAACATAGGTGATGAGGAAGCCATATGACATGCTTGCCTTCATCGACGGAGGCACTGAGTACAAAAGTTGACATGTCATCTTACTTTGATTAGGCCACACTTGGAGTATTATTGCTCCAGGAAAGGTTTAATTGAGCTAGAGAAGATGCAGAGAAGAATCACAAGGACATTGCCTGGATTGGGGGGGTTGGGTAGGCTGGTCTGCTATCCCTAAAACAAAGGAGGCTGAGGGGTGACATGATCGAGGTATATAAAATTATGAGAAGAATAGAAAGGGTAGGTAGACTATTTCCTATGGTAGGGGTGTCTAAAACTAGTGGGCATAGGTTTAAAGTGAGAGGGAGGAGGTTTAAAAGGGATCTGAGGTGTAAATTTTTCACACAACGAGTTGTTGGTATCTGGAATGAGCTGCCAGAGGAGGTGGTGGAGGCAGGAACTCTAACAATATTTAAGAGGCATCTGGACAGGTACTTGAATGAGTGGGGCACAGAGGGATATGGAATTAATGCAGGCAAGTGGGAATAGTATTGAGGCCCAACGTCAACATCCTGGTTGTCATCATTAACCAGAAACTATGATGAATCAGCCACATAAATATAGTGGCTACAAAAACAGGGCAGAGGATGTTGAAGGCAGGAAAATATACTGTATACTCAAATTACCTTTCTGTTTACATAATCTCAAACATGAAAAGTGCCACTTATTATTTTTTATGTTAATGTCTTAATTATGTTCCCACATTTCAAGGGAGTTATCACTACTTTGCAGTGCCTGGAATCATTAATACAGTATATCTTTTTTTTGACTAAAATGCTTTATCAGTGCAGTGACCAGACAATTAATTATGGTTCTCCACAAGTCTTAAATCATTGCATGTCATTGGAATTCTATTCCATATATTTCTCTTAGAATAGAAGCAAATTAATCACTATGTATAACAAATGCAATTCTCCAGCGTGACAGTAACAAATGAGATTTATTTTTTTAAAGCAGATTAGTATGTGCATGGAATGGACTTCAGTCAGTTACTGGTGTTTTGATTAATGTCTTCAGTAAAAGAGCCAACTGAATATCTGGTTTTGGACAGATTTGCACTCATTTTCTGTTTGCCCAATTATCTTCCCTCCCACTATATAAGTGGCCATGCTGATTCTGCGCTAAGTTTACACAAGCATGCAGCAGGTTTTGACACACTTTGAATGCCACATTAAGATATTAAGCTCCAGGAGTGCCCATTATGGAGTTCCAGCCATTGGGAGAGCATATGGAGAATTGGGATGTGAAGGCTTGTGGCCTATCCATTAATCTGTGGATCTGTTGACACTGACCACTCGAATTCCTGACGTTCTCCTGGCGAGGACCCAAGGGGAGAGAGTCAGCTAAACCTGGTGGAGGATCAGCCATAATCTTAATGAATGGCAGAGCAGCCTTGATGTGCCAAATGGCTGACTGCTTCTATACTCCTTAGCTTCTCATGTTTTCCAACAAGGAAACCACCGTGCAATCATTTTCTTGAACAGGCTTTCAAAAGGTTTTAATTTTAGCTATTTGGTTTTCAATCTTTCCCCCACTGGACTTCTAATTTGTTTATTGGTAATGACCAGCTTCTTGAAATAAAAGTATAAATAGAACACAAAGACAACAGGATTTCAAGCTGCATGACATCAGTGTCTCGGATAGTAAAGTTAAGTGATGTCAGATTGGTTTTGCGAACTTTTGCTGGATTTGCCTGAAACCCCAGGACAAAATAACAACGGCCTCTATTTTATATGTTATCTGTGTTTATTCACCAGTTAATGATATTGAGTAAGTTGACTAAAGTCCAAGGTGGCGAAATTTGCGTCTGGTCTGTTAGGAGCAGCAGATCTACTAAATTAGATGATCTTATCTCATTCTATACTTTCTACTGTCCTTAAGAGGCCATATGGAATTTCCACGTTTTTCTGACCTTTCTTCTGTCCCCACCTCCTCATCCCTTACCCCTTCCATACCTGAAGGCTCTTTGATGGTGTCCAGTGTCAAGCGCTTTTGAA
Organism: Pristis pectinata; assembly: GCF_009764475.1. Classification (NCBI taxonomy): domain Eukaryota; kingdom Metazoa; phylum Chordata; class Chondrichthyes; order Rhinopristiformes; family Pristidae; genus Pristis; species Pristis pectinata. The sequence goes on from NC_067414.1 coordinate 87,847,731, forward strand.
ACTAGCTGATCGTATGTGAGCCTTGACCACTATAAGGCCCTTCCCCCAGTAGCAGGCACCTCTAGGAATTGACCATAGAGTCCACCCACAGTAAATAGTATTAACAAGGCTAGAAAGAAGGAAAAACCACTGAGACCTGAGCCAGAATCCCTGTCGCTATTTCTACCTGACAAGGTTGGAAGAAACCTGCAGAGCTGGTGTCTAACAAAGGGAAGAATTGTGGTGGTGAATCCCTTTTGATTCAGTGACATAGCGGTAGGTATTACCATTCTACTTCCCCACCAAGAGTTCATTAGAGTTGGAATATTCTGACCCTCCCCACTCCTCCTGCTCCAAGAGAAAGGGCAGTGAATGGATGAGGTCTCTTAGCCCAATCCTGTTTTCATCTGGCATCAATACACAATCACTGCATTGCAACAATAAAACTTTGCAACAATCCCTCTTCCATGGTGGATGGACCCCTCACATGCATTTCCTTCATTTCCCACACATCTCCTTTGAGCCCCACCTATCCCACCAGACAGAACAGTGATAGAGTTGGTCCTCACTTTTCACCCCACCAGCCTCTGCGTCCAACACATCTTGCTCCATCACTTCTGCCAGCTCCAACACGATCCCACCACCAGTCACATCTTCTCTCTTCTCTCCCCACCCCCCCCCCCTCGACTTTCTGCTTTCCACAGGGATCACTCTCCCTGTGACTCCTTGGTCCTCTCATAACTCCCCACCCACCCCTACCTATCCCCCAGCACTTTACCCTACAACCATAGGAGGTGTAACACCTGCCCCTTCACCTCCACCCATCAAGGGACCTGAACAGCCCTTCCAGACGAGACAGAGGTTTGCCTGCACCTCTTCCAACCTGGTCTACTGCATTCGGTGCTTGTGATTTTGCCTCCTCTGCATTGCTGGAACCAAGTGTCGACTAAGCAACCGTTTTGCGGAACAACAGCTCTCTGTCTGACCTGCAACGGCCATCTCGATCTTCTGGTTGCATGACATTTTAACTCTCCTTCCCAATCCCACACCACCTGTCTGTCCTTGGCCTTTTCCACTGCTACAGAGAGGCCAAACATAAATCGTAAGAAGAACATCTCATTCTGGGATGGGGATGAGCACCGATAATCTGCACACCTCCTCCCACCCCCTGCTGTTCTCATCCTACCCACACTCACCCGTCCACCTCCCTTCCTTCTCCCCTTGTTCACCTTCCTTCCACTGAGTTCCATCTACCCATCATCCCCTCCCCATCTGGTTCCACCAATCACCCTCCAGCCTCCATCCCATTCTTCACCCCCCCCCCCCCCCCACAACTCCTCGCCCCCTGTATACTGGTAATCTTTCCTCTTCCCTTTCAGTCCTGATGCAGGGTCTTGACCCAAAACACCGACTTACACCTTTTGCTTCCACTGGCATTGGTACTGGTATTGGTTTATTATTGTCACTTGTACCGATGTACAGAGAAAAACTTGTCTTGCTTACCGTTTGTACAGATCAATTCACTACACAGTGCATTGAGGTAGTACAGGGTAAAAGCAATTACACAATACAGAGTAAAATGTCACAGCTACAGAGAAGTGCATTGCAGGTAGACAATAAGGTGCAAAGTCAAACAAGGTAATTGTGAGGTCAAGAATCCATCTCATTGTATAAGGGAAACATTCAATAATCTTATAACAGTGGGATAGAGGCTGTCCTTGAGCCTGGTGGTATGTGCCCTCAGGCTCTTGTATCTTCTGCCTGATGGGACAGGGGAGAAGAGAGAATGACCTGGGTGGGTGGGTTCTTTGATTATGGTGGCTGCTTCACCAAGACAGCGAGAGGTATAGACAGAGTCTATGGAGGGGAGGCTGGTTTCTGTGATACGCTGGGCTGTGTCCACAACTGTCTGCAGTTTCTTGCGGCCCCGAGCAGAGCAGTTGCCATACCAAGCTGTGATGCATCCAGATAGGATGCTTTCTATGGTGCATCGATAGAAGTTGGTGAGTGTCAAAAGGGACACGCCAAATTTCTTTAGCCTCCTGAGGAAGCAGAGGTGCTGGTGAGCTTTCTTTGCTTGACCGCTGAGTTCTTCCAGTGTTCTGTTTTTTTCCCAGTTCCAGCATCTGCAGTCTCTTTTGTCTTGCAACATTAGGTGGTATCCACTCTCTCCCAATATAGGAGCATGAATTCTTCTTACAGCAACATCTTATACTAATATTATCCAACCCAAAAGTTCTTTCTTAGTTTGTGTGCAAGGAATCTAAAATACCCATTTCTTTTGTACCAGCTTGATTAGCCAGCAGTCTTGGTGAATTCAGATTCAGATTCAGATTAGTTTATTGCCATATACACCAGGGTTCAATGAAATTCTTTGCTCGCATGAAGCTTACAGAGTAAACAGTATAAAGGTAATAATAAATACAACAATAAATACAGCGATGAGTGCAAAATCATTGGGTTCGCTTTATTGCTGCTGACCTCATTAGCCTTGGGCACGGACATAAGTTCAGCAGGCAAGAGTATAGCAACAGGTGCTGCCAACTCACTTATAAAGAATGAAGTACAAGGGGCCATCCATGCTAATTGAGACAGAACAGCAAAGAAAATCAGAAGTAAGGAAAGAGATTTCTAGGAGCATAGATATTAACTTTGAGGAAGGTGATTCAATCCTTCTCATTACCAAAAAATCCTTTGTATTCCTTGCTAATAGCTTTGGAAAAGAAATAAAAGCAGAAGTAGGCCATTCAGCCCTTCGTGCCTGCTGCAACATTCATTAAGAACATGGCTGATCTGCCACCACACTCATCCCGTTCCCGTGATTTCCTTAATAACTTAAAACCTGTTCATCTTATTGAAGATAAACCAAGATGGTCATTGCATAAGAATGAATAGATATCCTTCCCTCTTGTCCAATGATTTGAACATGAAATTGAGAAAAGAAGGGGAAGGTGGGGATCACAAAAGAGCATATGTCATGGCAACAGGCCATTACATTGACCTGATTTGTGCTGTTAGTTATACTCCATGCAACTTCCCTCCCACACTACTTACTGACTCAATCAGCAAATCCCTTCATTCTTATCTCCCTCATGTACACAGCCAACTTCCCGTAATTTGTATTCATTCTGACCTAAACTATTCCTTGTGGTGGTTAGTTCCACATTCTCAGTGCTGTCTGCATAGAGGTTTTCCCCCTGGACTTCTACTGGGTTACTCCGTAGACATGTAGTACCCCCCCTCAAATGGAAACAATGGTGGGAACTTGATCAACAAGCTCACTGGTTGAACCTCTCGTGGGATACCAAATTGTTTACTTTCACTAAATCAAAATATTTTTAAAAACATGCAGATGCTAGAAATCCAAAATAAAATATTAGAAACAGAAAATGCTGGAAATACTCAGCATGTCAGGCAGCATATATGGGAAGAGAAACAGAGATAATACTTTGGGTCAAAGACCCTCCATCTGTTTATTTGTTAATTTTTCAAGATCCTGGATTCTCTGGCAACACCAGCATTCATTGCCTGTGCCTACTTGCCCTAAGATCATGAGCTGCCTTCTTGAACCAGGGGAGTCCTTCTGGTGAAGGTGCTGTTGGATAAAGTCTTCCAGGATTTAAACCCAGTGACAATAAAGGAAAGGTGTTATACTTGCAAGTTACAATGGTGTGTGGCTTGATGAAAATAGATACTCCTTGAACAAAGGAGTGCAGGAAGGAGATAGAGAGCCTAGTTTCATGGTGTCATGACAACAACAACCTTTCTCTCAATGTCAGTAAAACAAAAGAACTGGTATTGACTTCAGGAAGGGGGGCAGTGCGCACACTCCTGTTTGCATCAACAGTGCTGAGGTCGAGAAGGTTGAGAGCTTCCCATTCCTTGGAGTGAACATCACCAATAGCCTGTCCTGGTCCAACCACGTAGACGCCACGGCCAAGAAAGCTCACCAGCACCTCTACTTCCCCAGGAGGCTAAAGAAGTTCGACATGTCCCCATTGACCCTCACCAATTTTTATAGGTACACCATAGAAAACATCCTATCTGGATGCATCACGGCTTGGTATGGCAACTGCTTTGCCCATGACTGCAAGAAACTGCAGAGAGTTGCGGACACAGCTCAGCACATCACGAAAACCAGCCTCCCCTCCATAGACTCTATCTACATTTCTTGCTGCTTTGATAATCAAGGACCACCCCGGACATTCTCTTTTCTCCCCTCATATTATAAAAATACATCATACATTTTGGATGTAGTCCCATGATCTATGTGGCCTCAAGCCCCAAGTTCATTGTACATCAGTTTGAGCAGGGTAGTGTAGCGGTTAGCGTACTGCTTTACAGCGCCAGCAACCCGGGTTCAATTCCGGCCACTGTCTGTAAGGAGTTTGTACATTCTCTCTGTGTCTGTGTGGGTTTCCTCCGGGTGCTCCGGTTTCCTCCCACATTCCAAAGATGTACAGGTTAAGAAGTTGTGGGTATGCTATGCTGGCGTCGGAAGCGTGGCGACACTTGCGGGCTGCCCCCAGAACAGTCTATGCAAAAAGATGTATTTCACTGTGTGTTTCGATTACATGTGACTATTAAGGATATCTTATATTGTGAGCCATGCTAGGGCTGATAGAATTCAAGTACCCTCCTCATATCCCAACAGATTAACATTTTGTTTTCAGCTGCCTAGGACAAGAGAATCAGGTGTAGGCAATCTGGAGCAAAAAAACAAACTGCTGGAGGAACTCAGAGGGTCGAGCAGCATCTGTGGGGAAAAAGGAATTGTCAATGTTTTGAGTCAAGGTCCTGCATCAGGACAGGTCCCGACCTGAAACAATGACAAGCAGTTTGTTTTGTCCTCTCAGCAGAACAACCATGTCAGTCCCATTAGCCTGCTCAGTGTGTCAAGGGTTTGAGTTCCTCCAGCAGATTGCTTCTTGCTCCGGATTCCAGCATCTTAAGTCTCTTGTGTGTCTATTAGCCTGCTCTTTCCCCATATTCCTACGAAATATTATCTCACAAGTGCCTTTCCAGATTCCTCTTATGAAGGCACTGACAGACTGTTTCCAAGATCTTTACAGGAATCCCAGATCTCAACTACTCTCCAAGTTAAAAAAAAATTTCCTCACGTCATCTTAGTGTCTTTCATCCAAAGTTTAAAATCCCGTGCCCTGATCCTTGAATCATCTCTGATGGGATTCTTTTCCCCTCTATTTACCCCCGTCTAAATCAGTCATAGTCTTGTCCACCCCTTCCACATCTCTTTGCTTGTAGGTGAGTAACCAGAACTTCTCCAAATGAGTCTTTTAGCTGAAATTATCATGAAAGCAGTTTAAGATGGCAGCAAACATTGCTGGACAATTACCTTCAGCTGCAACTGAATCGCTGCTTTTGTTCATGTGCCTCCTTCATTCATATTCACTGAGCTCCAGTACATCTGAAGTAACAGTTCACACCTTTTGAGAGGATTATGTTTAAATCTGTGAAGTTTTGAACTTCGGGTTTAATGATTTGCATGCACTTCGACAGGAGGGAAAACCCATTGAATATGCAAAGCTATAAACCAGAAGAATGTTGTTAAACCACTTCTTAGGTCTACCTAAGGCATTATTGTCCTTGTTTTAAATTGCCTCAGAATTTTGAACATCTCTAATAAACTAAAAGCAAAAGCAAAACACTAGCGTTAAATTTCCTTCTAACTGCTAAAGGGAGCAAATCCCTGTTTCCCTAATCTCTCCACATAACGAGTTCCTCACTCCGGTAAATCACCTCTGCACGTTGTTCAAGGTTTGCCAAAGAGAGCAAATATACCCAGTTCATATGGTGGCCAAAGAACTTCTCCCCGAAACATAGTACATCTAGAGGCACACTGGACATAATCTTCACCGCAAATCAACCCTGAGAAAAATGGGATTAGTGTAGAAGGGCAAAAAGGTCAGCATGGACATGGTGGGCTGAAGGGCCTGTTTCTGTGCTGTACAACTCTGTGATTCAATGAAATGCACCAACTATACATGACCTTTTCTGACTTCTCAAGAGCCTTTGATTCTGTCAATGGAGCGTAGCTGTTGGGCATGCTTACCAAATTTACCTGCCATGCAGAAAGTGTCTGCATTTTGTGACTGCAATGTGAATGTGGTGGTATGGAATTCATGATCTTAGTCAAGGCCAAATCTTAATGTAGACAGCGTCAAGCAAGGCTGTGCCATTTCCCCAACACTTTGCCCAATTTTTCTCACCGCAATGCTGCACCTCACATCCAACAAGCTTCCCATTGGGTGTGGAGCTGATCCACAGGACAAATGGGAAAATGTTCAACCTATGCCACCTTGACTCCAGAACCAAAGTCACTCCAACCTCAGTCATCAATGTGCATTACGCAGACAGTGCTTGAGTATGTGCACGTTCAGAGACAGAGCTCCATGTCATCATCAGTTTATTCACTGAGGTATATGAGAGATAGACCACACTTAACAACCCATAAAACAAGGGTCCTCTTCAACCTGCCCCCATTTTATAACATTGCTCCCTAGCAAAAATGTCCACAAGACCCTGGGAAATGTGGACCACTATGTGTATCTTGGGAGCAATCCTTCAATGACTGCACATATTAATGATGAAGTTCATCAACACCTTCAGTGCACCAGCACAGCCATTAACCAACTGAGGAAAAGAGTGTCTGAAGATAAAGACCTCCAACCCAGTGCTAATCTCATTGTCTAACAGGCAACAGTGATCCCTGTTTGCCTGTACACTTCTGAGGTTTGGACTAACTACAGCAGCACCTGAAAGCACTGATCCCTGTTTTCCTGTAAACCTTTTAGGTTTGCACTGACTACAGCAGGCACCTCAAAGCACTGAAGGTAACACCAACACTGTCTCCAAAAACAAATCCTCCAAATCCACTGCAACAACACACACAAAGTGCTGGAGGAACTAAGCAGGTCAGGCAGCATCCATGGAGGGGAACAAGGAGTTGACTTTTCGGGTCGAGACCCTTCTGCCTGTCCTGCTGAGTCCCCCCAGCACTTTCTGTGTGTTGCTGCAGATTCCAGCATCTGCAGAATCTCTTGTGTCTCCAAATCCACTGACAGGTTAAGTCACCATCTCCCAAGGCAATATCCACAGCACTGAGACTCTAATTACATGCAGTCAGCTTTGTTAAGCAGGCCAAATCATTCACATGTCTGACAGAAGACTCCTGGATAAGGCACTCTGCTCCAAACTCTTGTCATGACAAGAGATTAGCAGGTTATCAGAGGAAATGATTAAAGGATCTTCTCAAAACCCTTTGAGAAAGTGTAATATCTGCACTAACTCATGAGAAGCCCTGGCCCTTGACTGCTCAAAATGGAGAAGGAGATTCTTGGGTCTCTTTTATTGGGAGTACAACCTTGAACATTGAACCTTTGAACATTGAATTCTCCCACTTTAAGTAATCTCCACACCCCTTCCCCACACCCCCCCCCCCCACCACCATGCTTCTTCTCTTCTTCCCTTTCCTAGCCTATCTCTCTTTTTTCTACCCCATTTTTTTCCTTTCTCTCCATACCTTTGACCCATCCCCTGGTGGATCTGCTCTCCCCTCCTCGCCCCGCACCTGCCTATCACTATCTCTGACCTGCATCTACCTATCACCACCCTGTGCCCACCCCGCCTCCCCTCTTTTGTCCAGCTGTCACTGCTCTGCTTTTCCCTCCCATATATTGGGCTTCCCCTTTTCCTATCTTCAGTCCTGAAGAAGGGTCCTTTCCCAAAATGTTGACCGCCTGCTTTTCTCCATGGATGCTGCCTGGCCTGCTGAGTTCCTCCAGCATCATAGTGTTTTTCATCTGGATTCCAGCATCTGCAGTCCTTTGTTTCTCTAGCTCAGTACAACCAATGGAAGGAGTGTCTGATCTCCCAAACTATCCATCCCCGCACCATTTTAGGCACCTACGGCATAGTATGTGGGCTCCAACTTGGCCTAATCAACCACTTAATAGCCCACAGAACTGGAGTGGTAACAAGTCTTCCTCAACCCTGAAGGACAGTACCAGGAAAGTATGAAGAAGAACCCTTGCAGTCTGGCTCCACCTCTCACCCCAACCTACATTTAACTCTTCCTCCCTTGCTTCTAAAAACAGGTGCAATGATCTGGTGGTTCTGTGGGTAAATTTTCTGCTTCATCCCACTTGACAGATAGAGGGAAGCTGCTGAATTCCTGGAATAACAAATGAGCAGGAAAACATCATTCACCCTTCTGTAGTGTAGCGGTTAGCATAACGCTATTACAGCGCCAGTGACCCGGGTTTAATTCCAGCCGCTGTCTGTAAGGAGTTTGTATGTTCTCCCCGTGCTTTTGTGGATTTCTTCCGGGTGCTCCGGTTTCCTCCCGCATACCAAAGACGTACGGGTTAGGAAGTTGTGGGCATGCTACGTTGGCGCCGGAAGCGTGGCAAAACTTGTGGGCTGCCCCAGAACACTCTACGCAAAAGATGCACTTCACTGTGTGTTTCGATGTACATGTGACTAATAAAGAGAAATATTATCTGTTCATCTTCCCTAGTTGGCTCTGCTCTTGATGCTCATTAATCCATATCTCCCCCAGTTACCTAAACTTGCTCTGAACACACTCCATCCCCCACTGTTACACCCTGAACAAGTCCCTATCCCTCTCAAGTACCTGGTCTACCTCTTGCCCCTTCCCGGAAGCGTGGCAAAACTTGCAGGCTGCCCCAGAACACTCTACGCAAAAGATGCACTTCACTGTGTGTTTCGATGTACATGTGACTAATAAAGAGAAATATTATCTGTTCATCTTCCCTAGTTGGCTCTGCTCTTGATGCTCATTAATCCATATCTCCCCCAGTTACCTAAACTTGCTCTGAACACACTCCATCCCCCACTGTTACACCCTGAACAAGTCCCTATCCCTCTCAAGTACCTGGTCTACCTCTTGCCCCTTGACCTCAAGGCTCCTTGCCAATCCTCTTGACCCTGGTGCAACTGACATTATAAAATGACCTCCCCTTCTTAGTCATACTTACCTCTCCCTTTCAAAACTAGCATCAACATTCCCTCCTTAAAAAACCTTCCTTTCTATTTAGAGGCAAAATGGAAATGCTCAGCAGGGCAGGCTGCATCTGTGGAAAGAGAAACAGAGTTAATGTTTCAGGCTGAAGGCCGTTTATCATATGCTTTGCAGCATGTGCAGTTTTTTTGTATTTTCTCCTTTCTCTTTGTAACTACAGTTGCACTCAATAACTTCCCTTTTGTGTCCTGTGTTGTTGAATATGTTGTCACTGTTCAAACCTTTGGCCTCCTCCCACAACTTCCTGTTTGAATCCTCCAATCAGATTTCTGCCCCATCCACAGCACGGGAATGGGCCTGACAGGAACCAAGAATTTTCTTCCATTCGTTGCCATGGCACATTACTCCACCTCATCCTTTCACATATTTCTTTCATGACTTTATGGTGTTCCAAACACCATAAGCAGTGAAATGTTATTTCTGTTTAATGTGGGGAATCATTCCTCTAATTTATGTACAGCAGAGCCCCACAACCACAAATCAAACAATTGTGCACATCTGTTTTAATTATTTTTGGGTAAAGAATAGCTCTTGGGTATAAGAAGGCTCACTCACTTTGTTAGGTTACTAATAAGTAGTACTTTATAGAACTAATATTGACATGTTCCATCATTTTTTTAATAATTGAGAGTCCACTCACTCAATCAGTTGCAATTAATCGAATTGCATTTGAACTGATTTTGATGATCAGGAAATAAACTGGGAAATGTTCTATTTTACAGGGTAAATGTTCATGCTGCATTTCTACTGAAATAGCTTAGCTAGAAATGCAACTTGTCTGGATCACGCCTACAGTAGTGCAACCACACTGTAGACAGGGCCCACAGCCATTGCTATCCAGTGCTCACAACTGCTTTTTGCCATTGAACATGGGGAAAATTGGCTTTTGTGATGGTGGGGACCTCACAGAGGAGGCAGTGGATCAACCAATTGGCAATTCCAACTGAAGATGATTGCTATTGCTTTCAGCCTAGCCTTTTGCAAAGCTCTGCCATTGTTGACGATGACAATAGTCATGGCGCCTCCTCCTCATTGGTTGTTTCATGACAGGATGTGGCAGAATTGCAGACGCTGGCTGTTGATGGCTTTGCTCCATTCACAGCATGCTGATGTAGAACACGTGATAGCTTCATCTGGATGACAACTGATATTAAGATAGACACAAGAGACTGCAGATGCCGTAATCTGGAGCAAAAAGCAAACTGCCGGAGGATCTCAGCAGGTCAGGCAGCACCTGTGGAGGGAAAGGAATTGTCGATGTTTCAGGTCGAAATCAGGTCCTGATTCAAGGTCTCGACCTGAAATGTCAAAAATCATTTCCCTCCACATATGCTGGTCGACCCACTGAGTTCCTCCAGCAGATTGCTTTTTTGATATTTAAGTATGTTTGTTCTACTCCTGGCATGCTGCCTTTCTCTCCTCGTTAGCTTAGGTTCAGTGACTTGGCTTGGTGGTAGAGCTGAGATGAGGGAGATTTCAGGCCATGAAGTAACATGTATTGAAGCACAATTCTGCTGTTATTGATGTCCTGTAGTAGCTCATGGATACCTAGCTTTGAGCTGCCAAATCTGAATTTATATCATTAATCCCCACACAAGTCGAAGGATGAGTTTGACTACAGTATGAAGACCAGATTCAAGAATACTGTTAAAGGCACAGTAGTGTAGTGGTTAGCATAACACTATTACAGCACCAGCAACCTGGGTTCAATTCCAGCCGCTGTCTGTAAGGAGTTTGTATGTTCTCCCCATGTCTGCGTGGGTTTCCTCCAGGTGCTCCTGTTTTGTTCCACATTCCAAAGACGTACGGGTTAGGAAGTTGTGGGCATGCTATGTTGGCGCCGGAAGCGTGGCGATACTTGCGGGCTGCCCCCAGAACATTCTATGCAAAAAGATGCATTTCACTGTGTTTCGATGTACATGTGACTAATAAAGAAATCTGATCTTTGTCTTAAAAATAAGTGAAAACTTACAAATGTCTCATGGAGGAAATTTCAGTGTTTGGCCTTGACAATTGAAAGCAGTGCTAACCAGTATGGGGAGATAGGAAGGGACTACACAAGAAAAGGGAGTCCATGGGATGGCAAATACGAAAGGACAGGTCTGGTTCTGAGGAGGACACAAAGCTAGGAAGATGTAAGTTTATTGATAAGAATTAAATAGAATAGGAACTGGTGTGCTGCAAGACTACAAAACCAACATAGATCACTGCAGCACAGGTCATAGACATATATGATGTTGTATGGAATGGATATAGACTGCAACATTTTCAAAGGGCATAGGTTAGCATCAAAGTATTGAGTTCTGGAGCTGGCAATGGCAGGAATCAGGCTGATGAGTGAGGTTGGAGTGGAGTTAGGCGACAGTATAGAGGTAGAAGCAGGCCGCTTTGCTGCAGTGGGATGCGGGCTTGAAAGCTTAGCTTAGGACAATGACTGGGAATGGTCTAATTCAACTCAACACCATGGTCATTCAGAGGGATAAGGGGAAAAGGATCTCAGTTTCTATGGGACAAAGAAAATGGTCTTGGCCTTTGGTTTAAAAATAGCCCTTGTTATGCAAGAAGCACTGACAACATGGAGCCAGTGGATAGGTAGAGAGAGGTGATGGAGTTAGAAGAGTACATCTGCAGATTTAAGTGGAAGCTGACTCCATTACTTTCTCCTATATTGCCAAGGAGAAAATAGTGGATCAAGGAGAAATCGTTGGAATACTCATAAGATGACCTTACACTGTAGGGAAGAAAAACTGTTACTAGGAATGCTGTATCTTAAATTGGAGTCATCAAAAGTGGAGTTAATAGAACACAGTCTCACTTAGCTAGAAAATGATGGAGAGATGGTATAGGAAAATAGTGCTGACGGATACAATGAGCAGGTTTGTCCAATCCAACAGTTATCCTGCACGGTAGCATAGTGGTTAGCACAATGCTTTACAGCGCCAGCGACCCGGGTTCAAATCTGGCCACTGTCTGTAAGGAGTTTGTACGTTCTCCCCGTGTCTGCATGGGTTTCCTCTGGGTGCTCCAGTTTCCAAAGATGTATGGATTAGAAGTTGTGGGCATGCTATGTTGGCGCTGGAAGCGTGGCGACACTTGCGGGCTGCCCCCCCCCCCAAGCAAAAAAGATACGTTTCACTGTGTTTTTCGATGTAGATGTGACGAATAAAGATATCATCTTCTGTACATAACCTTCCACCTTCTACATACATGTTTACATTCTGTGCCCTCACTACTTTTAGTGCTTCTTACTGTCGCTGGTATTTGAACAGGCAAGAGCAAGAGGCAATTTTGAATCCTTGCTGTCAGAGCAGGGAGCACCACATGATTGCCATCAATTGCATAAATCAGTTTTAAAATGCCTTAACTCTTTAAACCTTATCAAGTGTCAATGTTCTAAATAACATGCTGTCATTTAAGGTCATTGCCTTTTTGATTGCTTTTGTGTTCGTATTGCCTTTTTTGCAAATCTCCAACTCCCTCCCCCAATAGGTGTAAATTGCTTAAATGGAGGTCTGCTCTTACCATTTGAATGGGTGAGCCCTTGAAGACAAAAGATATATGCACTTCAAATAGTGACACTTCATGATGATGAATCTCTTCAATCACGCATTCCGTGCCTGGCTGTCAAACACCACAAAATAAACTGAAGATCTCCTGATTATAAATTGTGGGCTTGAGTTTCCCAAACAAATAAATTAATTTAGCCAAACCTATGAGCGAATCAGGGAGGCATTTGGGGTACTGGACTGGTATCCAGAGGGAATATAATATCAAGTAATTAAGTTGAGAATGTCAAATTAGCATCTGTAGTTATGCATAACTGTTGTAAAAATCCACATTGGCTCATTGATGTTCAAGAGAAATAAAATCATAGAGTGCTGCAATGGAGAAATAGGACCTTAGGCCACACCAAGTCCATGCTGACCATCAAGCACCCATTTGCACTAAATCTGCCATCTTTCCATGGTCTGGCCAATATTCTTTTATTTGTAGGATGTGGACATTGTTGGCAAACCAGCATTTACTGTTCATCCCAAATTGCCCTTGGGGAGGCAGTTAAGACCCAACCACGTTGGTGGGTCTGGAGTCATATAGACCAATCTAGATAAGGACAGCAGATTTCCTTTCCAGGGCTGTAGTGCATCTGATGAGTTTTTAGAGTTTCACTGTTGGGAATCTAGGATGAGCTCTGTATTTGCTGAGTGGTTGATGAGGGCGACATAGGAACCAGAGACTCTACCACAGATGGAGCAGGAGGTGGATGATGCAGGCGGGTAGCTTATGAGGTGATGTGCTCCTTTTGTGGTTTACGTGGACTTGATTTTATCGTTGCCATCTCCAATGCTCCTTCTCCTCTTGGAATGGTCATGGACCCAGGGGTTCCCACTGGGGTTACTACATTTGATATTAGTATTGGTATTGGTTTATTATTGTCACTTGTACCGAGGTACAGTGAAAAGCTCATCTTACAAACCGATCATACAGGTCAATTCATTACACAGTGCAGTTACATTGAGTTACTACAGAGTGCATTGAGGTAATACAGGTAAAAACAATAACAGTACAGAGTAAAGTGTCACAGCTACAGAGAAAGTGTAGTGCAATAAGGTGCAAGGTCACAACAAGGTAGATCGTGAGGTCATAGTCCATCTCATCGTATAAGGGAACCATTCACTAGTCTTATCACAGTGGGATAGAAGCTGTCTTTAAGCCTGGTGGTACGTGCCCTCAGGCTCCTGTATCTTCTATCTGATGGGAGAGGAGAGAAGAGAGAGTGACCTGGGTGGGTGGGGTCTTTGATTATGCTGGCTACTTCACCAAGGCAGCGAGAAGTATAGACAGAGTCCAAGGAGGGGAGGCTGGTTTCTGTGGCACACTGGGCTGTGTCCACAGCTCTCTGCAGTTTCTTGCGGTCCTGGGCAGAGCAGTTGCTGTACCAAGCCATGATGCATCCAGATAGGATTGTCAAGCGAATTTTGAGAACGTCATTAAACTTTTCCCTCCGTCCATCGGGTAATCTTTTCTCTTGATAGAACTCAGAGCAGACTGATTTCGGAGTTTGGTGCCAGGCCTGTAAACAACGTGGCCTGCCCATCAGAGCCAACTGATTGTAATTAGGACTAATTATATTCAGTTGGCTAAACTCCGATGTGTGCGTTCTGAATTTTAACACATCTAGCTACTTCCACAGCCAAGGGAGGTTGTGTAAGAACAGCTTATCTAGGGCCAGTTGTAGCAGGTCTGTCAAAGTTGGGAAGCTGATGGAGAAGGCAGGCTTTGATCATTATGTGTCCTTCATCTTGATTTCAGTATGAGATGTTATTTGGATATGTCAGTTCTTTATTTCACCAAGTGTGGTGCCTACCGCCATAGAGTATTTCGCCATGTCTTAACCAACAGGAAGTTTACCAAGATCTAAGATCTCTTCATTTAATGTGCCTTTTGTGGTTTTTGTTAATAAGAAAATAACAGTAACAACTGCCTTCACATATTGGGTACACTATGTAATCATTAGCATGGGGTCACATATCCATAAAAACCTGTAGTATGTCTAAGGTTAGAGTCATAGAGTACTACAGCACAGAAACAGGCCATTTGGCCCATCTACTCCATGCCAGCCTGATTTTCTGCCTAGTCCCATCTACCTGCACCCAGACCATATCCCTCCAAATCCCTCCCATCTGTGTACCTATCCAAACCTCTCTTAAAAGTTACAATTGAACCCGCATCTACCACTTCTGCTGGCAGCTGGTTCCACACTCACACCACCCTCTGAGTGAAGAAGTTTCCCCTCATATTCCCCTTAAAGATTTCACCTTCACCCTAAACCTGTGACCTCTAGTTTTAGTCTCATCCAACCTGAGGGGAAAAACCCTGCATGCATTCACCCTATCTATACCCGTCATAATTTTGTATACTTCTATAAGACCTCCCCTCATTCTCCTGCACTCCAGGGAATAAAGTCCTAATCAATTTAACCTTTCCCTGTAACTCATGTCCTCAAGTCCCAGCAACATCCTTGTAAATTTTTTCTGCACTCTTTCAAGATATCAATAACTTTCCTGTAGGTAGGTGACCAGAACTGCACACAACACTCTAAATTTGGCCTCACCAACGTCTTGTACACCTTCAACATAACATCCCAACTCCTGTATTCAATGCCCTGATTTATGAAGGCCAAAATGCCAAAAGCTCTCTTTATGACCCTATCTACCTGTGATGACACTTTCAAGGAATTATGGATCTGTATTCCCAGGTCCCTTTTTTCTACCACACTCTTCAGAGCCCTACCATTCACTGTATAAGTCTTATCCTGGTTTGTCCTCCCAAAGTGCATCACCTCACACTTGTCTGCATTAAATTCCATCTGCCATTTTTCAGCCCATTTTCCGAGCTAGTCAAGATCACGCTGCAAACTTTGGTAGCCTTCCTTGCTGTCCACTACGCCCCCAATCTTGGTGTCAGCCACAAATTTGCTGATCTAGTTTACGACATTATCATCTAAATCATTAATATAGATGATAAACAACAGCAGACTCAGCACCAATCCACTAGACACAGGCCTCCAGTCACAGAGGTAACCATTTTCTACCACCCTCTGGCTTCTCCCGCAAAGCCAATGTTAAATCCAGTTGACTACTTCATCTTGAATGCCAAGCAACTTCAGGACCAGCTTCCCATGTGGGATTTGTCAAAGGCCTTGCTAAAGTCCATGTAGACAACGTCCACTGCCTTTCCCTCATCGACCTTCTTGGTAACCTCCTTGAAAAACTCTACAAGATTGGTTAGACATGGCCTACCACACACAAAGCCATGTTGACTATCCCTAATCAGGCCCTGTCTATCCAAGTACTTATATATCCTGTCCCTTAGAATACCTTTCAATAATTTACGTCAGGCTCACCAGACTATAATTTCCCACTTTATTCTTAGAGCCTTTCTTGAACATCAGAATAACATTAGCTATCCTCCAGTCCTCCAGTACCTCACCCATGGCTAAAGACATTTTAAGTATCTTTGTCAGGGCCCCTGCAATTTCTGTGTTAGTCATAGTAAAGCTACAGACCTATTTTGCAAAGGATTAGTATATAAATAAGTCTATAAATATCATCAGTGCTGGAGACGTTGGACTGGGAGAGGACGCTGCTTAGCCTTTGGGTGATTTTGAAGAATTTTGCAGAGAGAGTGTTAGTATTATAAAACCATAGAACCATACAGCACAAAACAGGCCCTTCGACCCACCACGTTGTGCAGTCCATCAAACCACCCTCACACTATCTAACCCTTTCCTCCCGCATATCCCTCTATCTCACATTCCTCCATATGCCTATCCAACAAACTCTTGAACCTGTCCAATGAATCTGCCTCCACCACCACCCCAGGCTGTGCATTCTATGCACCAACCACTCCCTGGGTGAAAAACCTCCCCCTGACATCTCCCCTGAACCTCCCACCCATAACCTTAAAGCCATGCCCTCTTGTCTTGAGCATTGGTGCCCTTGGAAGGAGGCGCTGACTGTCTACTCTATCTATTCCTCTCAATATTTTATATACCTCTATCATGTCTCCTCTCATCCTCCTCCTTTCCAGTGAATAAAGCCCTAGCACCTTAAGCCTCTCCTCATATTCCATACGCTCTAATCCAGGCAGCATCCTGGTAAATCTCCTCTGCACCCTCTCCAACGCCTCCACATCCTTCCTATAATGCGGCGACCAGAACTGAACACAGTAAGTGTGGTCTAACTAGAGTTTTGTAAAGCTGCATCATCACTTCGCGGCTCTTAAACTCAATCCCACGACTTATGAAAGCTAACATCCCATAGGCCTTCTTAACTGCTCTATCCACCTGTGAGGCAACTTTCAGTGAACTGTGAATATGAACCCCCAGATCCCTCTGCTCCTCCACACTGCCAAGTACCTTGCCATTTACCTTGTACTCTGCCCTGGAGTTTGTCCTTCCAAAGTGTACCACCTCACACTTATCTCTCCACTTTCTTGAGGTGCCTGCTGTTTGCAGTCCAAGTATCAGAAGCAGATAAATAATTTTTTTTCAAATGGAAATCTGAAGTAACAAGAAAAATGCTGGAACCACTCAACAGGTCAGGCAGCATCTGGGGAAAGAGAGACAGAGTTAAAGATTCAGGTCAAAGACCTTTCGTCAGAGCTCTGCTTCTCGATGGGCTGGTTCCAGCATTTGAAAAACACTATGATGCTGAAGGGACTCAGCAGGCCAGGCAGCGTCTGTGGAGAACGGATTCTCCACGGCATTCTCCACAGATGCTGCCTGGCCTGTTGAGTTCCTCCAGCATCATATTGTCTTTCATCTAGATTCCAGCATCTGCAGTCCCTTGTTTCTGTTTCCAGCATTTTCTGCTTTGACCTTAGCCTGCCAGTAACTTAAAAAAAGCAATGTCTGTTAGAGTCATTATAGAACATAGAACAATTACAGCACAATTCAGACCCTTCGGCTCACAAAGCTGTGCCGAACATGTCCCTACCCTAGAAATTACTAGGCTTACCCATAGCCCTCTATTTTACTCAGCTCCATATACCGATCTAACAGTCTCTTGAAAGACCCTATCGTATCAGCCTCCACCACCATTTCCGGCAGCCCATTCCACGCACTCACCACTCTCTGAGTAAAAAACTTACCCCTGACATCTCCTCTATATCCACTCCCCAGCACCTTAAACCTCTGTCCTCTTGTGACCACCAATTCAGCCCTGGGGAAAAGCCTCTGACTATCTACCCTATCAATACCTCTCATCCTCTTATACACCTCAATCAGGTCCCCCCTCATCCTCCGTCTCTCCAAGGAGAAAAGGCCGAGTTCCCTCAACCTGCTTTCATAAGGCACGCTCCGCATTCCAGGCAGCATCCTTGTAAATCTCCTGTGCAACCTCTCTATGACTTCCACATCTTTCCTGTAGTGAGGCGACCAGAACAGAGCACAATACTCCAAGTTACAGAACAATGCCATCTGGTTCATCAAATGCATTTCAGCTATCTGTGGAGCAATCCAATTATTTCTATTCTCCTGCTATATCTCAGTAGCCCTCCAAGGTTTATTTTCCTCATACCTATCCTATTTCTTCTTGAAATTATTGATTGTCTCCACACTCATCACCCTTGTTGGCAACAAGTTCCAGGTAATTACCACTTACTGCATGAAAAAAAGTTCTTGCCTTTATCTGTTGCCCAAGTCCTTTAATCTTTGTCCCCTGGTCCTTGTATCATCAGCTAATGGGAACAGCTTTTCCTTGTCTGCCTTATCTAAACCTGTCATAATCTCGTACAGCCCCATCAAATCTCTTCTCAATATCCTTTCCTCCAAGGACAGCAACACCAGCTTTTCCAACCTAATGTTGAAGCTAAAATCCCTCATCCCCAGAATTTTTCTGATAAATTGGCACTGCACTCAGAATCAGAGTCAGAATCAGGTTTATTGTCACCGACATATGTCGTGAAATTTGTTTTGCGGCAGCAGTGCAGTGCAAGGCATAAAAATAACTATAATTTACAAAAATAAATGAATAGTGCAAAAGAGGAAGAACGAGGTAGTGTTCATGGGTTCATGGACCGTTCAGAAATCTGATGGCGGAGGAGAAGAAGCTGTTTCTGAAATGCTGAGTGTGGGTCTTCAGGCTCCAGTACCTCCTCCACGATGGTGGTAACGTGAAGAGGGCATGTCCCGGATGGTGAGGATCCTTAATGATGGATGTTGTCTTCTTTATAAAGGGTCGAAGTCAAAGTTGAGTTTATTGTCATATGCATAAGTACATGTACGCACATTTGCAATGCAAAACTTACTTGCAGCAGCAACACAGGCACATAGCATCAGATACACAACATTCACAAGAAAAGCATAATTTAAACATAATTTATGCACAATTTTTACAAGAAATAACACAATTTAAAACAAAATTAAGTTCATGGTAGTGCAAAGTGGTCATAGTGTTGCTATACTGAGGTCATGATCAGAGTTGTGCAGGTTGGTTCAAGAACCGAATGGTTGAACCCAGTGGTGTGGGATTTCATCTTCTGTTCCTCCTGCCCAATTGTACCTGTGAGAAGATGGCATGGCCTGGATGGTGGGGATCTTTGATGGTAGATGTTGCCTTCTTGAGGCAGCGCCTCATGGAGATACTACCAATGTGGGGAGAGATGTACCCACGATGTATTGGGCAGAGTCGACTACTCTCTGCAGCTTCTTACATTCCTGCGCATTCAAATTGCCATCATATTTCAGTTCCTGCCTAATGACTATTATGGAGACATGGTTGCAGGGTGACAAGGACTGGGTACTTAATATTCCAGGTTATGCGATGTTCCAAAAGAACAAGCCAAAGAGGAAAGGAGATGGGGTAGTGTTGTTAATCAAGGAAGATACCAGAGTGCTGTTGACATGTAGGCAGTAGATAGTAATGTAGAACTGGTAATATTATGTATAGTAATGTGTAGATTATCAATTATAGATCGTAATGTAGAATAGAACAGAAAAAACAAAGTCCATTTTAGTGCAAAGTGGTCATAGTGTTGCTAAACTGTAGTGATTGGGATTTTGCCAGTCGGTTCAAGAACCAAATGGTTGAAGGGAAGTAGCTGTTCTTGAACCTGGTGGTGTGGGACTTCAGGCTTCTGTACCTCCTGCCTGATGATAGCTGCAAGAAGGTGGTATGGCCTGGATGGTGGGGATGTTTAATGATGGATGTTGCCTTCTTGAGGCAGTGCCTCCTGTAGATACCACCGATGTTGGGAAGGGATATGCCCGTGATATATTGAGCTGAGTCCACTGCTCTCTGCAGCTTCTTATGTTTCAACATAGCTTCCCTGCTCTTGTACTCAGTACTTCAATATATGAAACCCCGGGAATGTATGTACATTGCTAGGTACTCTATGAACATATCCAGCCACCTTCAAAGGTTTATGCTTATGGGCCCTCTCTGTTCCTACACATACTTTAGAACTGTGCCATTGTCTATATTGCCTGCCCTCATCTCTTCTACCAAAATGTGTCATTCACACTTCTCTGTCTTGAATTCCCTGTTCTATTAATCTACCTATTTCTTCTCACAGAGGTTGGTGAATCTCTGGAACTCTCTACCATGATCATATCAAATGGCGGAGCAGGCTTGAAGGGCCTGATGGCCCTACTCCTGCTCCCATTTTCTTGTGTCTCAGAGGGTTATGGAAGCTGGATCACTGGAAGTATTTAAAGGGGTGATGTGCCATGCTGGTGGATCTACTGTACAATCGTGTACTTCCTGTAGCTTGGCAACCAGGCATTGAAAGTACTGAAGAAGGAAGTAGCACCACACAAGATAGGAACAAATCAAGAAGGATAATGAGGAATACAAAGTTAGGTTTAGAATGCATGTTTATAAACATACAACAGGTGGTAGGATAAGATTGGTGAAAATGCAACCACAGGCAGCTTTGTGGGAAAACGATTTAGAGGTAATAATAGAAAACATGGCTTCAAAGTTTGGAATTCCCTGTAACTAAGGGCAGCACAGTGATACAGCTAGTAGAGCTGCTGTATCACAGTGCCACAGACTTGGTTCAGTCCTGACCTCTCGCGCTGTCTGTGTGGAGTTTGCATGTTCTTCACTGTAACCGCATGGGTTTCCTCTGGGTGCTCTCGTTTCCTCCCACACCCCAAAACATGTGGATTGGTACATAAATTGGCCACTGTAAATAGCATCTCATATGCAGGTGAGTGGTAAAATCTGGGGGGAGTTGATGAGAATGTGGGGAAAATAGAAAATGGGATTAATGTAGTATTTGTGTAAATGAGTGTTTGATGATCTGTGCGGATTCAATGGGCTGAAGGGCCTGTTTCCATGCTTTATCTCTCTGTGACTCTATATCTCAGTTCAATCACAAGATAACTCCGTTCTCTCAAGACTTGGGGAAAAACGTGGGGGAGGTGCTTTTTTCAAAAGGAATCTGCTTCAAACCATGAGCATTGCACATTGACTAGTCACATTCTCGGTTACAATGCAATGCTTTGATGTCCCGAAGGATGAAAGGAAGTTAGTGCATAGTTAAGGAGCCACATCAGGCGAATCACCAGCCGAGCTATGTGGTTAGGAGCAGGAACTGACCAAACGCAAGACACTTCCCAACAACAAGGGAAGGTGAACAGAGGATGACTCAGCCTAAGCTGTTCCTGTAAATGTTTCCCGACAACGAGTTCATAGAATCATAGAAGCATAGAACAGTACAGCACAATATAGGCCCTTCGGCCCACAATATTGTGCCGACCTTTAAACCTCGCCTAAGACTATCTAACCCCTTCCTCCTATATATCCCTCTATTTTAAATTCCTCCATATGCTTATCTAGCAATGTCTTGAATTTGACCAATGTACCTACCTCCACCACTACCCCAGGCAGCGCATTCCATGCCCTAACCACTCTCTGGGTAAAAAACCTTCCTCTGATATCTCCCTTGATCTTCCCACCCATTAATTTAAAGCCATGCCCTCTTGTATTGAGCATTGGTGCCCTGGAAAAGAGGTACTGGCTGTCTACTCTATCTATTCCTTTCAATATTTTGTACAACTCTATCATGTCTCCTCTCATCCTCCTTCTCTCCAAAGAGTAAAGCCCTAGCTCCCTTAAAGAGGATCATAGGAAATCTAGAAGAGGATAAAGTCTTTTTCCCCTAATCTTTCCTAAATTTCCTCCTGGATTCTCAGATAGATTGACCTACTTTCAGAATCAGAATCAGGTTTATTATCACTGACATATGTCATGAAATTTGTTGTTTTGCAGCAGCAATACAGTGTAGGACGTAAGAATTACTACAAGTTACAAATAAATCAATAGATAAACTAAATAGTGCGAGAATAGTTCTTGGGTACATCTCAGTTATCATTTGATGGCAATTAGAGCCATACAAATTTAAAGCACGGTTCCAGGGTGAGAATTGGCTTGGTGGAAGGGTGGTAGTGGGATGTTGTTTTTTCAGATTGGAGGCCTATGATCAGTGGTGTGCCACTGGGATTGGTACTGGGTCCACAGTTGTTTGTCACCTATATTAACAATTTGGATGAGAACGTCGGTGGCATGGTTAGTAAGTTTGTAGATGACACCAAAATTGGTGGTATACTGGACAGTGAAGCAGTTGTCTGAAGTTGTCTCAGGACTGCCACAGGGTCTCTACGCAAAATGTTGACCATCTCTTTGCCTCCACAGATGCTGCCTGATCCACTGAGTTCCTCCAGCAGTTTGGTTTTTGCTCAAGGCATTTGAATGTTCAATCACTTCAGAATAGCCATGATGAAATTCTGTACCAGGAGAAATATCTAGCAATCCTGTTTTGAATAAACTCAATGACAGAGTCTCCAGAGTAGCAAATTCCAAAGATTCGCCATCCTCTGAATGAAGAAATTTCTCATCTCCAGATGACCTGCCCCTGACATTGAGACTGACCCCTTGTTCCAGGATCCAGGGGAAACACCCTTCCCACATCTATCTTGTCGAGCCCTGTAAATATTTGAGGTGATTAAGTGTAGTGGTTAGCATAACGATTTACAGCGCCAGTGACCCAGTTTCAACTCCGGCCACTGTCTGTAAGGATTTTGTACGTTCTCCCCGTGACTGCATGGGTTTCCTCCGGGTGCTCCAGTTTCCTCCCACATTCCAAAGATGTGCAGGTTAGGAAGTTGTGGGCATGCTATGTTGGCGCCGGAAGTGTGGCGACACTTGTGGGCTGCCTCCAGAACACTATATTCAAAAGATGCATTTCACTGTGTGTTTCGATGTACCTGTCACTAATAAAGAAATCAAATCAAATCAAATCAAATCCATGTACGGCTATCTACCTGCTCAGGTGGACATAGAAGATTGAGTTGCACAAAATCAATTGAGAAAGTATATGATATCCTCTCCAGGCCAGTGGATCAGGAGGTTTCGGCTTTAGGACATTTCTTAGATGTCAGTGATCTGCCTTTCACAAGCACACTTGAAAACACAGAATAATAGGAGCTCGTGAAGGCCATTCAGCCCTTTGAGTGTATTCTACCCTTCAAAGCATTGTTGGCTGATCCTCTATTTCAATACCATATTCCTGCCCTGTCCCCATGCCTTTTGACCCCTTTTGTGCCTAAAAAATTATGTATCTCTTTCTTAAATATATTCAGTGACTTGGCTTCTGTATTAGAGAACTTCAGGGTTAACCACCCACTGAGTGAATACATGTCTCCTCTTCACAGTCCTGAATGACGTATTTTGTATCCTGAGACTTGGCCACTGGTTTTAAGCCAACCTCCTTCCCTTGCCCCATTCTACTCCAATCCAAGGGAAATATTCTCTTCACATCAGGCCTCATTAGCCCCGCCAGCATTTTGTATGCGCCAATGAGATCTCCTCTCATTCTTCTGAATACTAGTAAATACAGGCTTAGCCAACCCAATCTCTCCCCATACAACAGTCCTGCCATTCAAGGAATCAGTTGAGTGAATCTTTGTTGCACTCTCTCTGGGGTAAGTTTATCTCTTCTTGGGTAAGGAGATCAAAACTGCACATTATATTCCAGGTATGATCTCACCAAGGCCCTGTATAATTACTGTAAGAGATTCTTGGCCTATATTCAAAATCTCTTACATTGAATGCCTTCTTAACAGCTTATGTGGAGTTTAATCAACTCCCTTCTGAAAGTCCAAATACACCCACTGGTCCCCCCTTTTCTATTCTACATTTGCATCCTTAATAAGCTCCAGCAGATTTGTCAAAAATGATTTCCCTTTCATAAACCCATGTCTATCTAATCCAACTGATAGTTTCAGAAACAACAGAGGTTCTTCACCACTGAAATCCCAATGGTCAGTAGCAAGCTGGAAGTATTTTCAGGAATGGGAGCAGAGAAAGATCACTGGCGTTTTGGGGACTTTTCCAGCTTGGATGTGGAATGATTCCTTACTTCCCAATCCTGTATTCCTTGGATCAGCTGAAACCCAGGTCTCTTTTAACGTAGGAAGCACATTCAAAACTTCTTTGCATCTGTTTTTCCCACAAGGGTGGCCTGACTGATTGAGCTTTCCGTTCTCACTCGGGGGCTAGAGGTTTATTATGGGACTTTCCTATGCTGTGTGTCCCTGAAGACTGCAAAAGACTAAACAATTCTTTTGTGCCTCCTCGAGTTTCACCTGCTTGGGCAGTAAGGAGCTGAGTCATACAACCAGGGAAAGTCCCTCTTTTCATTCTTGGCCAATTCTGAATCTCAAGCAAGGTACTTGCATGGGCCAAGTGCCACCCCTGGGATGAGGAAGACAAACGCAACCGATGTTCCTGCCAAATCCAAGACAATCAATATATGATTTTTTATTAAATGGGACTCTGCAATTTTTACAAGGTTTGGGGAACTGTGTTCCATAGCTCATTGTCCTGAGTTGGCTGATTAAGTTAAATTCCAGTGATATTTTGTTGGGTTATGGGATCCACCCTTTGTTTACTATGAATGTATCAAATCACATGTCGTGGAAACCATGCTTTTCAAAGAGACAATGCTGGAAATGCTCGGCAGGTCAGGCAGCATCTGTGAAAATTGAAACAGAGTTAACATTTCACGTCAATGACCTATGGCAACTGTGGGTTCAACTGCTGAACCCCATGTCATGGAATTCCCAGCCTAAAGCTCCTTTTCCTTTTTAAAGACATTACATGATTTTTGACCCATCTTTTGCTCCTCTACGTTAACAAATCTTTACATAACTTAGTGTCAGAGTTGTTTGACAGTGCTCCTATGATGTACCTTGGGGCATCTTAAGACTTTAATGTTACAACAAAAGACAAAATGCTGTTTTGAGCTGGCATGGTTTGCTGTTGTATGTGTGTACAATGACTTTATTAGTATTAGAAGCAGGTTCGTTTCATTATTAAGCAGAATAGTTATGGTTAACTGAATAGAACAGACCTTAATATTTGTATCTATAGGTTGGTAGCTACATTATGGCAGGAGGGGGAGTGGTGGCAGAGAAAAGTATTTTGGTTTAAAATAAACGTATTGCTTAATATTATATGGAATTTTAAATCAATTATTACAGCCAGGTAGAAATTGCATCACTTCCCTATAATTATGTTAAAAAGCTTTGTAGGCTTAGCAATGTTTGCGCAAAGATTGGGGACTTCAGTTGTGAGGCACATGGAACAGTGTTGCAGGGTGTCCTTCTATGAGGCAGCATTGAGACTAACATTGTTGGTTTCAACACAGTGTTCCCTATGGACGTGTTGCCACTCATCACCACTGCTGACATTTTAACAGGGCAAGTGGGCTCACAATGCAAGCAACACTCTTCCACCTACTGAGAAGTGTTGCTACTGAATGAATAGATGTTGTAAAGATGGGAAGGGGAATAATGATAAAGTTCTCCCAGGGGATCAGAAGGCCATGAACAGGCTAGTGAAGAACAGTTCTTTGCACAAGAGACCTCTGGAGACTCTGCAGGACTACAGCCAGATGCTTTGAGCAGGAATAAAAAGTTTAAAAAACTACAAAAAAAACTGAAACTCTGGAATAAAATCATAAAATGCTGGAAACACTCAGCAGGTTAGGCGGCATCTGTGGAAGTAGAAACATTTAGCATTTCAGTTCAAGGACCTTTTGTCAGAACCGAGAATATTGGTAGATTAATTAGCCACTGTAACTCGCCCCTAGCATGTAGGTCAGTGGTAGAATCTGGGGGGATATCTCTGGGATTGCGAGGAGAATAAAGTGGAATTAGTGTAGGATTAGTATACATGGGTGCTTGATGGTCAGTGCGGAGTCATGGGCGGGTAAAGGACCTGTTTCTGTGCTGTATGACCCTGTGGGAAGTAGAGAAGAGAATTCGACACTTCTTGACACTGATGAAGGGTCATTGACTTGAAACGTTAACTGTTCCTCTTTCCACAGATGCTGCCTGATCTGCTGAGTGTTTTGGGCTTTTTCTGCTTTTGCTTCGGGCTGGGAAGTCTGTAAAAGGACTAAATGCAGCCTGTCTGCAATGCAGATAAATGCCTCTGCTTGTTTTATCAGCTCCTGTTGGCTAAAGGAAAGTTATCCCCCCTTGAATGTGGAGTTTTGTTTACCTCTGTACTGCAGCAGTGAGCGGCAAATTGTGACGTGTGGCAGAGGTCAGTATCAATGTCCTGGAATGACCCCAAGGCCAGGACACCAAGGCTGACCATGATCTTGACCTTCATGGTGAAACATTCCAGCACACGCGTGAGGTTGCAGGACATCACAGACTGCAGTAAAAACAAACAATGCAGTTTGAGTGTTGGTCTTTAAATAGTGTGTTTCCAGGGAAAACTGGGCAGTAAAGCCTGGTTGTCCTGTGCGTACTGTTGTTTTCCTATTTGGAGAGATTGACTGAAGACAGATTTTGAGTATTGCACCACAGTTGTCAACAAAGGAGAGAATCTTATGCCTATGACAAATGAACACCTCACTGATAAATCTGGAGTTGTTTATCCAAAAACCTAGAATCAGAAAATACATGACTCAGAATGAGGCTATTTGTCCCATCTTCTCTACACCAGTCACAGAGCGATACAGCACAGAAAGAGACCCTTTGGCCCAACTGGTCCATGCCGACCAAGATGCCTACTTGAGCTAGTCCTATTTAGCTGCATTTGGCCCATATCCCTCAACCCTTTCCTATCCATGTGCCTGTCTAAATTGCCTTTTAATTGTAATCGTACCCGCCTCTACCACTTCCTTTGGCAGCTTGTTCCAATACCCACTACCCTCTGGGTGAAAAAGTTGCCCCTCAGGTCCCTTTTAAATCCTTCCCCTCTCACCTTACACCTATGCCCTCTAGTTTTAGACTCCCCAACCCTGGGAAAAGACTGTGAACATGCACCCTATCAATGCCCCTCATGATTTGATACACCTCTATAAGGACACTCCTCAGCCTTCTATGCTTCAGGGAAAAATGCCCCAGCCTATCCAGTCTTTGCTTGTCACGCAAACCTTACAGTCCCAGTAACAGTTAACAGAAGGAAACCTAGCATAATCCCAGCTTCCGGCACTTGATCCATATCCCCGCAGATCACAACTGCTGAAACATCCAAGTTTTTATAAAGTGCTGAAGGTTTCTGCATTGATCATCTTTTCAAGTGGTGAATTCCAGACCCGCTGCTATGGTCCAAGTGAGGGAAACCTTTCTTCATCTTCCTTTTAATCCTTCTACAAGTGCTTTAAACTTATGCCCCCTGATCTGCCCCTTCTGTTTGGGTTCTGCTCTTGCTAAATACGATAAGATTTCTGTATTAGTCACATGTATATCGAAACACACAGTGAAATGCATCTTTGCGCAGAATGTTCTGGGGGCAGCCCGCAAGTGTTGCCACGCATCCGGCGCCAACATTAGCATGCCCACAGCTGCTAATCAGTACGTCTTTGGAATGTGGGAGGAAACCAGAGCACCCGGAGGAAACCCATGAGAGTGGTGGGTGCGTGGGACGCACTGCCAGCAGAGGTTGTGGGACTGGATACATTGGGGATGCTTAAGACACTCTTAGATAGCCACATGAATGATAGAAAAATGGAGATAGATCTTAGAGCAGGATAAAATGTCAGCACTACATTGTGGGCTGAAGGGCCTGTACTGTGCTGTAATGTTCTATATTCTATGTTCTATTTGGGTCTCAAGTTCCTGCCGGAGCGAACCACACACACAGGTCTTCTGTTTAGCCCTGCTTCATGTTAAGGTTATTTTATTTCCCCCAGAAGAGATAATTTAACTTAATTTGCAAGTAAATGTTGGCATTTCATCCACAGGTGGTTGTCCGTGAACTTTTAGCTCAGTACGCAAGACAATATGAAGAAAGACCCGCTATTGGATTGCTGAGAAACTGGATTGCAGCCACAACCGACAGCTTAAGGACCAGGTACCGTTCTATTTAATTACAGGAAGGGAAAGGGATTCATCTTATTTTCATTAGATTTCTACTTAAATTGGGAAGGGTCTATTTCAATCAGTATCCAGCTGAACATCCTCCAAATGTTCTTCATGCATAATTGAATTTTTGAGGAGTAACAAGGAGTGTCAATGACCACAGCACATCTAGTGTTATCTGCTTGGACTTTGACAAGGTGTTTGACAAGCTCCCACAGGCAGACTGATTAAAAGGTAAAAGCCTGCAGGATCTAATAGTAGTGACTGAGTGCAAGGCCACTTCCTTCAAATGACAGGCAAGGAGACTGCAGGTGCTGGAATCTGGAACAAAAAGCAGAACAGTGGAAGAACTCACCTTTTGCCTCCACAGATGCTGTTTGACCCGCTGAGTTATTCCAACATTCTGCTTCTATGCTTTACATGATATATGTCAATGATTTGGACAAATGTAGGGACCATAATTAAGAGGTTTGTAGACGGGCACCAAAATTGACAGTGTGGTAACTAGCAAAGAAGAAAGTTGCATGCTGCAAGAGATTGGTCAGGTGGGCAGATAGAATTCAGTCCAGAGAAGTGTGAGGTAGCATAATTTGAGAGGGCAAACAATCTAATAGAGTACCTGACAAATAAGATAAGATAAGATATCTTTATTAGTCACATGTACATTGAAACACACAGTGAAATACATCTTTTGCATAGAGTGTTCTGGGGGGCAGCCCACAAGTGTTGCCACGCTTCCGGCGCCAACATAGCATGCCCACAACTTCCTAACCCGTACGCCTTTGGAATGTGGGAGGGAACTGGAGCACCCGGCGGAAACCCACACAGTCACGGGGAGAACATACAAACTCCTTACAGACAGCAGCCGGAATAGAACCCAGGTCGCTGGTGCTGTAATAGCGTTACGCTAACCGCTACACTACCACGCCTGCCATTACACCACCGTGCCTGACGATACTGAATAGTGTAGAGGAACAAAAAGATCTTGCTCCAGAAAGAGTGCTTGTCCACAAACCTCTGATGAGAGTAGAAGGAGATAATGTGATTAAAGAGGCATACGTAAAATTACCTTCATTGACTAAGGTTTAAAGCAAGGAGATTATGCTAAAAATGTATCAGACACTATTTAGACCACAGCTAAGTACTGAGATGTGATAATACTAGAGAAGCTTCCAAGATTTACAAGGAGGGATTGGCTGGGCTAAGGTTGGAACACTGAAGGAATATTTAATCCAAATATAAAATTATGAGCAGCCTAAGAACATAGAAGTTGAACTAGGAGTAAGCTATTCATTCCCTGGTGCTTGCTCCGCCATTCAATAAATTCATGGGTGATCTTTTTACTCAAGTTTTGCTTTCCAACACTAATTCCTTGATTCCTTTAATAATCAAAAACCCGCTGAAATACTCAGCGTTTGAACCTCCCACTCTTGGGTCGAGAATTCCAAAAGCTTACAACCCACTCAGTGAAGGAATTTCTTTTCACGTCAGTCCTGAGTGACAGATTCCTTCAGTTATGACTGTGACCCCAGTTCTAGCTACCACTGCCAGGGAGAACTTCTACCCCATGCCTGGCCTTTCAACCGCCCTACAGAATTTTGCCTGTTTCGTTGAGGTCAGATGAAGCAGGGAGGCCCTTGACAGAGACATCAGTAACCAGCAGGCATGGATTTAAGGTGACTGGTCAAAGGATTAGAGAGGAGCTGAAGGAAAATAATTTTCATCCAATGCTGGGAGACTGAAGGAGAGGTGGAGGCAGAAACCCTCAACTCATCTAAAAAGTACCTGGATATGTACAAAATGCTGTAACTCCTTAAGCTCTGCACCAAGATCTGGCATTTAGGAAGAACTCTCAAGATTCCAGACAACTCTTCTGTCTTGCCTGGCGCAGTCATGATGGCCCAAATAAGATATGATATCTTTATTAGTCACATGTACATCAAAACACACAGTGAACTGCATCTTTTGCGTAGAGTGTTCTGGGGGCAGCCCGCAAGTGTCGCCACGCTTCCGGCGCCAGCGTAGCACACCCACAACTTCCTAACCCGTACGCCTTTGGAATGTGGGAGGAAACCGGAGCACCCGGAGGAAACCCACGCAGACACGGGGAGAACGTACAAACTCCTTACTGACAGCGGTGGGAATTGAACCCGGGTTGCTGGCGCTGTAATAGCGTTACGCTAACCGCTTCGCTACCATGCCTGCCCTAAAAAATAGGGCATAAATAATAGCCTTTTCCAGTGCCATAAAGTATCTATGATTCTACACGCAAATCTTAAGCAAGAGAGGAGTCAGTGATTGAACCGAGGGTACCGCGTAACTATTTCCCATTCTGTCCTCAACTAACAGTCACATGTTCAAAATAGTTATTTGACTTGAGGCGCAAGAGACTTAAGATACTGGAATCTGGAATCCGAAGCAAAAGATCCTTTGGTTCACCTTTCCTATCCCATTCCCCACCTGGCTCCATCTGCCCATCATCCTCCCCAGCCCCTGCTTCATCTGGTTCCACCTATCGCCTACCACACCTACCAGCTTCTGCCTCACTCCTCCCTCTCACTTCTACATACTGGCTATCTTCCCTCCACACTCCCAGAGAAATGTTTTCGTTTTTGTCCACCTTGTAGGCGGTGAACATTGCTGGTGGGGGCCAGCATTTATTGCCCACCCCCAGATGCCCTACAGAAGATGATGGTGAGTTGCTGCAGTCCTTTTGGTGAGGGTGCCCTCACCATGCTGTTGAGTGGGAAGGACTTAGACCCCTAGGCTAGGAAGGACCAGCGATATATAATTCCGAGTCGGGGTGGTCTGCCACTTGGTGGGGAACCTGCAGGCAGTGCTGCCCTTGCCCTTCTTGGTGGAAGAGGTTATGGGTTCAGGAGGTGCTGTCGGGGTAGTGTGGGTGAGTAACTGCAGTACATTTTGTAGAAGGCACGCACTGAAGCCACGTTGCACAAGTAGTGAAGAGAATGAATGTTCTGTGATTTTGGATTGCTGGCAGTCAAGGAGGCTGCTTTATCCCATGTGCTGTCAAGCTTCTTGAGGATTGTTGGAGATGTGTTAAACAACTGCTCAGGTGAACGTGTTGCTCCCCCCCCCCCCCCCACTCCAAGCACTGTTCATCTTCCCATATTTTCTTACAACAGGGAAGGAGGCCACTTGGCCTGTCTAGTCTATGCTGACTCTCAGAGCACTCCCATCATTCCCATTCCCCCATGTATCGCTATTACAGCACCAGCGACCTGGGTTCAATTCCGACCGCTATCTGTAAGGAGTTTGTACATTCTCCCCGTGTGTCTGCGTGGGTTTCCTCCAGGTGTTCCAGTTTCCTCCCACATTCCAAAGACATACTGGTTAGGAAGTTGTGGGCATGCTATGCTGGCACCAGAAGCGTGGCGACACTTGCGGGCTGCCCCAGAACACTCTACACAAAAGATGCATTTCACTGTTTGTTTTGATGTACGTGTGACTAATAAAGATATCTTATCTTATCTCCTACCACCCACCTGCACTAAGGGCAATTTACAGTGGCCAACTAATTTACCAGCACATCTTTGGGTTATAGGAGAAAATCGGAGCACACATAGTATACCAATATGGTTACAGGGGTACTTGCTAAAACTCTAAAGACAACACTGTTGGTCAGGACTGAACCCAGAAGGCTGGAGCTCTAAGTCAACAACACTATCTGCTGCGCCACTGTGCTTTATGGTGCAATGCTAAGGAGCAATTAGTCTTTTTGAACTAAGGGAGTTGTACAATATTAGTGAACTACTTATGGAGCTACTTCTCACTTTTGAGGTGTGGGGCAGGCTTTTACAGTCAGGTCCAGGAGATAGGAAACACTTCCCAACACTGAAGTCAATTCTGGTAAAACTTTTTGAAGTTGGTTTGCTGGAATTCTGTTTGCTGCTTGTCGGGAACTTTTCAAATGTGTGTTTACCAGCAGACAAGTCCATCTAAATGAGGATGTATGGATGCATAACAAGAAACGTGGGTAATGATAGGAGCCAGACGGAAATACTGCAACATTTGTGCTTTCGGGCAACATCACCACAAAAGATCAAAGGATGAGGATTATCTTTGAAGCCTTGGTGACACACAAGACTTGGAAGGAGCTCATTTTCCATAGAATCTTATTCACATTAAAACCAAATCTAAATGTGCTCTGAGTTAGTGCCGGGGTGGGGGGGGTGCAGGAGGTCTTCTGTACTTCATGGATTCTTCACTCCCACCCTGACATCTTCAGTGACAGATTATCATTTGGCCACTGCAGCCAAAGCTTTATATTTGTGCTTCCATGCTTTTGTCAGCGGCAGGCTAGATTGTTCCCAGTGACTGAACTCCCTCATTCTATCCTCGGTCATCTAAAACTGTGGCCCATTTCCTTGTCCATCAGCACATCACGGAAACCAGCCTCCCCTCCATGGACTCCGTCTACACTTCTCGCTGCCTCAGTAAAGCAGCCAACATAATCAAAGACCCTACCCAGCCCGGACATTCTCTCTTCTCCTCTCTCCCATCAGGCAGAAGATACAAAAGCCTGAGGGCACGTACCACCGGGGTCAAGGACAGCTTCTATCCCACTGTGATAAGACTATTAAACGGTCCCCTAGTACGATAAGATGGATTCTTGACCTTCCGATCCTCCCCGGTCCTATTTTTGCCCCCTTTCCCTCAACACTGCCCCCAGCCCCCCTTCACCCATCTTCACCCCCTATCCCTCCTGGTTCCATCCACCCACTATACACCCCAGTTCACCCACAGGTCTCCCCTCCCCCATTTAGTTCTGGTTCCATCTGCCATGCACCTCTCCCCTAATGGTTCCCATTCTCACCTCCTTTACTCATCAGATCAGATATCTTTATTAGTCACACGTACATCGAAACACACAGCGAAATGCATTTTTGCGTGGTGTTCTGGGGGCAGCCCACAAGTGTCGCCCCACTTCCAGCGCCAACATAGCATGCCCACAACTTCCTAACCTGCACGTCTTTGGAATGTGGGGGGAAACTGGAGCACCCGGAGGAAACCCACGCAGTCACGGGGAGATCGTACAAACTCCTTACAGACAGCGACCAGAATTGAACCCAGGTCGCTGGCACTGTAACCGCTACACTACCGTGCCTGCCCATCAGAGTCCAGCACTGGGAAGCCCTTTGTGTTCCTGCTTATCTTCCTCCAGCAACTGTCTCCACCTTCACCCTCCCCTTCCCCCACTTTTCTCCATCTGCCTCTCAACACCTTTCTCCTTCCATCTCTTTGTCAGGAGAGTCTAGGATCTGTGGGCACAGCCTCAGAATAAAGGGATATCCCTTTAAAACTGAGATGAGGAGGAATTTCTTCAGCCAGTGGATGGTGAAGCTGTGGAACTTGTTGCCACAGACGGCTGTGGAGGCCAAGTCATTGGGTGTAGTTGGGGCAGAGATTG
Source organism: Pristis pectinata (assembly GCF_009764475.1). Taxonomy (NCBI): domain Eukaryota; kingdom Metazoa; phylum Chordata; class Chondrichthyes; order Rhinopristiformes; family Pristidae; genus Pristis; species Pristis pectinata. The sequence goes on from NC_067414.1 coordinate 87,881,094, forward strand.
ATAAATTCTTGATTGTTTAGAGGGTTAAAGGTTATGGACAGAGGCAGGAGATGGGGTTGAAGAAAAAATCAGCCATGATCAAATGGCAGAGCAAACTTGATGGGCCAATGGCCTAATTCTGCTCCTATGTCTTATAATCTTATGGTCCACTGAGTTTTGTTGGACTCCCTGTGTTCCTTTGCCATGTAGAAACCCACAGAAAGAAGTAGACATGACCACGGAATCACAGAGTATAAAGAAAGCCATTTGGCCCATCAACTGTGTGCTGGTTCTCCTCCATCCAGTTAGACCCATTCCCCTGCATTTTCCCTGTTGCCCTACAGATTTCTCCCCTTCTGTTTTTATCCAGAGGACTTTTGATGGTTGCATTTGATGGTTGCAATCTGCTTTCACTACCCATTCAGACAGCACACGCCATAGCAACTCATTCAAAAGAAGAGTACTCCTTCCACCCTCTTGATTTTACCTCACTAAAACCAATCTCCTTAAATCAGTGAAATAATCATACACCGATAAGAGTTTCCACTTTGAAGGGTTAAGGATATAGGGAGGCCAGATCTCTCACCATCAGCTGGATGTGCATTAAACAGTAACTGCAGTACTCCCACATTCACAGCAGAGAGCTGGCTGTGCCTGTTATAAAAAGGAATGGTCTATCTTAATGTCTGACAAAACTGATTTTTAAAAGAGATGTATGAGGCACATTAAGAGACAGGCATGTTAGATGTGTTGCTTTACAATCATTTGGTGTCTCATTGGTAGTTTGATTATGTTGGGCCCCTCCCACCCTGGACATTCTCTCTTCTCCCCCCTCTCATCAGGCTGAAGATACAAAAGCCTGAAAGCATGCACCACCAGGCTCAAGGACAGCTTCTATCCCACTGTAATAAGACTATTGAACAGATCTCTAGTACAATGCACTCTGTACTACCTCAATGCACTGTGTAATGAATCGATCTGTACGAATGGTATGCAAGACAAGTTTTTCACTGTACAAGTGACAATAATAAACCAATACCAATAAGACAGACTCTTGACCTCACAATATATGTTGTCATGGTCTTGCATCTTATTGTCTGCCTGCACTGCACTTTCTCTGTAACTGTAACGCAATATTCTACATTCTGTCAATGCACTATGTGATGAAGTGGTCTGTATGGAAGGCATGCAAAACAAAGTTTTTCACTACACCTCGGTACATGTGACAATAATAAACCAATTTACCAACTTAATCCAATGTTCCATACACATGGCTCATTTTAAGTGTGCAGACCTCTGTGTTCCCTTCCTGAAATTAGACTTTGTGAGAACAGTTCAGTAGTTGACCACTTGTGATGTAGTCACCAGTGTCCTACATGTAGCAGTGTTACATAAGAGCATACGAAACAGAAGCAGAAGTAGGCTGTTTAATCCCTCACATTTGCTGCTCTTTTTCCTCAGTGCCACTTTACTGAAATAATGGCAATACCCCTTCTTCACCTTACAACAGGGAGTACATTTCAAAACTGTTTCACTTAGGACCTTAGGACATCCCAGGATAGTGAAAGATGCTTAAACATGCAGTTCTTTCTTTCTTTAAAGCTCTTAATCTTGTATCCAAGACCACTTGTTCTTGACCCTTCAACAACTGTATTCATTTGTTGAGGTGTTACTCCATACTCAGGAGCATTAAATATGTGTGTATACAAACCATATGATCTGGAATAGGCCAGTTGGCCTCTCAAGCCTGCTCCACCATTGAGTAAAGTGATTATAACTTCAGCTCTGCATTCTGTCTATCCGCAGTGATCTTTCACTCCCTTGTTTATCAAGAATCTATCTACCTCTGCCTTAAAATTATTCAGACTCTATTTCCACCACCCTTTGAGGACAGAGTACCAAAGATTCATGACTCAGGGAGTAAAAAAATCTTAGCTCATGTCTATCTTAAATGGCTGGCACCTTATTTTTAAGCTGTGACCCATTGTTACAGATTCTCCCTTAAAAAGATACATCTTCTCCACATCCATTCTGTAAAGATCCCTGAGAATCCATGTTTTAATCAAATCCTCTCTCACTCTTCTTAACTTAAGCAGCTACAAGTCCAAGTTGTGCACTTTTGCTCATAAGACACCTGTCTCGTTCCAGATGTTAGTCTCATAAGCCTTCTCTCAATTTGCAGGAACTAAGCTTAATAAAAATGCACAGAACAATGAGAGGTAGAAAATAATTCCACCAACAACATTAAAATAAAGTAATAGATTTATTTAAGTAGATAGGTTTTGGACAAGCAAGGGTGTGAAAGGTTACTGCAGGTAGATGGGAACGTGGAGGTCCAAATTCATATGTTCACATATCTTTTCTAAAACCTCAAGATACTTCCCACATTGCAGAAATCCACACTGTACCCAGCCATTGTGATTTTATGTGGACTTGTCTCTACCATTTGGCTTCTATGTGCATCTCATAGTATAAAATTATATGCATTTTTCGAAGACTTGTACACTACCCTTAATAGTCTGTGAGACTGAACCCTACTAAATTCTCTAATTTTCTACAATAATGAGCCTCTTTTTTTGCTCGGAGATCAGAGTAAAATTGGCCAGGGATCCGGAGGAGAACTAAAGTCGGCTAAAGATCATACTGGCAACGGGCAGCTATCTGCTGACCTCAGTGGGCTGCCATACCAGGACATGGCTTGCTCTGCTTGAACAGCATGGGGGTCCCCGTGTGTAGTTTCCACTGAAATTGGGGCCTGTTGTAGAAAGGGAAATAGAGAAGATAAATGGAATGTTGGTGGGCGTTTTATTAATTTCTGGAACTGCAGACTTTGAGTACATTTACAAGAAAGAAAAATGAGCTAACAATTTAAATATAGTTATTAAAATATAGAGCAGTGTATACTGGAGTGCAGTGGATAATATTTGCAGTTCATATTTGTAATTCATTAAACTTTGGAACTGGCGAGATGGACTGCAGTGGATGCTTTTAGTCTGTTAGTCCTGTGTAGACACGTTAATTTAGTGAAATTGTAGTTTTGATTTCTTAACACTTAAAACAAGCAATGTTACTATTGTTTTAAATGTTGAGAGACACTTCACTGTGCATTCATTAATTTCCCAATAGTGTCCTCGCGTTCAATACAGACACAGTGGGCAGCCTGAGCTTCTTACTGAAAGCGCTGAATTATCGAGAGAGGGTGCTTCAACGCAGCTTGGCAGCTAGACTCCACAGCAAGGTAAAGCCAGAATCCAGTGAGATCATTGGTTGCTAATAATTTTATTGTTGCTCATGAGCTCATTTTCCCATTTCCAGATCAAGTTCAAGTGTATTGTCGTCATAGGCATACATAAGCAGGGTATAAATGCCATGAAAATCAGCTTTTGGTAGAAGCACACTACATTACAAGACGAGGATAAACACAAGTTAACATAAACTTAAATTTAAATAAATTATGCATAACTTACACATGATAACCATTGACAAAATCAAAGCCAACAGATAGGAGACTGGTTAAAAATTCATCTCAAAAGGAAATGTGCTCTTGAATGGGAAGGTGAATTCTCCTTGCCTGCCTTCTTGTGATCAGATACGTAGAAGCACGATAAGAGGCTCAAAAGCAGGCTTATCATATTCCTCATTGGACAGACAACAATGCTGCTGTGATCTGGAGGGAGGAGACCTAAAGAAAGGGAGAGAAAAATAATGTCAGAATAACTTTAGTCAACATTTAATTAACCAGGATAATGGAACAATATGACTCAATGGATAATTAAAAACACATTAAAACACATTAAAGGGCATCAAAGATATTGCACAATACAGAGTTTATCAGCTCTTAAAATATTCACTCATCATTACGTAAGAAATAGAAGCAGGATTAGGCTATTTGGCCCCTCATGCCTGCTCTGCCAATCAGAAAAATACGGCTGATGATTTACCTTGGTATGACTTTCCTGCACTAACCCCAAATCCATTGATTCTCTTAATATTTAAAGATCTACCAATTTCCAACTTGAATACACTGAGCAACTGAGCATCCACAGCCCTGCAAAAATTCCTGACCTTCTGGATGAAGCAATTTCTTCCCACCTCTATCCAACCATTTATTTTGAGACCATTACCCCCTGGTTATGGAAGTGCTAGCCAGGAGAAATCCCAGCTCTCCATTCCATCTTGTCAAACCCTATTTTTACATTTCAAAGAGATCACCATTCTTCTAAACTCAAGGAAATGCAGGCCTAAACTGCTCAATCTCTATGTACGCAATCCCAGGCATCAATTTAGTGAACCTTTGTCAATTCCCTCTATCACAAGTAGTACAGAGAGACTAGATCTTTACACAGTATATCTGGATGTTGTCTCACTAGTGCCCTATATAACTAGAGCAAGACATCTCTACTCTTATCCTTAAATCATCTTGGAATAAAGGAAGAGATACCGTTTGCTTTCCTAATTGCTTGCTGTATGTGCATGCTTGTTTGAAAATTGTTTTACAATGGCAGTTTCTCTAGCTTCTCAAAGACCCCAAGTTTCTTTACAATGGTCAAAGCCACTCATTTCCTTATACAGGGGTTCACAAATATATATGCAGTTATATTAACTCAGATTTTTTTCTCTCCGCAGACACTAACTGATCTGCTGGGTATTTTCAGCATTCTCCTTTTGGGTTCAGGTTTCAGCATCAGTTCTGACCTGCATTGCACGGCTTTAGTGTGTCCTTTTTGTTTGTTTAATCTCTCTCTAACTGCTCTTATTAATCTGACAGCTGAATGACTCAAAACTTCAACATCACCTGAACAACCCTGATCTCACCCTATCAGGGATGTTCTCTTTGTCCTATCCATCCCTCCCTCTTTGCAATTTAAAACTGGTTTGTTTTTTAACTTTCCTATTTCTGATGAAGGGTCTTCGACATCCAATGTAAACTCTGTTTCTCTTTCCATAGATGCTGCCTGACCTGCTGCCTATTTCCAACATTTTCATATTTACAGTACAGTTTGTCATTCTAGGATGCTATACTACCTTATAAATGCTTGAATAGTTTAATTGTTTTTTTACTGTACTTCAACTGTAGTGGATACGCTATCACCGAAATCTTACTGTAGTTATCTACACTTATTCGACTCTAACTAGTTAATCTGTTAGTACTAAATTCTTACTGTAGTTAATGTACCTTTACTATATTCTCCATAGGTTCATTAAGTCTGGAATTGCCACTATGGACCTTTGATACCCCACACAGTTAACCCATAAACCTATAAATCAGTTGCTAGTTAACTGAGCATCCACTATAGAGAGAAGAGCTGTGTTATTTTTAAAATAGTTGTGACTCACAGATCTGTGTCTCAAAACTTATGGGAACTCCTTGCTGTGTTACTGAACACCACCAAGTTTTTCTTCTCCTTCTTAGGCAGTCCCTCAGTATTGGCAAGCAGACAATGGCAATGAGAACTAAGCTCTGATGGCCAAATGTACCTTGTGTCACAATGTTCTACGCACATTGCAGACACCAGGATCATTATAGAAAACCTCTCAAACTTCTGCCTCTGATTGTAGCTGGTTATAATGAATGAGCTTTATAAAAACATGTTAATAGTTCCAATAGTTCACATTCCAGGGACTTTCATTCAGGAACACAAGCTATAACCAGCTTATGCTGGTGGAACTGTATCCATAGTCGCCAGGGGATGGGGTGACCTGTCCTGATAACTGGAAACACAAGAGACTTGTTGGAATCTGGAGCAAGAAACAGTCTGCTGGAGGAAATCAGTGGGTCCAGCAGCATCTGTGAGGGAAAGGAATTTTGCTGTTTTGGGTCAAAAGCTGATTTGCAGGGTCTCAATCCGAAACGTTGACAATTCCTCACCCACCCTTCCCTCCCCCCCCCCCCCCCCCCCCCAGAAGCTGTTTGACCTACTGAGTTCCTTTGTTAGTCTTGATAACTAATTTTCAGTCTTCTCTGTTCAGTGTCATCTGTGGCTCAATGAGACCCACGCCTATCAGTCAGGAGGTTATGAATTCAAGTCTCAATCCAGGGTCTTAAACACAATCATTTCTGCTAACAATTTCATGCAGCATTAAAGGAATGCTAGATTGTCGGATGGCTCGTCCTTCACATAAGATGTTAAACCAAGCCTCATTTGATTTTTCGGATGGAAAAGCCATTTTATCAAAGAAGAATAGGCATCTCAAAGTTCCTGGCTAATATTTATCCCTCAATCGCTGAAACAGATTAGCTGCTCATTATCACATTGTTCATGGCTTGTTAATGTGCAGAACCTGGCTACTGCATTTCCTTCAGTAAAGTGCTTTGGGATATTCTGATTGCAAAAAATGTTAAATAAATAAAAGCAACACACAAAAAGCTGAAGGAACTCAGTGGGTCAGGCTGATTTCCAGCATCTACAGTCTCTTGTTTCTCTCTTAAATAAATAAAAGTCCCTTTTTAATGAATCATCATTGCAGAATATTGTGTTAATGAGCAGTTTGAACTTTGTAATTTACAGAACCTGAGATGCAGATGTTATTCAATTTGGAGATTTTGTTTTAATTTTAACCCATTCATTTCTTAAGTGTTGTAACACAGCTGTATGTGTTAAAGCAGCTACTAATTCCTGACCATGTGTTTCTGATCCACTCCCCGATATAAATTTTTAATTTCAAAACTATGTGGGCTGAATTTTGTTTGGCTGGTAACCAAAAAATAAAAGTAAAAGCAAGTGAAAATCAAAGAAAAACTGCAGATGTTGGAAATCTGAAACAAAAAGAGAAAATGATGGAAATACTCTTCCCACAGATGCGACCTGACCTGTTGAGTATTACCAGCATTTTCTGTTTTTGTTTCAAATGAAAGTAATAATCACACATTGACATGTGAAATGAAATGAAATACTGAAGAAGGGAAAGAACCAAATATCTGGAAGCTAGTTGGCACCATAGCCAAAACCATTACGAGAAAAACAAAGATATTTTTTAAAAGTATAACAAATGCTTAAGTAATTAAAGACACAAGGGACTGCAGATCTGGAGCAAAAAGTGAGCTGGTAGAGGAACTGAGTGCATCAGGCAGCATCTGTGGAGGGAAATGGACTGTGTTCCTCCAGGAGCTTGTTTTTTTGCTTCACGTTATTGAAGTTTATTTTCCCCCAGAAACTAAAGTGCCCACTGACTTTTGAGAACTACAGCAATGAACACAAAGTCAATATTACTCTTCCACAATTTTGTCCATCTTGTCTGCAAGCTCAGCTGCAATTTCTTCCAAATTTTTGTTCAAACTTCTTTAGGGTCTTAGCAACAAGGTATTATTGGCATAGTGCAATAGAGATGGTGTTCTTAAAAATGTAACACAAGAAGAAAATACTATGCACAAAACTTTGAAAGGGAAGGAAGGCTTTCATTCACTTGTTCAGTCTTCCCCATATAGTGCCTCTCAGCTTCAGCAACATGAGCTCAATCCTACCTTCGGTGCCGTCTGCAAGGATTTCGCGCGTTCTCCCTCTTTTCATCAGGTACTGGTTGGTGGGTTAATTGGCTACTGGTTGGTGGGATAATAGGCTATCGTAAATTATCCCTAGTGTAGGTGCATGGTAAGTGTTGATAAAAGAACTTGGGGTGGAATTGATGGACATGTGAGGGAATAGGTTACATGAGGTGGGTGGGGTAGGGCATTCATGGGATTGTTCTGTGAGGTGGCATAGGGATTGTTGCAAAGTGCTTTACAATCACTGATGTATTTTGAAGTGTAGTTATGGCTATAACGTGTATGTGTGGGTTTCCCCCGGGTGCTCCAGTTTCCTCCCACATTCTGAAGACGTACGGGTAGGTTAATTTGGGGTTTAAAATGGGCGGCGCGGACTCATTGGGCCGAAAGGGCCTGTTACCACACTGTAAATAAAATTTAATTTAAAATTTAATAATGTAGGAAAATTGCAACCAGTTTTCCGATGGCAAGTTTACATGCACAACAATGTGATAGTGAGTGGATAATCTGTTTTTTATTGATATTGGTTGGGACATGAGGGATAATTCCTATCTCTTCAAAACAGTGTCATGGACTCTTTTATGTGTCAAGGACATGACCTCAGTTTAACGTCTCAACTGAAAGATAACATCGCCGACAGTGTTAACCTAGCTTTTTGTCCTCAGATCTTTAGAGCACCACAATGTCCTGGCTCAGGTGAAATTATTAACAGCTGCACCACCACTGTTAACTACTGACTCTTAAATCTGACCCCAAGCCAACCACAGTCAGATATCTGGGATCACATCTACCACTCCACGAGCCTCCATATCTTACATATCATTCTCCACAACTTCCGCCACCTCCAACAGGATCCCACCACCAGGCACATCTTCCCCTCCCCTCTCTGCTCCGCTTCCCGCAGGGATCGCTCTTTCTGTGACTGCCTTGTCAGCTCATCCCTCCCCACCAATCCCCCTCCTGGTACTTTTGCCTGCAACCATGCTGTTAACACCTGCCCCTACACCTCCTCCCTCACCACCATTCAGAGCCCTAAACAGTCCTTCCAGGTGAGGCAGCACTTCACCTGTGAATCCATCGGGGTCATTTGTTGCATCCAGTGCTCCCAGTGCAGCCTCCTCTACATTGGTGAGACCGGACCCAGACTGAGGAGACCGCTTCATCGAGCACCTTCGCTCCGTCTGCCACACCAGCCAGGATCTCCTGGTGGGCAGCCATTTTAATTCCACTTCCCATTCCCACACTGACATGTCTATCCATGGCCTCCTCTACTTCTAAGTTGAGGCTAAATGCAGATTAGAGGAACAGCACCTCGTATTCCGTCTTGGTAGTATCCAACCTGACAGCATCAACATCGATTTCTCTAACTTCTGGTAACCTCTCCCTGTGTTAACCCCCACCCCCCCCTTTTGGTTTTCCATTATCCTTCTGGCCCCTTTACCCTTCTCTGTCGCCTCCCCTGCCCTCACAACCTGCCCATCACCCACACCTTCCTCCCTCTGGTTCCCCACCTCCTTCCCTTTATTCCATGGTCCCACTGTCCTCTCCTATCAGATTCCATCTTGTTCTGCCGATTGCCTCTTCCACCTCTCACCTCCCAGCTTCTCACATCATTCACACTTCCCTCCCCTCCCCCACTTACCTACCTCCCCCCCTCACCTGGACTCACCTGCCAGCTCGTGCTCCTCCCCCTCCTCCCACCCTTTTATTCTGGCTTCCGCCCTCTTGCTTTCAAGTGCTAATGAAGGGTCTCGGCTCGAAACGTCGACTGTTCATTTCCCTCCATCGATGCTGCCTGACCCGCTGAGTTCCTCCAGCATTTTGTGCGTCACTGTCAGTTAAAACAGATTCGCAACCACCAACGGCAGATTGGTTGCATGCCCCCCATTTTAACAGGATTGTCTTTTTTTTAAGCCCTTGGACAGCAGATTTCTCAGGACTTAAGAACTCTAGTGGGTAAATGGAGGTAAAAAGGACCAAATCCAGGGGGTAAGTGCATTCACAGCACTGCTCGTGAGTCAGGAGTGTTTTGACTATGGCCACTGTTTACCTGAATTCACAACCTTTGATCACTTGACCCATCTCCGCAATATCTGTCTCCTGCCCCTTCTACCCCCTGCCAGTTCTCCATCTCCTGTTTTTCTTGTGTGATCCCTAACTACCGACATTTAATGGAACTGCAACCCCCATCGCCATGCAATCATCAGCTCACCTTTCCCATCACTGGCTTCTCTTGGCATCACTGATCACCTCCCACACCACCCATAGCTATCAACTCTTCCATGATCTCAGATCCCAAAGATGGCTGACCTGACCTCTCCCAGCCCCTGACCTTTGATCTCCTACTCCCCTCACCCAACTGTGGCTGTGTCCCACACGAAATCACCTACTCCCGTGGTCCCTGACTCACTGATACATATTGCGCCTCACGATCAAGACCTTCCCTAACTTCTCCATGCTCTCTCCGAGTCCCTTCTTGCCAGAGTCGCGAAAATGCATCAATGCACTGAAGGTAATGGACAGCTAACATTTTACTTCTGAACACTGGGTATTTTACAGAGAACTGTGTTAATTTTTTTTGTTGATTGTTAATGTGCTCCTTTTCTTAGGTAATGAAAAATAAAGAGGAACCCTTCAGTGCATGGAACTCATGCCTCCACCACGTTACTTGCCTTGCTTTGGCACACATTCATCGAGGTCAGTGGGAATTTCTATTTAATTGATATCATTGTTTCTCATCCTTTGGTTTTCAGGCATTGCACACCACTCAGGCACACAAGCTGCCAACGAGAGATATGTGGGCCCAGCCCTGATTAATCATTTGCCTTAATCTCTGATTCACTCTTGCCATTCCTGAAGGATTTTACAGCTGAACTTCAATGTGAACCTTACCTGTGACACAGGGTAAGATATCACTCCATATAGAGCGTCAGAGCTTTGTCCAATCTTTATAGTCAAACCCAGTCTGATCTCTTGTTCCACTAGACTCTAATCTCACACCATTCAGATTCAGATTAGATTATTGTCATGTACACCAGGGTGCAATGAAATTCCTTGCTTGCATGAAGCTCACAGAGTAAACGGCACACATGGTAATAATAAATACAGTGACAGGTGCAAAACTGGTGCAAAGTATAGCTGAGAAACAAAGGACTGCAGATGCGGGCATCTTGATGAAAAACACGATGATCTTGGAGGAACTCAGCAGGCCAGGCAGCATCCGTGGAGAAAAGCAGGCGGTCAACGTTTCAGGTCAGGACCCTTCAGGATTGAAGATAGGGAAAGAGGAATATAGGAGGGAAAAGCAGAGCAGTGATAGGTGGACAAAAGAGGGGAGGCAGGGTGGGCACAGGCTGGTGATAGATAGATGCAGGGAAGAGATAGTGATAGGCAGGTGCAGGGGAGGAGGGGAGAGCAGATCCGCCGGGGGATGGATCAAAGGTAAGGAGAGGAAAAGACGCTAGGAAAGGGATGAAACCTGGTGGGGAGGTGGGGGGTGGGGGGGCAAAGTATAGTTGTGCAAACTGAGGTAGTGAAAAAATACTGAAGTGACATTAATGGAAGAGATAGAATTAAGGGTTTGAAAGTGTGGCAGCACCGCTGGGAAGGGGATGTGAAGGAGGTGATTGGTCCAGCAGTCTGGTAGCAGTGGGAGAGAATATTGTGTTCAGTTTTGGTCACCCTGCTATAGGAAAGATGCCATTGAGCTGGAAAGAGTACAGAAACGATTTACGAGGATGATGCCAAGACGTGAGGGACTGAGCTGTAGAGAAAAGTTGAGCAGACTAGGACTTTATTCATTGGAGCATAGGAGAATGAGGGATTATAGAGGTGTATAAAATCATGAGGGGCATAGGGTGAATGCACACAGTCTTTTTCCCAGGGTTGGGGAATCAAGTACTAGAGGGCATAGGTTTAAGGTGAGAGGGAAGAGATTTAATAGGAGCAACTTTTCACCCAGATGGTGGTCTGTATTTTGAATGAGCTGCCAGAGGAAGTGGTTGAGGCAGGTACATTAACAACTTTTAAAAGACACTTGGACAGGTACACGGATGGGAAATGTTTTCAGGGATATGGGCCAAACACGAGCAAATGGGAGTAGCCTAGATGGGCATCTTGGTCAGCATGGACCAGTTGGGCTGAACAGTCTATTTCCATGCTGTATGACTCTGTGACTCTTAGGTCACACTTCTCTCCGGTGTATCCTGCAGCCAGTGTGTCCTGAATCTTGAAGCATGCTAATGGGCAACATTCAGTCATTGATAATTCTTCCTGCTGGAATGTCAGCAGATCCAGGCAGACCACAGGGTCTGATTCACTTCACTGATGGTCTTCCAGCTGCAATTGGTGTCTGTCCTGGTATGAGTCCCTGGGAACAGAAAATATACCTACTGTTGAGCAATTTGATGATGTATGGGGACAGATATCAATGAATCTCTCTCACCTCCCAGTGTCATTCCAACAGCACTAAGGTTCAGAACAAATTGAAAGGACCATACAACTCGGGGGGGTGGGAGGGATAGGGGGAGGGAAGTACATCCTAGTGCCTGCTAGATGCGCTTGCTGATGACACATTTTGGCATATGGTGTTGACTATTTGTTTGGGAACAACTCCATTTCTTCTGACCCCTAAGAATTCTGAGCACATTCATTCACAATCAGACAGTTAATCTAATTGCTTGATCTGCAACAGGAAAGTAAATCTGGTGCATTTTATATCATCTTGAGTCATTATGTAGGCCACTGTCCTGAAGACTATTTCGTTGTTCATTTAATTTCTGTGTCTTGAATTATGCTGTTCCATGATAGTCCACAACCTGTGCAAAGGCATGAAATTACTTTCAAAATTCATTAACATAGCAAAGCAATTCCACACTGTTTTGCTGTGTGTTTCTAAACAGATATCACACAAAACTTTGAGGCCAAAGCATGAAGGAGTGTATTTAGGTTATGTCCCGCTATTTTCACACATCTCCAACACAGTTAGAGAATTATACCAAAGCTTCATTGAACTCAAACTTCTTCCCCCAAGTTAAATGAACAAGTTTTGAGATAAAAACCCTCCCAATTACACTGAGATTCGTGGAACAGGAGGAATCCCAGCCTTTGTTAAATTGGCAGAGTGATGAGGTGGGTTCAATTGTCTCAGCACTTCAGGAGAAGGAATCAAAAATTGACTTTTGAGGCATCCTTGAGTTTCTTTTGATGAAATTGGATGTGATTGGATGTACATCAAGTGCTGGTGCAGAAATGCTACCTTAGAAAAGCACAGAAGCACATATCATCTTAGGTAAGGGAGCCCCCCCACCTCCCACTCCAGGAAGGTTATCTCATGAAAGAATCTCAGTCTTCAAAATGAAAGAGTCCATGGAAAAGAACCTTGAGATAAAAAGGCCATCAGCTGCATTAACACACACTCGTTTTGGTAATGTTTCTGCTTCTTTGAAGTCCTCATTATCTTACCAATGCCCATGTTATGTTCAGATTTATGATTGTTTCTGTGTGTAGAAGTCAGTATGAGTGGACTTCCTCAGGCAGATCTACCTTTGGGTGAATTGTTAATGAATTTAATTTCCACAAGTAACAATGTCACTCCTTACTTGGTGACCTTGTAATTTTTTTTTGCTTTGTTTTTCTCACTAGTTTCCGCTACTACTCTTTCTTTGAAGTTGCTGACTCTTGCTGTGATATGGTACTAAACCCCTCTTGCACCTCGCCCACTACTCGTCAGCCGACAACTGCAAAGTATATTTGTATAGCACCTTTAACATAGCAATATGTTCCCAAGGTGCTTCGAAGGAGCAGTATCAGCAAACTGTTGGCACCAAGCCACATAGGAAGGTGTTATGGTGCGGCACCACAAATTTAATCAAGGAAGTAGCTTTCAAGGAGCATGATGAAGGAGGGTTGAGAGGTAGAGAGGCTTTGGGGGGTTATTAAGATTCCCAGGACCTCTGTAGCTGAAGGTAGTTTTGCAATTGGTGGAGTGGTTAAATATGAAAATAGAGGTGAGAAGTTTAGGAGAGCAGATATTTCAGAAGGCTGAAGACCTGAAATAATTCACAAAGTTAGTGATGGCAGGGGATGTGGAGGGATTGGAAAAGATAAGATAAGGTTTCTTTATTAGTCGCATATACGTCGAAACACACAGTGAAATACATCTGTTGCGTAGAGTGTTATGGGGGCAGCCCACAAGTGTCGCCATGCTTCCGGCGCCAACGTAGCATGCCCACAACTTCCTAACCCGTACATCTTTGGAATGTGGGAGGAAACCGGAGCACCTGGAGGAAACCCACACAGACAAGGGGAGAATGTACAAAGTCCTTACAGACAGTGGCCGGATTTGAACCCAGGCCGCTGGCGCTGTAAAGTGTTCCACTTACCACTACAAACACGAGTCGTTGCTTACTGGGTTTCCAGAGTCAGAAACTGCAGGGATAATGTGTTAGCAGGACTTGGTGCAAAACTAACCTTAAATATAGTCCTTCCTCCTTAACCTACAGCATCCACCCATCAAGTTGTGAAATGTTTTAATGATGGTGTAAGGTTCAGAGTTCATCTTTGTCAAAAGTGGCACAGTGGTTAGCAGCAGTGTGGTTGCAGCTGCAGAGAGTGGCCAGGGAAAAGGAAGGAGTGGGTGGCCAGGGAACAGAGTTTTTGATGGAGACTGAAGATATTGGGGCCGATATCTCTGCTAAAGATAAAGTTTCTCAGTCTCTACCCATCTCTCTCCCCACAATTTTATGCACCTCTATCAGATTCCCCCATTTACTCTCCTCCTCTTGAAGGAAAACAAATCCAGCCAATCCAGTCTCTCCTCATAACTGAAATGTTCCAACCCAGACAACATCCTGGCGAATCTCCTCCACACCGTCTCCAGTGCAATCATTTCCTTCTTATAGCATGCTGACCAGAACAGCACACAGTACTCCAGCCCAACCAATGTTGTAGGAAGTTGTTCCATAACTCCCTTTTTCTATAGCTATGTTCTAGCTAATGAAGGCAAGTATCCTATGTGTCTTCTTCACCACCTTTTCTATCTGTGCTGCCACCTTCAGGAGTCCTTAGACTTGTACACCAAGGTCCCTTTGTTCCTCAATACTCCCAATGGCTTTATCATTCTTTGTATATGTCCTAGTCATATTAATTCTTCTAATATGCATCATCTCACACTTATCAGGATTAAATTCCATTCTCCTTTGCTCTGGTCATCTTACCAACTCATCAGTATCACCCTATTGGCTACAACTATCCCTCTCACAATCAACAATACCAGCAACTTTCATGTTAGACTAATTAAATCTGCTACATTCACATCCAAATCATTAATATACATAGCAAACAGTAACAGTCCTAGCAACAATCTCCATGGCACACTACTGATCAAAGGCTTCCAATAACAAAAATAACTCGACACCATCATCCTCTGTCTCCTATTACCCAACCAATTTTGGATCCGGTTTGCCAACTTGTCCAGAATCCCATGGGCTCTAATCTTTTGAACCAGCCTCCCATGTGGGACCTTGTTAAAGGCCTTGTTGAAATCTATGTAGAGTACATCAACCAGACTGCCCTCTTAATACACAATGTTACCTTTCCAAAAAAATTCAAATTGGCCAGATAGGATTTTCCCTTAAGAAAGTTATGCTGATTACCTCTGATTAATTTCTGCGTTTGATTAAAATTTGCCCAGCAATCTCCTCCCTTACCCTCCATAACATGCAACGTGTCAGATAATCATAAGTGGGAGAATACAATATCATTGAAGTTTATGGCATAGAGGGAGGCCATTCAGCCTTTCGGGTCCATACCATCTGCAAAAGAACCACTAAGGTTAATTTCGCTTCTTGTCACTTTGTCTGTAGTTCTGTATATTGCAAAATCTCTTCAGGTCCTGGGGATTTATCCCTTTTTAAGCCCACTAAAATCTCCAATACTCCCACGCACACACTCACCCCTCCACCTAGTTTTTCTCTCCCTTTGCTCACCTCTCCCACCCTGTTCCCCCACCTGCTTCCATCTGCCCATCATCCTCTCCCAATCTGGTTCCACCTATCACCTACCAGCCTCTGTCCCACCTCTACATACTGCTATACACAGGCAACCTTTCCTCTCTCTATCAGTCCTGATGCAGGGTTTTGAACCAAAACATTGACTTACACCTTTTGCCTCTGCAGATGCTGCTCAACCCACTTGAGTTCTTGTGTTGTTTTGTATCCAATAATCCTTTTTGATGGTAATTTATTCTAGAATTTCACTGCTCCCTTCCCTGATTCTTTTCACCACACTACACTCCTTCTACTTCATGAATACAGATGAGATTCATTTATTTATAATTAATCCCAGAAACAAAATAAAAGAGAATCACAGAGAAGTCACAATGCAAAAGGGGCCCATGGTGTCAATGCTGGTAGAGAAAGAGCCTGATCCCAACTTCCAGTGCTGGGACCACAATCCTATAGCTCATAGCTCTTCATCCACACATCCAAGTACCTCTCAGTTACGGTGTGGGTTTTCTGCTTCTACCACTCTTTTCAGACCCTTACCTCTAATAGTTGGTAATACGTTTATTCTTGTCACATGTACCGAGATACAGTGAAAAGCTTTGTTTGTATGCCATCCAGACAGGTCATCCCATGCATAAGTACATCGAGATAATACAAAGAGGAAATCAGTAACAGAATGCAGAATACAGTGTATTTTCTCATCTCCCCTCTAATTCTTCTGCCAATTACTTTAAATCTGCAACCTCTCTGCTAAAGGAAAGAGGTCCTTCCTACTTACTCTGTTTAGACCCCTCATAGTCATACACCTCAATGACCCTCCCCTCATCCTCCTCACTTTCAAATAGAATATCATAAACCACAACAGAAAATGCTGAAACCACTCAGCAGGTCAAGCAGCATCCATGGAAAGAGAAACAGAGTCAAAGTTTCAGGTGACAAGCCCAGCATCAGAACTGGGGAAGTGAGAAAACAAGTTTGTTGAATTTTCAGGATGTTGAAATTTGCAGATCTTTCCATGAGTTTGATGCCAAAAACTTGTAGAAAACCGACACGGGGGCGTGTAATATATTCGTCAGCAATTCCTTCCTCCTTCAGCACTGAAGCAGGTTTTTATCTCATTGGTGAATTAATAATGCCAGTTGTTTACTACACTTCATTTGCCTAGGGACTTACAATAGGGTTTTTTTTACACTAACACCATAGAGAACTGGGCCCTAGGTGTGTATGTATCTTTTAACCAATCTAATTGAAGAATCATTAATGAGCAAAGGAGAGTCTGAAGCAGAAGCTGTCAGATTATTGCTTTTATACCCATGGGAGAAAAATAGAAACAGGAGTAGTCCATTCTGCCCATTATCCCTACTTCACCATTCACTGAGTTCCTGGCTGATCTTTTAGCTTAGTACCACTTTGTTGTACTAACCCCACATCTCTCGATTCTTTAATATCTAAAAAATTCATTGATCTCCGTTTTGAATATACTCAGTAATGAAATCTCTACACCCCTGATGGGTGGAGAATTCCAAAGATTCACCACCCTCTGGGTGGAAAAAATTCCTCTCTTCTGAATCCCAAATGGCTGACTGCTTATTAAAATGCGAGATCAAAAGAAATAGCAGGGCCAGGCTATTGGAACCCCTTGTGTCAGCTCAGCCATTTGCAGAGTCATAGAGTCATACAGCACAGAAACAGGCCCTTCGGCCCAACTCATCCATGCTGAACAAGGTGCCCAACTAAGCTATGCCATCTACAAATTTGCAGATTTGTAGATGATACTATTGTAGGGGCCCGAATCTCAAATAATGATGAGTCAGAGTACAGGAAGGAGATAAAGAGCTTAGTGACATGGTGCCATGACAACAACCTTTCCCTCAATGTCAGTGAAACAAAAGAGTTAGTCATTGACTTCAGGAAGGGGGGGGGAGTGGGGGGGGGTGGTGCACACACTCTTGTTTACATCAACAGTGCTGAGGTCGAGAGTGTTGAGAGCTTCAAGTTCCAAGGGGTGAACATTACCAATAGCCTGTCCTGGTCCGACCGCATTGACACCACAGACAAGAAAGCGCACCAGTGCCTCCGCTTCCTCTGGAGGCTAAAGAAATTTGGCATGTCCCCTTGACACCAATTTTTATCGATACACTGTAGAAACCATCCTATCTGGATACATTACGGCTTGGTATGGCAACTGCTCTGCCCATGACTGCAGGAAACTGCAGAGAGTTGTTGACAGAGCTCAGCACTTCACAGACACCAGCCTCCCCTCCATGGACTTTGTCTACACTTCTCGCTACCTCAGTAAAGCAGCCACCATAATCAAAGACCCCATCCACCCTGGACATTCCCTCTTCTTCCCCCTCCAATCAGGCAGAAAATACAAAAGCCTGAAAGCACGTACCACCAGGCTCAAGAACAGCTTATGTACCACTGTTGTAAAACTATTGAATGGTCCCCTAGTACAAAATATGGACTCTTGACCTCACGATCTACCTCATTATGGCCTTGCATCTTATTGTCTGCCTGCATTGCACTTTCTCTGTAACTGTAACACTTTATTTTGCGTTCTGTTATTGTTTACCTTGTACTACTTCAATGCACTGTTGTAATGAAATGATCTGTATGGACGGTACACAAGACAGGTTTTTCACTGTACCTCGGCACATGTGACAATAATAAACCAATTTACCAATTTATCCATTTGCCTGCATTTAGCCTTTTAAACCTTTCTCCTCTCACCTTAAAATGATGCCCTCTAGTTTTTGGTTCCCTTTCCCTGGGAAAAAGACTATATGCATTCACCCAATCTTTGCCCCTCATGATTTTATGCACCTTTACATCATCACCCCTCAGTCTCCTATGCTCTAAGGAACAAAGTCCTAACCTGCCCAACCTCTCCCTATAACTCAGGCCCTCAAGTCCTGGCAACATTCTCATAATTCAGGAGATATTTTGGAACTGTAACCCCTCCAATCAATACCAGGTAAGATACTGAAAGCGACACAGAAGGAGAGGAAAATGGGAGCTGAAAGAGACAAAGAAAAAGATGTTTTTTTTAACTCTCCCTGCAATAAATAAAATCTAAGGGAATGAGACTGCAATTTAAAAGATAATTTAAAGGTTGTTTGCAAATAAGTAAAAATTAAAATTGAAATTGGAATACCCTAACTTTCTCTGTGGAGTTTAAGCTTTATCTGTGAGATAGATTTTGTACACCATTCACTGTGTTTCGGTGGCGATTCTATCAGTGAACCTCAGAATCAAAGAAAGGTTATAGCACGGAATGAGGTTACTCAGGTCATTGAGTCCATATAAATTCAGTGCAAGAGCAAACGGGCTAGTCCTACTCCCACACCCTCTCCCCATAACCTTGCATTTTCTTTCCTATTGAGTACCTATCCAGTTCCCTGATCGAATCTGCCTTCATTAGCATAGCAACACCTGACCCCGCCCACCCCCCCCCCCCCCCCACCAACTCTGCAGTCCACAGCAATGCATTTCAGAACCTAATCTGTGTAAAAAGTTCAGCCACATATCACCTGTGGTTTCTTCCCCCAGTTACCTTCAATAGGACACTATTATCACAAGCCTTTGGAGGAGCAGGGTATTTCAGACACCAACTTCCTGATTTCTGCATGTAATACTACATGCAGATGTTATAGTCATAGAGTGCTAAAGCATGGAAAAAGGCCCTTCACCCCACCGAGTCCATGCTGACCATCAAACACCCCTTCTTTATACTAGTCCTGTTCTAACCCATTTTATTCTCCACACATTCCCTTCAAAGACCCCCACTTCCCCAGATTCTACCATTCACCCACACACAAGGGAAAATTTACAAGTGGTCAATTAACCTCCCAAAACACACACTTCTGGGATGTGGAAGGAAATTGTGGGTTTCTTCCAGGTACTCTGGTTTCCTCCCACATCCCAAAGATGTGCGGGTTGGTAGGTCAGTTGCCCACTGTGAGTTGCCCCTAGTGTGTAGGTGAGTGGTAGAATTTGGGGAGAATAACAAAATAGGATGAATGTAGGATTAGTGTAAATGGGTGCTTGACAGTTGGTGTGGACTCGTTGGGCTGAAGGGCCTGTCTCTGCGCTGTACCTCTCTGTGACTCTATGAAACTGGAGCACCCGGAGGAATCCCACGTGGTCACAGGGAGGACATGCAAACTCCACACAGACAGCACTGCAGAAGCTCTGAGGCAGCAGCTCCACTGCGCCACCCTGGAATATTGAAATGGAGGTATGAGTTTTCATGTAACAAACCATGAGTGTTATTAACTTCATTGTTATTTCATCATCAATAGCAGCTTTGATGGCACTGGAGTGTGGTGACTTGTTGTAAGCTGCTCTCTGCAAATCTACTATTATAACCTATTATATACTCTTTTAAATCTAAATTCTGTGTCTCTAAGAATTACTAATAATGTTCTTTTCACTGCACTTGGTACTGGTATTGATTTATTATTGTCGCTTGTACTGAGGTACAGTGAAAAACTTGTCTTGCATACCGATCGTACAGGTCAATTCATTATACAGTGCAGTTACATTGAGTTAGTACAGAGTATACTGAGGTAATACAGGTAAAAACAATAACAGTACAGAGTAAAGTGTCACAGCTACAGAGAAAGTGCAGTGCAGGCAGACAATAAGGTGTAAGGTCACAACAAGGTAGATTGTGAGGTCAGAGTCCATCTCATCGTATATGGGAACCGTTCAAGAGTCTTATCACAGTGGGCCTTTCTCTTTCCAAAGGCCAAACACTTTCTCTGGTAACTGTAACACTTTATTCTGCATTGTGTTATTGTTTCACCTTGCACTACATCAATGCACTGTTGCAATGAATTGATCTGTATGGACAGTATGCAAGACAAGTTTTTCACTGTGACAATACACCATTTTACCAACTTAAGATAAGAATTAACAACAACACTACCTCCCTACCACCTCAAATAGCGTCAAGGGTGATGTCATCCAAGCGTGTTTAATATTCAGACTGCATCATCAAAGAAACGATGAGGAAAAATTGTGAAAGTAATCATCATTTATCGATTCTTATTATCTGATGTTAGTCATGTTAAATTCTTTTTCTATGTTGACACAGACAATTTGTGCAAAGTTAAATAAAAAACTAGTGCTGCAAATACTATTTAGAATATGGAACAATATATTATAATATATGTGGAACAACATAGGTCATGGTAAATGATCCTCAGCAAAACAAGAATACTTTTGCTCCGAAGGTCCTGTTACTTTTTAGAAAGTACTGGAGATCATTCTACAGTATGTTCCAACCATGACAGCAGGCAGGGGGAACACAACCGTTGATGAAAACTTATGTGCTGTTCAGTCTATCAGTGATGCCATGTACAGTGGATAACAATATAATAAGAATAGTCTTTTTCCAGAAATAGTCCTTATTCACATATATGCACTACTACAATAGGGACCTGTGATTATCTTCATTGACAATAACAAGCAATTCAATACATTCACTTACAATAGATCCATGTCTCCATTGTTACATCCTTAAGCATTGTATTTATGAAACGTTTGAGAAGCCATTACTCAGGTTCATCCCTTTAGTGTCCAGTACCAGCAAGAATATAGACTGTGCTCTTTCACCACAGAGCCTTCGTAGTGACTGCTCCGAGACTTCATTACATTACTCAGCATGTACCCCTGCGCCTTAGATTGTTCTAGCTGGCAGCATTCACTCGCTGACATCTCCACTTGCAAACCACCAAGTTTCATGCAGACCAAAATGCGTCTTTCACCGAGCTTGTGATCTTCTAGCAGCAGTATGCATCACTGGGAGCAGCTTGTAGACCACAGAATCCCGTGTTACACAGCTGCTCTGGATGAAGCTTAGCAAATACCACTACATCCCTTTCCAGACCATATTGGCAAACACACAGTTCACAAGGAGGTGGATGACCATTTCATCCACACCGCAGCCACTTTGAAGGCAGTGTGTGGTGAGATTGAGACTCTGGCTCTACATGAATGATCCGACAAAGAGGTCCCTTCTCACCGCCAGCCAAGTGAGGTCATGGTGCTTGTTTGAGAGTTCTCAAGATGGGGCATTCTGCCAAATGACTTTGACAGTCTGCTCAGGGAACCATCACACAGGAGCCAACATCTTCTCCTGCAAGCTCTCCAAGATAATTGGTGCAAACCCGCCTGATTGACTTGTGGTCAAAGGTGTTTCTCCACAGAAATTTTTTTATGAGTGGATAGGTGGTACAGCACAGCCCAATGTAAGAATATTGTCAATATCTTGGGGTTACTGAAAATATGCTCATTGCAAGTACTATCCATTCCGCAGTGTGCTGTGCAGTGAGTGCCAAAATCATTTTTAAAAGTATGAATATTTGTGTAAAGTTCCTAACAAATTTAAATGATGTGGGTCAGACAGTATTGTCTGTCACTATTTTCTGTAGGTAGCAGATAACCTTTTCTCTCCTTTTAGCCACCCACACAAGTAAAAAAAAGCTTTAAAAAATGTGCATTTGCATGCAACAGTAGTTCTGCTTTTCTTTTCAATGTAGTATAAACATAAATGTTTGCATATAATAAAATGTCAGATATTATATTCAGAGTTTTAGCTTACATGTAGTAGTGCTTGGATTAAAATTAAACTTTTCCATGCAATTAATCAATTGCAATTAAATAGGACAATGCACACTTTAAAGATCTGGGCGTAATTCTGCTACAGCCTGCTAATTCAATGTTGGGTGTAACTTTACCGAAGCTCAGCCACCGGTTTTTGATTGCAATGTAATTTTTTTTTATCCCACACTGTGCAACATAATTCCACAAAGTATTGGCAGAGTTCCTCCGGCCAATCAAAACGAGAAATACATCTTTGCGGAAACATTCCTGAGCATTGGCATCCAGAAGAATTTCACCTGTGCTATTAACTTTACATCCTAACTAGTGCAGAACAAAAATTAAATAACCTACTTTTAAACTGTATTTTTTTATGATATCTGACATGCCAAAACACTTTACAGCTATTCAAGTGTTCTTAAGTGTAGCAACTGTTGCAATGTAGGAAAATATGGCACCCACTTATGTGCACAGCAAAGTCCCACAGAGAGCATTGAGATAAATATCTAGTCGGTATTTTGCAGTGACATCGGTAAGAGAACTCTTTATTGAACAGTGACGTGTCTTCTTCTTCTCCATCCATCTGAGAGGGCTGATGGAGCCATTTCAGTGCAGTGCTGAGGGTGTGCTGCACTGCTGGAGGTGCCTCTTTCCAAGATTCTATCCAGCCACTGAAAGATGCAATTATGCAAGGAGAAGAATGTCTCCCAAGGAACTTTACAGAGGGGAGAATAGAGGAGATCGCAAAGATTAAGGAACGGATTCCTTTCTATTGTGTGAGAGTTTCGACAGGTAATCGAAAGTGGCTGGAGAGTGAAGTTTCAGTGAGATTTACAGCCAGATAGAGCCAAACCTGGCTGAAAATAATGTCAATTGCAGGATCTCCAAAAAAAACAGGGGGAAGAGAAAAAAACCTCCCAAAGATATGAAACTCATCTAGATTCCAGCCTCTGCAGTGCTTTGTTTCTCTATGAAACTCTTTCATCTTTTTTTGCTTGGTTGCAGTGACCTTAGAGCAGTTCTGGAAAGCAGTGGAAGAATGCCCAGTCCCTGAAGACCAGGCTTTACTGAAGAAGGTGAGATAATAAATTGAAATCTTCCCCCGCACCCCCCCCCCCCACCCCCTTCCTTCCAGTGTAAAACAAATGGTACATTGGATGCATTGTGCTTATCACTGAAGTCCATTACTCATCTTTTCAGCTGCTAATAACCAAGCAGGGAGGGACACAAATATCATCACTGAGTAGGTGGGCTGCATAATATCAACCACCCTTGCTGCCACTTGGCTAAGAGCTGGAACCTATTTGCAAGGCTGACAGGAAAGTGGGTGTTGAGTGTTAGTTGGAATTTATTTCAGTTTTAAATAGAATTCAATTAGCTCAACTCAACCCTATCTATCAACAGCACTTATTTAAGCAAACTTATCTGAGCTGGTTTGCTGAGGGGATGCCTAATTACTGAGCAAACCTGGCTTATCAGGATTGAAGCACAGGAGAAGTTAAAGCTGCACTTGTTTCATGCCAGAATTTGTTGGCTGAGACAAAATAAACTGTGCTTGCTCAGCAATGAAAAGTGCTCTCCCCTCATGCCCTCTCACCCACCCCCACCCAGCCCCCTTTGGTAGTTCTATGCAATGTGCTCTCGCAATGTCAGTGGGTAACCATTAGCCTTGGTGGTAAGCATCACTGGAAAGGCTCATCTGGTCCCCGACTGCCACGGGCAAAATGAGACACGGTGAAATGAGACATGAGGATGTTACTGGGACTGGAGGGCTTGAGTTATAAGGAGATGCTGGATAGGCTAGGGCTTTTCTCCCTGGAGTGTAGGAGGCTGAGGGGGAACCTTATAGAGGTATATAAAATCATGAGGGGTGTAGATATGATGGATGGTCACACTCTTTTTCCGGGGTGGGGGAGTCTAAAACTAGGGGACGTAGATTTAGGGTAAGAGGGGAAAGATTTAAAAGGGACCCAAGGGGCAAGGTTTTCACACAGAAGATGGTGTCTATATGGAATGAGCTGCCAGAGGAAGTGGTAGAGGCAGGTACAACTATAATGTATAAAAGACATTTAGTTGGGTACGTGGATGGAAAATGTTCAGAGGGATATGGGAAAGTGCAGACAAAGGGGACTAGCTTGGATGGACAACTTGGTGGGTATGAATGAATTGGACCAAAGGGCTGTGTAACTCAATGACTCTATGACCACCTGCAGGATCTCTTCCAAATCACACATCATACTGACTTGGAAATATATTGATGTTCCTTCATTGTCAGCAACATGGAAGTCCTTCCACCAAAAGGGCAGTGGCAGTTCACAAAGGTGACTCAATACCAGTTTCTCAAGAGCAATTAGGAATGGGTATTAAATGATAGCCTTGCCATTGATGGCCAGAATAAAAAAATAACTATTTACCCATCAGCCACTGGAAAGGTTGATGCACAATGTGCTATCAGTGAGTCCCACCTAATTGTTTCACAGAAGCCGGTAGTGTAGGAGGACTTCAATGCAACAAGTACAAATAATTTCCCCAACATTAACCCTCTGAAGAAACAAAGAAGTATGAGGTAAGAATGGTTGATTGCAATGAGTATATTGTCAATATTGCCATGAGTACCCACTGTTGGAAAAGGGGAAAGGAAGAAAAATGAAATCAGATCAGCATTTATTGTAGGGTGTTTGCTTGAGTTTTGCACTATCATAGCATTTGCTCTCCGTGCAAGACTCCAGCTAATATCTGCAGACTGTGTTGTAACTGTTAGGATTTTCCCCGCTGTTGCGGTTGAGAAAGTGTCAAATGGATGAAATTTAGAAATGACTTGAGTGAGTGAATGTGAAAACCTAATTTGTCTGTGGTGTTAAAATTCTTGTTGGTCATTTTGAAACAGTCTTTTGAGTGGTTAGCTTCTTGTCAGCACAAAGAAAGAAGGTTAAGATTTCCATTTAGAAGTCGACAGTGCCATGGAGGAACTGTGAACGCAGGCAAACAGGATTGTGCCACGGAGGACATCTTTCACGATTATCTGATTTCCCTTCCATGCTAATCTTTGCTGCGGAGAGAAAGATGCCATTTTCTTTGTTCCCATTGTACTTCCATTGTTAAAATCAACTTTCATGTCAATTCTTTTAAATGTTTGGTTATTTATTAAATTCATATAAACCTGATAGTTGGGAATTTGGCAAATGTTGGTATACAGAGCTATACAACGTTGTAAGGTAACAAGGTGTGGCAATCTGTTTGTACTGATCAATACCAGGCAGGAATTGATAAGGGCCCAATCTCCAAATCTCCCTATCCCTGTCGTGCCAAAGAGATTTTTTAGTTTCAGTCTTGAAAATGCTCAGCAGCTGAACAGTCACAATCCCCTGGAAAAGAGAATAATAATCCTCTGAGTGAAGAAATGTCTCCTTTTCTCAGTCCTAACTAGCTGACCTCTTATCCAGTGTGTCTAGTCTCCAGGTTTGAACCAGTGAAGCAGCCTCCAAGCATCTAACCTGTCAGTCCCTCAGAAGCATTGTACATTTCCAAGAGTCAATCCTTCATTTTCTCATGCTGTAGAAGGGGCTTCAATTGATAAAAATATTTAATCTCTAATAATTTTTTTTTCTTGCCCTGTTTTGCACAATATGCATTACAAAGTACATCTACATTGCAAGGAGGCTGGAATAAGACCAAAAGGTGGTGGAAATACTTAGCAGTTTAGCATCTGTGGTGGGGGAAACAAAGTTAACATGTCAGGTTAATGGCCTTTTATCAGAACCCATGATAAAGGTCATTAGACCAGAAATATTAACTCCCACAGATGCAGCTGACCTGCAATCTTCTGGTGAGCTCTGTTTTCATTTTAGATTTACAACATCTGCAGCATTTTGCTTTTATATTGCATGGAAGAACAGATAAGCACAATTTATTTCCTTTTTATTTTGAGACAGTCCCTTGGGATCAAGGATCACTTGCTTCCACTCCAATATTGTGGGGGCTAATGAGACCAATGTAAAATTGGTAATTGGTTTATCATTGTCACATGTACCAAGATACAGTTGTTTTGCATGCCAACCAGACAGATCATTCCATACATAAGTACATTGAGGTAGTACAAAAGCAAAAAAGAGCAGAATGGAGAACATAGTGTCAGTTACAGAGAACATGCAGTGTAGATAAACAGATAAAGTGCAAGGGCCTTGATGAGGTAAACTGAGAGATCAAGGGTTCATCTTTAATGTATAAGAGGTCCATTCAAGAGTCTCATAATACAGTGGGATAGAAGCCGTCCTTGAGCCTGGTGCTACGTAATCTCAGTCTTTTGTATCTTCTGCCCGATGGGAGGGGGGAGAAGAGAGAATGAACGAGGTGGGAGGGCTCTTTGATTATGTTGGCTGCCTTCCAGAGGCAGCGGGAAGTGTAGATAGAGTCAATGGAGGGGAGATGGGTTTGTATGATGGACTGGGCTGTGTTCACAACTCCCTGCAATTCCTTGCGGTCTTGAGCAAAGCAGTTCCTGTACCAAGCCATGATGCATCTGGATAGGATGCTTTTTTATGGTGCATCTGTAAAAATTGGTGAGAGTCATAGGGGACATGCTGAATTTCCTTGGCCTTTGAGGAAGTGTGCTTTCTTGGCCATGGCATCTACGTGGCTGGACGAGGACAAATTGTTGGTGATATTTACAGCTAGGAACTGAAACTGAAGACTCTTCCACAGATGGGGTAGGAGTTGGTGGGTGGGTGGGTGGGTGGGTGTGTAGTTTGTGTGCTGGTGCGCTCCTTCCACTGTTTGTGCAGGGCATCTGTGTGCTCTCAGTACATGAGCTTGAGGTTCTCCAATACCATCCTGAATCTCCTTCTCTGCTGGATGCTTGTTTGAGGTGAGGTGAAAAAGACTGAAGAAAATGCTGAGGTAATGACACAGATTTTCTAGATGCTGGTCTTCACTGAGATTGGTTTTGTTTTAGACCCTTTGGTTAATATCATGGCTTGCATGCCATCTCTGGTATAAAACTCTGGTTAAGCTGCATCTGCAGTATTGCATTCAATTCTGGTCACCCCACTGTAGGAAGGAAGTGGAGGCTTTGGAGAGGGTGCAGAAGAGGATTATCAGGATGCTGCCTGGATTAGAGGGCATGTGCTATGAGGAGAGGTTGGACAAACTTGGGTTGTTTTCTCTGGAGCTGCGGAGGCTGAGGGGAGACCTGATAGAAGATGAGATTATGAGGGCATAGATAGAGTAGACAGCCGGTATCTTTTTCCCAGGCTCGCAACGTCTAATACTAGAGGGCATGCATTTAAGGTGAGAGGGGGGTAAGTTCAAAGGAGATTTTTACACAGAGAGTAGTGGGTGCATGGAATGTGCTGCCAGGTGTGGCAGTGGAGGCAAATGCGATAGAGGTGTTTAGAGGCTCTTAGATAGGCACATGAATATGCAGAGAATGGAAGTATATGGACACATAGGCAGAAGGGACTAGTTTAGTAGGCTTTTAATTACTAGTTTAATTAGTTTGGCACAGCATTGTGGGCCGAATGGCCTGGTCCTGTGTTGCCCTGTTCTGTGTTCTATCTTGGAATAGAAGGAAGTTGGAGACAAATTTCTGTGGGCAGCCGAACTTGAGGTGTTCCACAGTCCCTCCTGATTGATGCAGCATTTTGTACATTAAGGGGACACGAAAGAAGGGAAGGGAAATATTTATTTCCTTTAACAGGGAAATCAGTAACTTGGGAAAAGATTTAAGGCAATTAGAAGGATCAGAGGGGAGATGAGGAAAAATGTTTCATGCAATGTCTGGAAATGACTGCCTGAAAGGATGGTAGAGCCAGAAGCATTTCAAAAGTATTTGCATGGGTAAAAGTGCTGTAAATTGCAAGGCTACTGATCAAAAGTTGGAAAGTGGAATTAGCCTGGATAGCTCTATTTTGGTTGGCACTCATGTAATGGGCTCCAATGCCAATATTTTCTGTGATGCTCTGATTACCAATTCCTTTATGTTAGAGTCATAGAGCAATACAGCATGGATACAGGCCCTTCGGCCCAACAAGTCTCTGCTGACCACAGTGCCTACCCAGCTAGTCCCAATTTGGGCCTGTATCCCTCTAAGCCCTGCCCATCTATGTACTCATCCAAGTGCTTCTTAAATGATACTACTGTACTTGCATCAACCACTTCCTCTGGCAGCTTGTTCCATATACTCACCACCCTCTGCATGAAAAAGTTGCCCCTCATGTCTCTTTTAAATCTTTCCCCTTTCACCCTAAATCTGTGCCCCCTAGTTTTGGACTCCTCTACCCTGGGGTTAACCTTGTACCTGTGACCCTGTTAAAACCTTGTACCACAATATGCCCTTAAAAGATGTTTTTCAAGCGCTCTGAATAGGTAGACCTCTAATGAATTGTTTGGGTAGAGATGGAGTGAAGTATCAGACTGAGCTCTGGACAACAAGACTCTTTATCATCATTGATATAAAACAAGAAATACTGAAAATACACATTAGGTCAGGTAGCAACTATGAAGAGAGACAAAGTGTTAACATTTCCTGTTGTTAACCTTTCATTACAATTGTCAGCTACCTCAAACATTATCTTTGCTTCTCTCTCTCTTCAGATGCTGAGTGTTTCAAGCAATTCCAGTTTTATTTCATCACCTGCACTATTTTGCTTTTGTTTAACATCTTTGGGTTAGAATTCTGAAATTCCCTGTTGAATACCATCAGGGAAGCACTTACACTGCAAGGAATGAAGCTTCATTTGGAAAAGACTCCACACCATCTCTTGAGACAACCAGCTATGCATGACCTTAACTGAGTCATCTAATTCCCAGAACACTTTATTTTGTAATGGTGACTTACTGCCAATCTTTGATCCTTCTCAGCCTTATCAATGTGTGCAGTTCTGGTCACCACATTAAAGGAAGGATGCAGAAGCTTTGGAGAGGGTGCAGAAGAAGTTTACAAGGATGTTGCCTGGATTTGAGAGTATTATCTACAGTATAACAAGAGGTTGGACAAACTTGGATTGTTTTCTCTGAACCGGCAGAGGTTGAGGGACGACCTGATAGAAGTACATAAAATTATGAGGCGTAGACAGGGTAGATAGCCAGAATCTTTTTCCCAGGGTTGAAATGTCAAATACTAGAGGCCATAGGTTTAAGGTGAGAGAGGGAAAGTTTAAAGGAGATGTGCGAGGCAGGTTATTTTACACAAAGAGTGGTTAGGTGCCTGGAATGGGTTGCCAAGGGAGGTGGTAGAAGCAGATACAATAGCAACATTTAAAAGGCATTTAGAGAGACATGAACAGGCAGGAATGTGGACCATGTGCAGGCAAATGGGATTAGTTTAAATTGGTGTCATGCTTGGCACACTCATTGTGGGCTGAAGGGCCTGCTCCTGTGCTATACTGTTCTATGTTAACAATGTCACATGCTCAATCCTCCTCAAATATCTTTCTTCAATATCTGCCCTATGGCATTGACTTTTCTGGTTCCACAGCTGCCCATTGCAGAGCAGAGGTTGCTCTGTTTCAACTTAGTTTCAGCTGCATATCCTCTAGAATATCCAACGCTTTCATTTTTGGACCTTAGTTGTTCGTCTTCACCTGAATACACCAAAACTTGTACTCAATGAGACTGTCATCCTCGGTTTCCTCACTTATCCCAATCTCAGGTCCATCTCACTTCTTACGTGTGTGATCTTGAGCTTCACCAAGAGCGCTGAACCTTGGTGTATCCTCCAAAGCAGATGAGGGCGAAATGAGAATGTTCACAAGGTTGATGCCTGGGTGACCTTATGAGGAACAATTGAGCAGGTTAGGCTGGTACTGAATGGAATTTAGGAACAGTGGTAATGGAACATGTAGGAGTTTGAATGAGGCATGTAGGGGTAGATGCTGAGAGGACGTTTCCCCAAGTGGAGGTATCTAGAACTAAGAAACATTATTTAAACAGAATTGAAGAGCATTTTTGTTTTCTCAGAGGGTTGTGAATCTTTGGAATGCTACACCCCAGAGAACCATGGATACTCTTGTCACTCCTTCATGGCCTCTTGCCTCTCAGCCCTGGCCAGCTGGTACTCCATCCCTTAGCGTCCCAGTGCACCGGTCCCATCCCAATCCACTTCCCTCTATACCCCCCAACCAATGTTTGGCATCCATTGCTCTTTAAAACAAGCAAGAGATATTTGTTTGTACACAGCTGCTTAAAGGTCAAAGTCAAGTTTACTTTCATATGCCCAAGTACATGTATGCGCAGGTGCAAAGAAAAACTTACTTGCAGCAGCATCACAGACACATAGCATCATATAAGCAGCATTCACAAGAAAAACATAAATTAAACATAAATTATACACAATTTTAATAATGTGTTGCTGAGTTAATCAGAATCTATTTTCCAATACTGAAGAGTTTAGCAAGTAAAATCATAGAAACATTCAGTACAAGAGGTGGTGGCCATTTGTCCCAATGTGTTTGTGCTGCTCTTTTAAAGAGCTATCCTATTAACCCCTCTCTTTCCCCACCATTTTTCCACATTCCTGCAAATATCTTCTTTTTCATATCAAATTCACTTTTGAAGTTTAATTTTGAATCTGTTTTCACCAACCTTTCAGGAAATAATGTATTTTAACTTGCCTCAAGGATATAAGAGGTTAATTAGCTAGACTTTGGTTGCCTTTCTCTTTTGACTGGTTTGCTTTTATGAGCTTGCTTTTCAAAGGTTAAATTGTATAGAACTTGATACTGCCACTGACCACAAGCCTGACATCAAATAATCTCTGAGGTGATCAGTGACATTGACTCATTTCATTGCTGCAACTCATTGTAGGATGCAGCTTGAAGCTGCCAGAACAGGGTAACGTTGAATTTGTACATAGCCGTAGTAAAAGACGACATAGGCAGCAGCAAGATGAGAGAAGACTTGATCCACCAGGAGATACAACGAAGTTCATATTGATGCAACAGTAACATCTGCATGTGCAATGGGGATAGTTAATGGGATAGAGAAATTAAATCTGAAACAGTGCTTCCAGCTGTAGTAGAACGCCAGGATAAGAGCGTTCAGAGTAATGAGGGATGCAACAATCCAGACAGCAGAAATTATTCCCTTACAGGGTGACTGGTATCAGGAATGTAGTAACTTCCATTTATTTGGAAAACTTATATTAAAGCAGGGCTTCACAGGAGTGTCACCCGCAGAATTTATCGCCAGGGCCTCAAGATGGTAGGGTAACTGATCAGAAGTTTGGTTAAAGTAATGGATTTTTAAAAATGTCTTTAAATAGAAAGTTGGCAACAAAATTGGAAATGCACCAAGTTCTTGCGGAACAGAGAACGTTACAGGGATAGGAAGGAGTAGTGATATAGTGGGACTTGAAATCAAGGATTAGAATCTCAAGAAGAAAAAGGGAGGACTTGCTTTTCATGATGTGAGAATGTCCAAAGCACCCTACGGCCATTGATAAGCATTCAAAGTGTAGTCACTGTTCCAAAATAGCAAATGCATTTACATACAGCGTGATACCTCAAACATAATTCAAATGTATTATATAATCTGTTTTATATGTATGTTAGGGATTAACTATTGGCCAGGACATATCTGAAATAGTGCCATGGTGTTTGTTATGTTTGCCTGAGAGGGCACTCAAAGAGAAATAGCTCCAATGAGGCAGCACTCCCTCAGCATTTTGGAAGAATAGGCAGAAAGAAAAAGGAGGTGGAATAGTTCTGTTGAGATCATTCTGATGAGATCATTCAGCAGTAAGGAATGATATTGGCTCAGCAGCTGAAGATGTGGAATCAGTGTGGGTGGAGAAAAGGAATAGTAATGGTACTAGGTCACCAGTTTGTATAATCCCCCTAACAGTAGCTACTCTGTAGGACAGAATATAAAACAGGAAATATTGGGGGTATTTGTTACGGTAGTGTAAGGGCAGGCATGGTAGTGTAGCAGTTAGCGTAATGCTTTACAGCACCAGCGACCCGGGTTCAATTCCGGCTGCTGTCTGTAAGGAGTTTGTACGTTCTCCCCGTGTCTGCGTAGGTTTCCTCTGGGTGCTCCAGTTTCCTCCCACATTCCAAAGACATACGGGTTAGGAAGTTGTGGGCATGCTATGTTGGCGCCGGAAGCGTGGCGACACTTGTGGGCTGCCCCCAGAACACTCTACGCAAAAGATGTATTTCACTGTGTGTTTCGATGTACCTGTGACTAATAAAGGTATCTTAAAAGTACTGTAATAATCATGGGCAATTTTTATCATCCCATAGATTAGACAAATCAAATTGGCAAGGATGAGTTCAGAGAGTGTATTTTAGATTGTTTCTTAGAGTAATATATTAAGGAACAAACCAGGGAGCAGGCTATTTTAGATCTGGTATTGTGTAATGAGAAAGGATTCATTAATGATTTCATGATAAAGTATCCCCTTGGAAAGAGTGATCATTGGAGTATTACAAATTCAGTTTGAGGGTGAGAAACTTGAGTCTGAACTGAAGTGTCCTAAACTGAAATAAAGGCAATCACAATGCTAAACTGGCTAAAAAGGACTGGGAAAAGGTGTAAAGTGGTAGATCAGCAGTTGCAGACATTTAGGGAGATATTTCTTAAACCTCAAGAAAGGTATATTTGAGTGAGAAAGAACACCTCTACAAAAGAGATGTGCCA
Organism: Pristis pectinata; assembly: GCF_009764475.1. NCBI lineage: Eukaryota > Metazoa > Chordata > Chondrichthyes > Rhinopristiformes > Pristidae > Pristis > Pristis pectinata. Next base: position 87,913,809 of record NC_067414.1, read on the forward strand.
TCCATAGCTAACTAAAGGATGGTACTAAATTGAAAGAAAAGGTATACGATGTCACACAGGTTAGTGATAGGCCAGAGGATTGGGAACTTTTTAGGAACCAGGAAAGGATGACCAAAGAAATTTCAAAGAAAGAGGAAAAAAGAGTATGAGAGTAAACCAGCACAGTGGCGGCACAGTCATTGGGCTCATCCAAAGGGATGAATAGATTTTTAAGCAATTGAAGGAATATGGGGAAAGTGCAGGAAAATGGTAAGAAGCAATATTGCAGCCTTCCTTTTGAAAGGCTAGAGTACTTCCAATTGACCTGCAGCTGCCAGAAGTTTACAGACAAGGCATCATTAGATTGAAAGCCAATGCAGGTCAGCAAACTCATGATGGTGGGAACACAGGACTTCTTGTGAGTAGGACCAGCAGAGTTTCTTTTAGATGAGCTCAAAGTTGTATAATGTTGAGGATGAAAGACTAACAGAATTCTGTAGCTGCTGGAAATCTAAAATGAAAACTGAAAGCACTGGAAACTGGTCTAATGATAGCTCATCAAGCAGAAACCCATGTGCTTTCTTGTTTTCCCCAGCGATTTTCCTTTTAATTAAGTAGTTAAGGCATGTGTAGGTTGAGGCTGGGAAACTGGATATTTAAATAACAGTTGGGTCCTGTAGGAGAGAGAAGGAGGATTTGTATTTTGGAAGAATTGCATTATATATGTCATTGTATTCTGAAGCTGTGAAGTTATAGAATCATACAGCATAGAAACAGCCCATGAGACCATAGATGTAGAAGCAGAAGTAGGCCATTCAGCCCATCGAGTCTGCTCTGAATTTCAATCATGGCTGATTTTTTTAAACCCCCCCGTTCTCCTGCCTTCTCCCCATAACCCTTAACCCCCTTACCAGTCAAGAACCTATCAATCTCTGCCTTAAGTACACCCAGTGACTTGGTCTTTAAGCCCTCTGCGGCAACAAATTTCACAGATTCACCACTCTCTGGCTGAAGAAATTCCTCCTCATCTCAGTTTTAAAGGGGCATACCTTTATTCTGAAGCTGTGCCCTCGGATCTTAGCTCTCCTACGAATGGAAACATCCTCTCCACATCCAATCTATCCAGGCCTTACGGTATTCGGTAGGATGATCCCCCCTCATCCTTCTGAATTCCATCGAGTACAGGCCCAGAGACACCAAATGCTCCTCATATGATAAGCCTTTCATTCCTAGAATCATTCTTGTGAACCTCCTCTGGACTCCCTCCAGGGCCAGCACATCCTTCCTTAGATACAGGGCCCAACATTGCTCACAATATTCCAAATGCAGTCTGGCCAACACCTTAATAAAGCCTCAGCAGTTCATCCTTAGCATATCAAGTCCATGCCAATTATTGAGCACCCATTTACACTAATCCTTCACCAAACCCATTTATTCCCCCTACTTCCCCCCCCCCCCCGATTCTTCACCAATCCCATTTATTCCCAGCTACTTCCCGCCCCCCCCCCCCCCCCACCGATTCTACCACTTGCCTAAACAATGGGACAGATTTTAGTGGCCAGTTAGCCTACTAACCCACACACCTTCAGGATGTGGGAGGAAACCGGAGCACCCGGAGGAAACCCACACAGTCACAGTGCTCACTCCAGACCATGAGGTCAGGATCGAATCTGGTCAACTGAAGCTGTGAAGCAGCTGCACTACCAGCTGCGCCATGGTACAGTCTGTTGTGTGCAATAGGAGTTGGATCCTGTGGTAGGGGTTTATATTTTGGAACAGTGAGATTAAATACATCATAACGCTCTAAACCTGTGATCTGGCATGTACAGAGTCAGCTGAGCTGAGTTTAGGGAAGTGTTGTAAAACCACCTGCATGGGGCTGGTTCATTTGTTTTGAGTATATGAACTACATTGTCTGGGAAATTTATAGACCTTCTATTTAGAGTTAGAAGGAAAGAATTAATTGCACTTGAAAGCACCTTTCACGTCCCAAACCATATCACAGTCAATGAAGCACCCTTGAATTGTAGTCACATTTGAAATTTAAGAAACATTATGTTGTAATATACCAATTGCAGTAATGCCAGAATGTAATAATGTATTCAGCAGTAAACTTCTATTCAAGTCAGGTGGGGCCTAGGTTGGCTTATTCTTCTTTGCCACAACATTTGGACTAAATTTCCTGGCATAGCCCAGTCTTTTATTATATTCATTCAAGAGATGTGGGCTTCACACGCTGTGCCAGCATTTAATTGCCACCCCTTGCTGTCCTTGAGAAGGTGCTGGTGAGCTTCTTTCTCGAACTGCTGCAGTCCTTGAGGTGCAGGATGCTGTTAGGGAGACAGTTCTAGGATCTTGACCCAGCAACGGTGAAGGAGCGGCGATATATTTCCAAGTAGGGATGGTGTTTGGCTTGGAGGGCAACTTCCAGGCAGCAGTGTGCGTTGCTGGGTTGTTATGGTCCCTTGGTCTCTCATCCCTGCAGATCGTATCCTTCCTCTGATATTCCTCTGATATTCATGGGAATGCACTCTTCCAGCAGCAGAGACACCAAGACTCATTACTGTGCTGCTGGCTTCCAAGGGTAATGGCTACTTCTGTCAGCACAGTCCGGGTACGAAGCATGGGGTCTTTACACTGGATTGGCTTTACTGTGGATTCCAAGGTTTTGGTTCAGTGAGTTTACTCACTAGACTCACCCCACTGTCAGACCCAGAGATCCATGACTGTCCTTAAATCTGCCTTTCAGCCATTTACAAGGCATGTGTGAAAGAATACGCTCCACTTGCCTAAAGTGTGGCAGTCAAAATGTTCAGCAACATCCTAGAGAGAACAGTCCATTTGATCAATCACCCTGATGTGAACTTCCACTACTGAGTGGAAGTTCACATCCTCCACTACTGACATGCTATATATAAAATCGATGGCAACAATTTCCCAATGCTTCTTCAACACCATCTTCCAAACTTCTATCAGTTAGAATGACAAGGAACGTAGGTGCATGGGAAGACCACCATCTATATTCCCCAACAAGGCACAAACCACCTTGACCTTGAAAGTATACTGTTGTTGGCTCTAGATCTTGAAACTTGCTATACAGCAACAGCAATTGGGAGGACCATCAACCACAAGGACTATGGAAAATCAAGCAGGTAGCTCACCTTTTCAAGGAATTAATTATATTAAACTCTAAGCGTTAGCCAACCAAATGACAGATCTAAAACCATGATGAACCTTTTACGTTCCTCCAAATTTACTGTTTTTTCTAGTAGGTTTCAAAAGGTAACATAGGTAACCACTCTACGAATGACAACTGCCTATATAACAATTAAATCCAAATCCTGACAGTTTGCTGCACCTTTTAGGAAAAGGATTATTAATGACTGATTATCAGACCTGTAGCTGTAACTGATTGTTTCTCTTTTACTAATGCTCTTACTCACACTGGCTTACGCACATCGTTGATGTATTTCAACCACATATCAATGTTACCAGCTGAGCCAGCATTGGGAGTCAGGGTGGGGTTGGGAGGCTAGTTGAACTGTGAAACGTTTGCACAACAGAAACCTGACCATGAAGTTTAGATTGTCGCAAGGCACAACTGAAAACAAAAGAGCTCGTCATTGCCTTCAGGAAGGGGGGGAGGGTGGGTGCACACGCTCTTGTTTACATCAACGGTGCTGAGGTCGAGAGGGTTGAGAGCTTCAAGTTCCAAGGAGTGAACATCACCAATAGCCTGTCCTGGTCCAACCACGTAGATGCCACGGACAAGAAAGCTCACCAGTGCCTCTACTTCCTCAGGAGGCTAAAGAAATTTGACATGTCGCCTTTGACCCTCACCAATTTTTATCAATGCACCATAGAAAGCATCCTATCCGGATGCATCATGGCTTGATATGGCAACTGCTCTGCCCATAACTACAAGAAACTGCAGAGAGTTGTGGATACAGCTCAGCACCTCACACAAACTAGCCTCCCCTCCATAGACTCTGTCTACACTTCTCGCTGCCTCGGTAAAGCAACCAACATAATCAAAGACCCCTCCCATCCTGGACATTCTCACTTCCTTCCCTCCCATCGGGCAAAAGATACAAAAGCCTGAAAGTACATACCACCAGGCTTAAGGACAGCTTCTATCCCGCTGTTATAAGACTATTGAATGGTCCCCTAGGACGATAAGATGGACTCTTGACCTCACAATCTACCTCATTATGGCCTTGTACCTTATTGTCTGCCTGCACTGCACTTTCTCTGTAACTGTAACACTTTAACCTGCATTCTGTTATTGTTTTCCCTTGTACTACCTCGATGTACTGTTGTAATTAAATGATCTGTATGGACGGCATGCAAGCCAGTTTTTCACTTTACCCCGGTACATGTGACAATCATCAACCAATTTACCAGTTTGAAGAAGGGAGACACAAGTGACTGCAGATGCTGGAAATCTGGAGCAACACACAAAGGAGCTGGAGGAACTCAGTGGGTCAGGCAGCATCTATTGGAAATGTCAACTGTCCATTTCCCTCCATAGATGCTGTCTGACCCCCTGAGTTCCTCCAAATCCTTTGTGTGCTGTACCAATCAGAAGTTGTCCAGATGTCCTGATTCAGTTCTCCTGAATCAGACCTGATGCAGAATCTTGACCCAAAACGTTGGCTGTCCCTTTCCCTCCACAGATGCTGCTGAATTTCTTCAGCAGTTTGTTTTGTACAACGGACTAAATGTTGCACTATAAGAGCTGCTATGTTTTGGATAAGGTATTAAACTGAGTAAGTCTCTTCAGTGTACGGGGTTCCTCATCTCCTATTTTAAGGAGCAACAGAGAAGTTCTCAGTGTAATCGTGTAACAATTGGCATAACTAAAAAGTGTGTAGAGTGGAGGAAAAACAATGTGCTGGAACTGAGATGTAGTTGCTGGAAATCTGAAATAAAAGAGAAAGCATTGACCTCCCCTTGTGCAAATTGACAACCACAATTCCCACATTACAACAGTGCTACTCTGCAAAGGTACTTGTTGGCTTTAAACTGTTTTGTAAAACATGTAATATGAACCAGAAAAGCCCTAATATGGGACAAATAAGCTCATCAAATAAAAATGAAAAATCTGCAGATGCTGGAAATCTGTAATATACTGAAATATTTTCAAATTAACTTGATTTGAGAAAGAGTATATGCTGTTCAGCAGTGCAGAGGGTTAAAGAGTGACATGATTTGCTTGACACATTGCCATCTTGGTGCTGCAGTACACTGCAATACAGGACCAGCTTCGAAACAGTGCCAATTAAACACAGAGAACAAAATATTGATTGGGGTTTCTGTGTCTGCTTAGTTGTGCAGAGTTCAACCAAAGTGGTGCAGCAAATGATGTGTGTTCAAGATTCAGTCGGTCTCACAAAATGACATAGTATTTTGCTATTTAATGCTTTCCTGTGCGTTTGGATTATTTACCAAAAATAGCGTTACCTCAAAGCCATAAAAGACTGTTTCCAAGTGACGGATTTGTATTTATTTATTTGTTCTTTTTCAGTTTTGCCTTTTACATGGAACTAGCCTCCTTTACCAGGAACGAGCCTGGTATCTGGAGCACAGATACCTGACGCCAACAACAAGTGTGCAGATAAGGAACCAGGTAAGCCTAAGCCTGGGGGGTGTGCCCTTCGCTGCAGAGAGCCCAGCAACGCTTTTCAAAACATTTAAAATGCGCAGAAATATTGAAGGAGGAAGGAAATTTAACTCAGGCCAGAAATTGGCTGGTTGCAATAATCCATGTACAGTGTCTGTTAAATCTTTTAGGCAGCCAAGACACCTTCACAACTTAGGAAGGAGCCTTGTTAACCCATACTGATGACATCTGCAATCTGATTGCATTACGATGAGCTACTGGGTTTTAGGGGGAAGTGTGGTGGTGAGGGAAGAAGAGGAGGCCCTCTAAAGTAAATCAAACTTTCAGTTGAAGTGAGAAAGAGAAGTAGAAAGAGTCTCCAATTCTTCAAGGAAGGTCTAGGCCCCAGCTGTCTGGCCCCGTATCTCACCCTTGAAACAATTCCCCACTCCCCCTGTTGATTTACTGTGATACTGGCAGAGCTCTTCAGTCTTGTTCTACACAAATCCTACCAGCTGCCTCTTCCTATCGCTGCTTATTTTGGGTGGACAGCTGGCCAGTGGTATGTAGACAAAACCCAGGATTTAAAATAGCCTGAGCACATACTGTAAATTGTCCCTAGTCTGTAGGTGAGTGGGTAGAATCTGGGGGGAGTTGATGGGAGTTTGGGGAGAATAAAATAGGATTAGTGTAAATGAGTGCTTGATGTTCGGTGTGCAGTCAGTGGGTACTCGGTGTGCTGAAGGACCTGTTTCTGTGCCGCACAACTCCATGGAGATAGAGTGGAGATCAAGGTTGTCCAGTTGACACAATGTGCTTTGACTCCATCAGAGAGGGTGATGAATGCTTGTTACTCACAGCAAAACTACCTGGAGAAGCGTAAGAAGGAGGATAAGAATAAGGGAAGTAGAGAGAAAAAAAACATGCGGGAACTGTCTGAATCAGGAGGAATCTATAGAGAGGGAAAAACTGTTAATATTGCACCATTGATGATCTGTTTTTATTTCCTGACAGTCACAAAGACTCATGATCTGCTGCTTCTTCCTGACAATGAATCATAGGTAGCTGGAGAAGGAGTTAATATTTCTGGCAGTAAATGTGGCAGTGGAAAAGAATTTCATTTTAACGCAGAAATATAGTAAATAGTAAAGGAATCAGACTTGTTGTCTTGGAGTTATTGTCTAGGAAGGAAGAGGAAGAAAGACAAGGATGGCAAGGTTCAGGGACCTTAGATGACAAGAGATATTTTAAATCTAGTCAAAAAGGAAAAGTAATGTAAAATGTAAGGTTTAGTAATGCGAATGTAAGGTTTAGGAAGCTGAATTCAGACATGGCCTTTGAGGAATATAAAAGAAAGCACTTAAACAGGGAATCAGAGGGGCTAAAAGGGGCCATGAAATGTCCTTGGTGAGTAGGATCGAGAAGAATCCCAAGACATTTTATACATACATTAAAAATGAATCGGTAACTAGGGAGAGAGTAGGACCACTTAGGGACAAAGGAGGGAATTTAGCCAGTGCAAATGGAGGAGGTACTAAGAGGATATTTCGCATTGATATTCATCAAAGGGAAGTACGTGGAGGATAATGAGATCAGGAGGGACATGCTGTTGTTCCAGGGCATGTTGACATATCAAGAAGGAGGAGGTGTTGGGGCTCTTGAAGAACATTAAGGTGGATGTCCCCGGGGCCTGATGGGACCTATCACAGGTTATTGAGAGAGGTAAGAGAGGAGATTTCTGGGGCCTGACAGAGATCTTTGTATCCTCTTTATCCACAGGCCAGGTCCTAGAGGATTGGAGAATAGCCATTGTTGTTCCTCTGTTTAAAGGCACTAGAAACAAACCAGGAAATCATAAGTTGGTGAACCTTACATCAGTGGTAGGGAAATTATTGGAGAATATTCTTAGGGATAGGATCTACTCACGTCTGGAAAATAATATATTAAGGATAATCATCATGGCTTTGTGCAGGAGAAGTTATGTCTTACAGACTTGATTAAGTTTTTTGAGGAAGTCACGAAGATGACTGATGAGGGCAGGGCAGTGGATGCTGTCTACATGGACTTTAGTAAAGCTTTTGACAAGGTCCCTCATGGTAGGCTGATCCAGAAGATTAAGGCACATGGGATCCATGGAAACGTGGTTGATTGGATTCAAGATTGGCTTGACCATAGAAGACAGAGACCAGTGGCAGAGGGGTGTTATTCTGACTGGAAGTCTGTGAACTGTGGTGTTCCACAAGGATCACTGCTGGGACTTCTCCTGTTTGTGATATATGTAGTGATTTGGACTGATTAGTGCAGATAATTTGCAGTAAGTTTCCTCAGTGGATAGTGAGGAAGGTTGCTGAGGGATTCAGGAGGATGTAGACCAGTTGGAAATATAGGCAGAGAAATGGCAGATGGAATTTAATCCAGCCACATGTGAGGTGTTGCACTTTAGGAGGTCAAATTTGAGAGGAAAATACACAGTAAATGATAGGACCCTTCGGAGCATTGATGCACAGAGCAAGCTTGGGGTGCAAGTACCTAGCTCCCTGAAAATGGCAACACAAGTAGATAGGGTGGTAAAGATGTACGGCATACTTGTCTTCATCGGTGTTGAGTATAAAAGTCAGGAAGTAAAGTACAAAACTTTGGTCAGGCCACATTTGAAGTATTGTGTGCAGTTCTGGTCGTTGCATTACAGGAAGGATGTGGAGGCTTTGAAGAGAGTGAAGAAGAGGTTTGCCAGGATGTTGCCTGGATTAGAGAGTATTAGCCATAAGAACAGTTGGACAAACTTGGATTGTTTTCTCTGGAGCAGAGGCTGAGGGGCAACCTGATCAAAGTATATAAAATTATGAAAGGCATGGCCAGGGTAGATAGAGTCTTTGTCCTAGGACAGAAATGTCAAATACTAGAGAGCATGGATTTAAGGTGAGGTAAGAAAAGTTTAAAGGAGATTTACATGGGAGGTTTTTACACAGAAAGTGGTAGGTGCCTGGAATGGACTGCCAGGGGAGTTGGTGGAAGGAGATAGGATATCAACATTAAGAGGCATTTAGACAGGCATATGAACAGGCAGGGAATTGAGGATTATGGACCACATACAGTTTAAATTGGCATCATAATCAGCACAGACATTGTGGGCTGAAGGGCCTCTTCCTGTGCTGTACTCTTTTATGTTCTATGTCTCTGGGTTATTGAATGACATATTGCTACACAGGATGTTTGTTTTTTTTGGCAGTGAATGCTTTCCTATAGTGCGAGATTTCCTTCAGTAAGTAAATTATGAGCACAGTGTTTACGTGATACTTTGAAGCCACTTTTATGTTGCTGGATTAGATGACATGCTAGAGGCAGAGACCTCCTGCCTGGTTATTATTTTGTGTGGAACAAGGCAACAACCAGAAATGTGCTAGCTGACTGTGGAAGGCCTCACTTCTGCATCTAATACAGTTCTAATAGTGTTCTCATCTGACAGTCACAAAGGCATACTTTCCAGTAGGCATAATTCTGCAGCCCAAATGAATAATTACCTGGACCCATTATCACCACACTTGATCAACGATGCTAACTCTAATTGCAACATGTCAAGCACGAGACCAAATCGGCCAATGCCAGTCAGGGAGCAGTGCCAAGACTTTTCCAGTTTCAAAGTTCATTAAACCGTCAGCCTGATGCATTTACCCATTAGGACGTTTCCCTGAAATACTGTTAAAAATCAAAAACGCTGCTGAAAAATACTGCTAAAATTTAAAAGAGGTACTTACAATAGTTTGAAAACAAGTTGTGGTCAGTGATCATGCAGCTGAGTAATATTGAAGCTTTGCTTATTTCTGTTTCCTGAAATATATCTCTGAAAATAATGTGTGTTTGTATGTTTGTACGTCTGTGTCTAAGTGTGTGTTTCCCCTCTCTCTCTCATGCGCGCGCACACACACACACACACACACACGTGTATATGCATTAGTGAAACTCACCCTACAAATGTACTTGCATATATTATGTTCGATTAGATCAGAAATGTTTTGTGCACATCACTTCTACATAACACAATCATGTGAGTGTCGTGTTACCTATTTCTTATATTAGGTGTAATTTTTGACCTTGTATAACTGATGGGTCCACAATGAGTTTCCATTGAAAATTTGCTCCACATTACATATAATGTTTCTGGCCATTTAGGTGAATAGTTAGAAAGTTGATTTCCCAATTTATGTTACCATTAGGCCAGCCTTCTGACCAATAGCTTGAGGTAATTTAAGTACAAGTAAGGATTTGGCTTCAAATATTTCAACAAGCAAAATAGCCATTGCTAAACACTTCTACCAATGGCAATGTACCAGAAAAATCCCTTGGACCAGTGGCCAATAGGAGTAGGCAAATCCTGAACACCGAGGCAGCTGTAGAAGTCCTTACTGTTGCCTTCTGTAGAGTTTGACAGAGAGAGAAATGGGTGTCCGGCTACTGATCATTTTCCAGTAGCATCCTACTTTGTGAAGATGAAAATTTGTGCACAATGGGTGATGCCAAGTCTTTTTCCCCTCCTCCTTGATTGAATAGCTAATATCCAGTTTAGATTCAACTCAGGATAATGTGGAACTGGACCACCAAGGCATCAGGAGAGAAATGGGGATGGGGGGAAAGCGGGGAAGAAAAGTTAACAGGGATTACATTTTATAACAACAGTGCTTTTCTTTAGCTGTTTACTCATATCTTTACTCGGTCCATATTACCCTTGAAAGCTGATGTACAACTTCTCTTTATTCATCTTATATCCAAAGGTAGCAATCAGATCTTTTAATCTTCAAAATGTAAAAATGAAACTTTCTAAAGTTTGAAAAGCCCTTACTTCACTGCTGTCTTTGTTTAGAAAATACCTGTTTTTCTTGAAGTATTAAACCTAATTTTGTTCTAGCTAGGGGCAATGAAACAGGAGCTCCAGTTACCTCATTACCTTATTAAAACTCCCATACCTCATCTTCCCCTTCCTTTGCCACCCTTAGAGAGAGGTGAGATCATAATCTGGGCTCTTGCTCCTGAGCACCATCTAAAACCCATTATTGGAAGGTTCATATGTGTTGATAGTACTAGGTTCTCTCTTCTTAGGCAGTCCCTTGGGCTTGAGGGTGTCTTGCTTCCACAGAGTAAAAAAATGCCTGTGTCTGAATTCTTTGAACGTGAGGTGGCTTCAATTAAAAGGTCTAATGACATAGTCTTCAAGGTTCACATATACAGCATGATGATATCTTGTATCAGTTGATCTATGTTCTGGCTTCACTTGAAGTCTCTTGGGAAACTAATCTGAACTAGGGGGACATAGGTTTAGGGTGAGAGGGGAAAGATTTAAAAGTGACCTGAGGGGCAACTTTTTCACGCAGAGGGTGGTGAGTATATGGAACGGGCTGCCAGAGGAAGTGGTTGAGGCAGGTACAGTCATATCATTTAAGAGGAACTTGGATAGGTGCATGAAGGGGTGGGGCTTGGAGGGATATGAGCTGAACGCAGGAAATTGGGACTAGCTGGGTGGGCACCATGGTCGACATAGACTGGTTGGGCCAAAGGGCCTGTATCCATGCTGTATTGCTCAGTGATTCTCTATGACTCTATGGTGCTGTTGTAATCATACTTGACTTTTACACAAAGTTCTACTTGAAACACGCTTAAGGTAACACTGGTTGCACCCATCACCTACGTCTATTCCCCACCCTCCCCAACCCCTTCCCCACCTCCCTGTACTGCTATACACTGGCAATCTTTCCTCTTCCCTCTCAGTCCTGATGCAGGCTCTCGACCAACAACATCAACACACACCTTTAGCCTCCACAGATGCTGCTTGACCTGCTGAGTTCTCCCAGCGTTCTCTTTTCTGTTCCAGATTCCAGCATCTACAGTCTCCTTTATCTTCATAACACCATGAGTGTACGCCTCCTTCTCCAGTACGAGCAGTAGCGATAGGGTAGACAGCAGGGAGCTTTTCCCCATAGCAGAGGTGTTTAAAGTCAGAGGCATGGGTTTTAGGTTTAAAGGTGATCCGAGGAATTTTTGTTTCACCCAGAGGGTGGTTGGAATCTGGAACACACTGCCTGACGGGGTAGTGGAGGCATGTACTCACACATTTTAAGAAGTATCTGAATGAACACTTGAATCACCAAGGCACAGGGGGATTGCCGGAAAATGGGATTAGTATGGATGGGTCAACACACAAAGCGCTGGAGGAACTCAGCGGGTCAGGCAGCATCTATGGCAGGAAATGGACAGTCGACATTTCGGGTTGAGACCCTAGTCCTGATGAAGGGTCTCGACCCGAAACGTCGACTGTCCATTTCCCTCCATAAATGCTGCCTGACCCGCTGAGTTCCTCTAGTGCTTTGTGTGTTGCTCCAGATTTCCAGCATCTGCAGCCTCTTTGTGTCTCCTTAGTATAAATGGATACTTGCTGGTCAGCACGGACATGGTGGGCCGAAGGACCTGTTTCTGTGATCCCTGGCTCTGTGAACTGCACACTGGTGTGTATGAGCTGAAGCAAGCCACACCAGTTACCAGGTCACAGCCAGTGTTTTATTATATAGGTGTATCACTTCTTGATTTGCACTTTGTTCCTGCCTTTTTACTGACAAAACTCCTTGAAACTAATAAATATTTGTTCACTGGCCAACTTAGTGCCAGAGTTTAAGGGTTAAAAGTCGTACAATGTAAATATTTCATGCTGCAAAACCCTTCACAGTGCTCTGCAATAGTTTGAGGGAGATAACCTCCTCTGATCATTGTGGTTCATGGTCCTATGCAGCATAATCCTGCACACATTCAGACAGATTTTATGATTTCTACACAGAAACTTATGACGCTTCTGAAACCTGACCTGCTAAACCTCAAATGGCACAGATCGTTGTGTGTTGAGATTTTAGGTTGCAATGTAAAGATATCACAAATTACATCTGCATAAAGCAGGATATACATATATCCCAGGCAGTCAGGAAGAGTCTGTTTGTGTGTAATGGTAAGTAGGAGGTGGGGGGGTAGGGTCAAGGGATGGGGGGTGGGGTGGGGAAGCAAGACGTGTTAACACAAACTATTTCCAGTCAATTTACAGATTTATAAAAGGATTAGCAATTCACTGATTAATCTTTGCACTGCATCAATTAACAAAAGATAAAAATTAAAAGTGACTGCAAGTGGGAAGTATTTAATTCAGAATGGAATCCCCAACCCACCACTACAACTACTGATAATTCAGATGGTATCGCAGAGCGAAGGAGTCAATTTTCATCGGTTTGTTTCCAGCTCATCTAGCTGTTCAATGTGCCAGATGTGTGCTGCAACTGGTCACAGGCTTGCCCTTCTTCCTTGCGCTTTAACAATGACTACGTGTCACTAGCTCTGAAGTCCTTTGGACTGTTGTTAGGTCATGTAAGGCAGGTTCTTTCCCTGTGTTGCATAAATAGAGTGCGATGCTGAAACTAAAGTGATAATTCTGGAACTGAAGGAGTACTGCATTGTCAGAGTTGTAGAATGATACAACATGGAAAGAGGCCATTTAGCCCAACAATACCATTTTTACACTAATCCCATTTAACTCTTCCCACATTCCCATCAACCCTTCTAGATTCTAGCACTCACCTACGCACTCAGGACAATTTACAGTGGCCAATTAAGCTACTAACCGCATGTCTTTGGGTTGTGGGAGGAAACCAGAGCACCCGTGGGAAACACACATGGTCACAGGGAGAACATGCAAACTCCACACAGACAGCACCAGAGGTCAGGATTAAACCCAGGTCTCTGGAGCTGTGAGGCAGCAGCTCTGCTAGCTGTGCCACTGATGCTATCCAGAGGTGCACATACTTGGGAAGAGACATTGAACCAAGACTGTATATGTGCAGTCTTCGGTGGATGTAAAAGAGCCCATGACTGTATTTTGAAAAAGGGTGGGAAAGGCTTCCCTCGTATGCTGATCCATACTTATCACAATCATAAGACCATAAGAAATAGGAGCAGAAATTAGGCCATTCAGTCCATCAAGTCTGCTCTGCTATTCAATCATGGCTTATTTATTTTTCCCTCTCAACCCCATTCTGCTGCCTTCTCCCCGTAACCTTTGACTAATCAAGAATTTAGCAGCCTCCACTTTAAATATACCCAATGACTTGGCCTCCACAGCTGTCTGTGGCAATGAATTCCACAGATTCACCACCCTCTGGCTAAAAAAAATTCCTCCTTATCTCTTCTCTAAAGGGACATCCTTTTATTCAATCAAAATTACTAAAGCAGATTCATTCCTCTGGCAGTGACCTGGGCCTACTGGTGCTGGTCTGCGAGTCTTCAAGTTCCCATAGTCGCCGGGGAAAATGGACGAGGGGAGAATTTGACTGGGCACTCATGCACAGAGCTTTTCAACTGCACAGGTAGCAGTGAGTGTGTGAAGAGCACACTAGAACTGACAACTACACCTGCACAATATGGGACTAGCAGTTGGATGAGGGATTATCACATTGTTGGAATTTGTGTTCAAAGCCAGTAGCCGCACTTCCTACATTACAAGGGTGACCACGTTTCCAAAAGAAAGTACTTTATTGGCTGTAGAGTGGTTTAGGGACTCCTGAGGTTGTGGTTGGTGCCAAGCAGATCCAAGACTTTCCAATCACCTTTGTAGTCATTCACTGCTTGAGTACATAGAATACAGAGCAGTACAGCAGAGGAACGGGCCCTTTGACCCATGATGTCTGTGCCAACAATGATACCAATCTAAACTAATCCCATTAGTCTGCACATGTCTATATGCCTGTCTAAATGCCTCTTAAACATTGCTATCGTATCTGCTTCCAGGCCCCTACCACTTTCTGTGTAAAAAAAATTTGCCTGGCGCATCTCTTTTAAACTTTCCCCCTCTCACTGTAAACCTATGGCCTCTAGTTTTGGACATTTCCACCCTGGGAAAAATATCTCTGACCATCCACTCCATCTATGAAATTCATAATTTTATATACTTCTAACGGGTTCCCCTCAGCCTCCAGAGAAAACAATCCAAGCTTGTCCAAACTCTTCTTATGGCTAATACTCTAATCCAGGCAAAATCCTGGTGGATCTTTCCTGCATCCTCTCCAAAACCTCTACATCCTTCTTGTAATGGGGCAACCAGAACTGCACACAGTACTCCAAACATGGACTAACCAAAGTTTTAACCAGCTGCAACATGACTTCCCGACTTTTATACTCAACACCCTGACTGATGAAGGCAAGTAATCTTCCAAGTAAAATATAACATTTGTTCAAGCGGATGCAAAAAAAAGGGACCATTTAAAAAGAGCTGGAGTGTTCTCCCTATGTGTTCATTGACATTTACCCCACAATCGAAACCTTACTCTTCTTGCCATCTCCAGAAAATATTTATCTGGTCATTTACCTCTTTACTGTTTGTGAAATATTACTTTGTGCAAATTGCAGCATTTCTATCAAAAACCACAGTGACCATGAGTTGGACTCATTGACTGTGAAGTACTTTGGGATATCCTGACATAAATGCAAATTTATTTCTATATCTTGGATTCCAGGCCCTCTCCGCTTATGCTGTTCACACATGATTTTCATAACTTATTGACAACTTGTAAACTAACTGCCCACGATTTTGGCACCAGGCTGCAGAAAATGGTTCCAGCAACATATGTTTTTTTCAAAAAGGAAAGCTTTGTGAATATCTTTGCAGTAACATAACCCGCAGACATTTGTTCTCTAGGCTGAGCCTTGTAGAAAAGGTATTTGGACCTATATACCGGAGACTTTCAGGATGCTATTGACCTGAAACCCAGTGTGACTGCAGGGGTAGCAGAGAGAAAATTGCAGGGTACGTTCAAACAAAGATGTAAATTTGGAACTTCTCTTCCACAACCAGCTATTGATGCTTGGTCACTTGTCCATTTTAAATCTGAGGCTGGGAGATTTTGTTAAACAAAGGTGATTCGGACAAGGGGACAAAGGCAGCATATGGACTTGGATCACAAATCAGCTGTGAGTTATTGAGTGGAGGAACAGGCTTGAGGGCCTAATTCTTTTTCCAAATATATTTTTTATTCATTAAATCTCCAAACATAAAATACAGTATCTCTGTAAACCACCATTCATAGGATTATATTTATTTTGTACAGTCATGGCACACAGGAGTGCTTGTTTCAAACAAAATTAACTTTACATCGGCAAGGCATAAATTATTACATGCAACATATTCCGTGGCAAAAAGCTTGTAGATATCTTGCCACGGGTGCCAGCCCCTCATTGTCCACCGATGAGAGGACTATAAAGTGTGGCCATTCCAAGCTTGACGGACTTAATGGCTTAACCTTTTTTAAGGTTTTTTTTTAACTTAAGTGCACTGCAAGGAGGGGGAAAGTTTTCACACCACAGTTAAGTAAGAGTAAAAACATTTGTATACAAAAATGGTTGAAATGACTTAATTTATTATTGCAATTAGTGCAGTGACTGACTTGCAGTTTACCCTGATTGCTGCCCTTGAGAATTTTGTTTTTTAATTAATCATTCAATTAACTACCACCATCAAGTAAACTGCATGTTTTCACTACCTGGTAAGCTCCTGCTGGCAGCACATAGATTGCAATTTTGGTTAATGAGTCACTGAAGACTCATTAACCAAGGGGACATTGCTTCGACATGAATTGCCACTGCAGCCTCTTAGCTAGCATCCAACCAGAATGAAACCACATTTACAGCCCATCTGTATGCTATATGAAGAAAACCTGCCATCCCACATCAATGACACCAGTGCTGTTTAGAAGTAAAGGTTTTAACAGCTGTTCACAACTGGGTGTCACAAAACAATTATTTAACAAGTAATGGTTGTTGACTTATTAAACAGTGTATCTTTTTTTACATATATATGCACTTGAAACAGAATCCCAGCTAGAGGATTGATGGATGCAGGTGGCTCACTAAACTCCCGTATGTTTGTTTTTTCTTTCTCCCATTGGCTTCGGCCTCTGACCTAGTCTAGGTTCGAATCCCACTTTACTGCCCAAGAGGTGAATAGGATTTTCTGGGCAATAAACTTGTTGGTGATGAGAATGTGTCAGCTGCTCAATGTAATAGTCAGTAACATTGGTGCACGCTGATATATAAAACCTGAAGCTGGAGAACAAAACCTACTCAGTGATTGCACTTGCTCCAGAGCTATAATAACAGGCATTTTTTAGTACATTTT